>NC_064643.1:347328681-347671181 GCF_023864345.2 Schistocerca serialis cubense
GGCTTACCAGAGAGGACATTATCATCGTTGGTAAAGAACGTCCGTCCTCAGAGACCAAAAACAGGAAAAGTTAACGTAATATTGGTAAACTGCAGGAGTATCCAGGGCAAGGTTCCTGAATTAGTATCTCTTATTGAAGGAAATAGTGCGCATATAGTATTAGGAACGGAAAGTTGGTTAAAACCGGAAGTGAACAGTAACGAAATCCTAGACACAGAATGGAATATATACCGCAAGGATAGGATAAACGCCAATGGTGGAGGAGTATTTATAGCAGTAAAGAATTCAATAATATCCAGTGAAGTTATTAGCGAATGCGAATGTGAAATAATCTGGGTTAAGTTAAGTATCAAAGGTGGGTCAGATATGATAGTCGGATGCTTCTATAGACCACCTGCATCAGCAACCGTAGTAGTTGAGCGCCTCAGAGAGAACCTGCAGAACGTCGTGAAGAAGTTTCGTGATCATACTATTGTAATAGGGGGAGACTTCAATCTACCAGGTATAGAATGGGATAGTCACACAATCAGAACTGGAGCCAGGGACAGAGACTCTTGTGACATTATCCTGACTGCCTTGTCCGAGAATTACTTCGAGCAGATAGTTAGAGAACCAACTCGTGAAGCTAACGTTTTAGACCTCATAGCAACAAATAGACCGGAACTTTTCGACTCCGTGAATGTAGAAGAGGGTATCAGTGATCATAAGTCAGTGATTGCATCAATGACTACAAGTGTAATAAGAAATGCCAAGAAAGGAAGGAAAATATATTTGCTTAACAAGAGTGATAGGGCACAAATCGCAGAATATCTGAGTGACCACCATCAAACGTTCATTTCTGAGGAAGAGGATGTGGAACAAAAATGGAAAAAATTCAGAAACATCGTCCAGTACGCCTTAGATAAGTTCGTACCGACTAAGGTCCAAAGCGAGGGGAAAGATCCACCGTGGTATAACAATCATGTACGAAAGGTACTACGGAAACAAAGAAAGCTTCATCATAGGTTTAAGAGTAGTCGAATCATAGCTGATAAGGAAAAGCTGAACGAAGCGAAAAAGAGCGTAAAGAGAGCAATGAGAGAAGCATTCAACGAATTCGAACATAAAACATTGGCAAACAATCTAAACAAGAACCCTAAAAAGTTTTGGTCATATGTAAAATCGGTAAGCGGATCTAAATCCCCTATTCAGTCACTCGTTGACCACGATGGCACCGAAACAGAGGACGACCGAAGAAAGGCAGAAATACTGAATTCAGTGTTCCGAAACTGTTTCACTGCGGAAAATCGTAACACGGTCCCTGACTTCAGCCGTCGCACGGACGCCAAAATGGAAAATATTGAAATAAACGATATCGGAATTGAAAAACAACTGCTATCACTTAGTAGCGGAAAAGCATCCGGACCAGACGAGATACCCTTAAGATTCTACAGTGATTATGCTAAAGAACTTGCCCCCTTTCTATCAGCAATTTATCGTAGATCGCTGGAAGAACGTAAAGTACCTAGCGACTGGAAGAAAGCGCAGGTCGTTCCCATTTTCAAGAAGGGTCATAAATCAGATGCGAATAATTATAGGCCTATTTCGCTTACGTCAATCTGTTGTAGAATAATGGAACATGTTTTGTGTTCTCGTATTATAACGTTCTTAGATAATACAAATCTCCTTCATCATAACCAACATGGATTCCGCAAACAGAGATCATGTGAAACTCAGCTCGCCCTATTTGCCCAAGAAATTCACAGTGCCGTAGACACTGGCGAGCAGATTGATGCCGTATTCCTGGACTTCAGGAAGGCATTTGATACGGTTCCGCACTTACGTTTAGTGAAAAAATACGAGCTTACGGAATATCGGACCAGGTTTGTGATTGGATTCAGGATTTCCTAGAAGAAAGAACACAACATGTCATTCTTAACGGTTCAAAATCTGCAGATGTAGAGGTAATTTCGGGAGTACCGCAGGGAAGCGTGATAGGACCTTTATTGTTTACAATATACATAAATGACTTAGTTGACAACATCGGTAGCTCCGTGAGGCTATTTGCAGATGACACGGTTGTCTACAAGAAAGTAGCAACATCAGAAGACTCGTACGTACTCCAGGAGGACCTGCAGAGGATTAATGCATGGTGCGACAGCTGGCAGCTTTCCCTAAACGTAGATAAATGTAATATAATGCGCATACATAGGGGCAGAAATCCATTCCAGTACGATTATGCCATAGGTGGTAAATCATTGGAAGCGGTAACGACCGTAAAATACTTAGGAGTTACTATCCGGAGCGATCTGAAGTGGAATGATCACATAAAACAAATAGTGGGAAAAGCAGGCGCCAGGTTGAGATTCATAGGAGGAATTCTAAGAAAATGTGACTCATCGACGAAAGAAGTAGCTTACAAAACGCTTGTTCGTCCGATTCTTGAGTATTGCTCATCAGTATGGGACCCTTACCAGGTTGGATTAATAGAAGAGATAGACATGATCCAGCGAAAAGCAGCGCGATTCGTCATGGGGACATTTAGTCAGCGCGAGAGCGTTACGGAGATGCTGAACAAGCTCCAGTGGCGGACACTTCAAGAAAGGCATTACGCAATACGGAGAGGTTTATTATCGAAATTACGAGAGAGCACATTCCGGGAAGAGATGGGCAACATATTACTACCGCCCACATATATCTCGCGTAATGATCACAACGAAAAGATCCGAGAAATTAGAGCAAATACGGAGACTTACAAGCAGTCGTTCTTCCCACGCACAATTCGTGAATGGAACAGGGAAGGGGGGATCAGATAGTGGTACAATAAGTACCCTCCGCCACACACCGTAAGGTGGCTCGCGGAGTATAGATGTAGATGTAGATGTATTAATCTGCAAGAAACACACAATTTCTAGTAATGATATTGATTTTCACTTTGAAGTAATGTGAACGCACAGATGTACTTGCAAACTGAATGTCATCACCACGTCATGCCCCTGCAATCCTGTTATCAGCGTGTAACAGGCAGTGTCATCTATTTACGTTCTATTCAATTCTTAGCCAAACTACAGAATAAGGCATTGAGAATAACAACAAAAAGAAGCAGTCAAACTGAATGTAAATATCTCTTCAAAACATTGAGGATTGTAACTGGATAGTGTGTAGAATTACCAGTTTAGCTACGCACATCAAAAGTGATTACTGTGCAACCAGTTGTGTCAACGACCATTTAACAAGATCTTGACTGCATCTAAGATGAAATAATAAACTTAAAACTCAAAACATAATTTTCCAAGGAATGAAATTGTACTATAAAATGCCAACAAGATGAGAGAGATTACTACAATCGTTTAAAAGGGTAGTTCAAGTACCTGTTAAGCAGTGAATTCCATACAGTCAAGGATTACTTTGAAAACACATAGGGTTCGGTAAAAAAAAGTGAACCAAATAAATAATAATGATAAAACATTTCACATGACGTTTTCGCACTGTCTCATCAAATATTGTTTTCATTTTACTCGGTTCATTTATTTAATGCAAACTGTTACACAGTCACGGTTTTGATTATAGTGTTAATGTTTTTCATGTTTGCTCATTTTGTATTTGTTTATTAATGATAATTTTTTCATCATTTAATTGGTTTGTGTATCACTCTCCATGTTTTATACCTCATGAAGTAGCCTGGTCAAGTATTAATTTTTTATTTTATTAGTTTTGTTTATTAATAGAAACCGTTATTTAGGCATGCAGTTTCTATTTTGTGTTAAAATTTTTCCTGTCTACTCCGTTTTTATTTATTTACTGTTCAAATTTTTTACTTTTTTACATTGCACAACCACCACAATGCCAAAGATGTTACTTATTGTATGTTTCTGCTTCAATGTAGACGTGTAGCTTCTCTTCCAATGTTGTTTACAAACACTGTCACTTCTTTGGTGACAATACTCAGCAAATGTCTGAAGATGGCCTTGTAAACCGAAAACCGGTTAACACAATAAAAGCAATACTGTAGAACAAAAGCAAACTAGTGCTTTACATTTATTATAGTGTTGTTCCACCAACAACCGACGGAAGAATCAGTGAACATGATAAGTTGTTGTACTTACGAATGACCAACAGCTGAAATCTGGACCGTGTAACAATAAAATAAAAATTATAAGATTCAAATGGCGGCCACATCATTCAAAAAATATCCATAATAAGTTTTCTGTTAATTGCGTAAATCGATTAAGGCTGATGGTCTGTTTGAAAAAGATACGGCCAACTTCCTTCTCCGTTTTTCCTCAATCCAAGCTTGTGTTGAGATTCTTATGACCTCGTCGTCGACACTACAAAAAAACAGTAATTTCCGCGTCATCGGACTGGACGGGTAGACAGGCGAAATCGCGTGTGGGAGAACATTTAAACAAACAAGTCACTGATTGTTTTGTGCTGAAAGTAAAGGAGAACTGTCCAGGTACCCCTTTCCGAGTCTTGCAGGCTATCGATCAGAGAGTGATCTGCGAAGTAGGTATGTAGACGTGAAAAACGCGCGCGGTGCTCGCCTCGCTAAAAACGGCCGCTATTTCTGGAGAGAGTTAGCCTCTCCAGGCGCACTCCAGCTGATTACTGGAAGGGGCGCTGGCCGGCTCTTCGCAGTCAATGTCAGGCCGCCGCAAGCCTCACTTGGTCTCCTGCGCTTCTAACGCATTGTGAAACGAGAGTTTCTCACCGCGTGTAAAGTATTCAGGCAACTTATGGGCGTGCAGCAGGGTGGCGTCTTCGAGAACCGCCGGTGTTTCGACAAGTGAACAGACCATCGGTTTAAAGGCACAAGTACAACGAGAGAGCGCTGTGCTTAGTTCGTTAGTTACCTGTCCCATAGAACATTTGAAAGATTGTTTTCTCGAAATGATGTGGAGCGCGTAAGTTTCCAGGATGTTTAGTGTTAACATTAATGAACACATTATTACGTTTAATCCAACTCATGCAAATACAGTGTTATTCACCATCAGTTTTTAAGCGAAAATTCGTAAATGGAATAGGAGTAGTTGCCCAGGAGAAATGATTTTAAATTAGCTTTAAAGCTTACGTCGTTACCTGTCAGACATTTTACGATGTTGCGAAAATGCTAAAAATATTTTTTTACATATTGAACTCCTGTCTGAGCCAATGACGTATAGACGTCACATACTTCTATTAAAAAAAAAATCTCTAAGCACTATGGGACTTAACATCTGAGGTCATCAGTCTCCTAGACCTTGACCTACTGAAACCTAACTAACCTAAGGACATCACACACATCCACGCCCGAGGCAGGGTTCAAACCTGCGACCATAGCAGCAGCGCGATTCCGGACTGAAGCGCCTAGAACCGCTCGACCACAGCGGCCGGCCTTACGTCTGAAACTGTAATGGATTATTTACGACGAATTTCATTAGCGAATATTTGTATTCTGACGTCGCAGTTAATATTCCTAGCTCCTTGAAGGGATACCTATATAACGTCCGTGGGCGAAAAGTACGTACCATTCTTCCTGCTCGTTTTTGTGCAGTCAGTACAGTCTTTCTGAGTGATGAGTTACCCCAGAAAATTATTCTTAAGACACTGCGTGGTAATATGCAGAATGTCAGAAGGTTCATACGTTTGTTTTCAAGGTTAGTCATTATACGAAGAGTAAAAGTATCTAAATTTTATTATTTGAGACGCTCAGTAATATGCTTCCTCCCGTTGAAGTTTTCATCATAATTTTTAATCAAAAATTTGGAATATTCTACCCTCTTCACTGCCTCCTGCTCATGTGCTGCATCAATCGTTTCTATCACTCTATTTGCTGTACAGCGTAGTATGTTCTTTTTTTTTCAGAATTTAAGGATAGTCCGTTTTCAAAGAATTGCTGCATATTTATTTTGAAAACATCATTTACGAACTGTTCTGCTGCTTTCTTTATAATGAGATTTTTTGTAACACTAACATTGTCTGTAAAAAGTACCTGTTTCGCTTGTTGAATGTTAAGTGGTAGGTCATTCACATAATTCACATACACTGCCGGAAAAAAATCGCAATGCCGAAGAATAAGTAATATAGAGTAATGATCTTTAGAAAATACATTTGCGTAGGTAACACATTTTAGCGTAACTTTGAAGATCACAGATTAATGTAGGTGCGAATTAAGCCACAGCAAATGTGAAATGCTGGAACATTAGTAACAGGTGCAACCGCCAGAATGTTGATGAAAGCATGCAAACGTGCACGCATTGTGTTGTACAGGTGCCGGATGTCAGTTAGTGGGCTGGAGTTCCACGCCCGTTGCACTTGGTTGGTCAATACAGGGACTGTTGAAGCTGTTTGTGGATGACTCTGGAATTGTCGTCGAACGATATGCCATACGTGCTCTCCTGGAGACAAAACTGGTGATCGAACAGGCCAAGGCAACATGTCTACACTCTATAGAGCATAATGGGTTACGTCAGCGGCATGTGAGCAAGCTTTACCCACTTGGAAAGGGATGGTTCAAATGGCTCTGAGCACTATGGGACTTAACATCTATGGTCATCAGTCCCCCAGAACTTAGAACTACTTAAACCTAACTAACCTAAAGACATCACACAACACCCAGTCATCACGAGGCAGAGAAAATCCCTGACCCCGCCGGGAATCGAACCCACTTGGAAAACAGACCCTGAAATGCTATTCACGACAACAGTTCGAATCACCGGATCGACATCCAAACTAGCAGTCAGGGCGAGTTGGATAGCAAGTGTGACATGAGTTTGGAGGACATATTGCAGCACACGACCACGTGCACCAACAACCGTCCAAGAGTGGTAACCGCGCTGATGAAGGAACGAAACGCCTTACCAAAAGAATCACCTGCCAACCTTGTGGCCAGCATGGGAACACATTACAGAGCATGCATTGCCTTTCGTGGTGATCTCACACCGTAATTACCATGTCCAACCTTTTGTAGTGTCCAGGGAACCATCATGAATTGCGGTGACTTCAGTGTAATTACTGTCTTTAGCTAATTTTGTAATTTTCAGAATGAGATTTTCACTCTGCAGCGGAGTGTGCGCTGATATGAAGGCAAAGGTCCCGAGTTCGAGTCTCGGCCCGGCACACTGTTTTAATCTTCAAAGAAGTTTCATATCAGCGCACACTCCTCTGCAGAGTGAAAATCTCATTCTGGAAACATCCATCACGCTGTGGCTAAGCCATGTCTCCGCAATATCCTTTCTTTCAGGAATGCTAGTTCTGCAAGGTTCGCGGGAGAGTTTCTGTAAAGTTTGGAAGGTAGGAGACGAGGTACTGGCAGAAGTAAAGCTGTGAGGACGGTCCGTGAGTCGTGCTTGGGTAGCTCTGTTGGTAGAGCACTTGCCCGCGAAAGGCAAAGGTCCCGAGTTCGAGTCTCGGTCCGGCACACTGTTTTAATCTGCCGGGATGTTTCAACGTGAAATTTTGTTTGTCTCACTGCGTATTTCATTCACTTACCTTCTGCACTTCACAGGAGCAGTTCATCCCGTGTGGGTTCCAAGTTTCATCGAGCTATGTTACAAGACAATGACACATCATGCGAAAGTTACTTCCGTACTTAATTTTTGCTCGCCAGTGTATTTTATTGCTTTATTTCGTGAATTACTGATATTTTGTTGGATTCGTGACATATCATACAACAGAATTTCGGACAATCGACTTAAAAAAAGTACCACATCCGTAATCATTTTCGTAATACGAGATAATCATGAAATCATCCGTGTCTTAAGTACCAAAGAAATCTACCTGTAACAAATATTGGGTGGATAATCGTCACGTCGATAGGATATAATAAATGTTGAATGAAATTAGAATTATATTAATACCTCCAGCTGCTGACGGGCGTTGATATATATCAACGAGGACAGGTGAAAAAGTGTGCCCTGACCGGGACTCGAACGCGGGATACGCTCTATCCACCCTTTTTTTTTCAATTTTGTTCGTTGTTGGTCGTTGCGGACGTCACATGACATTCGTTCAGGTTCGTTTGTTGATTCTTCCACTCAGTTTTATTACTACAGAGGCCAATCAGCTCTCTGACTGCACACGCTGAGCTACCGTGCCGGCGCCCATCTGAGCCACCGAGGGCACACGCCTCCCGCGAGACCCACATTCTCACCTTGTACGTCCACACACTACATTCGTAGTGTCCCTACCCAACACTCTCATTACTCGTGGAAGACATTCTTACCAAGTGCCGTAAGAGTTCGGGGAATATGTGTGCATCCGCACAGAAGAAGAAGGTCATGGCCGGTATGCCACAACTGTCCGAAAGAACAGGCACCATATCCATATAAGTATATAATAAATGTTTGTGTCACCTATAAAATGAGTTCTTGTAGCATGAGATGTCTCGAAACTGGTGAACTTATTCATACAAAAAAATGGCAATTTTTTAGAGTCTTAAATAATCCCACCCAGTGGATAAAATTCTACTGAGGCCGCGTACGCCCATGGACCTCGAGTAATTTCTTCCCTAGGTATAGAAAAAAAGGAAAATCGACCACAAACAAATCAGCAGTGAAAGAATATTCTTCTTAACCACACACCAAAAACCTCACGTTCGCTACTAATGCGCCACGCTGCGTTTTAATTACTTGGCTATAAAAACGCATTATCCGCATGTCAACGGATGTCTGTCGCAAACAATCTGCATATTAATAGCGGATAATTTCGTCGGCGAGGACGGCAACCACACGTGTAAACAGCGCCAGCTGACAGCTGAACAAACTCCGGATGTTTTATAAAATGTCGGCGGGACGGCCATTCCGCGCTCAAATTTATTCCCGTGACACAAAACGCCAACATAATGGAAATTTGGTTATTGTCCGGTGAGCGTGTACATAATGATAGCTAACCGCGTGCCCAAATTGCGACGCATTGCACCGATCTTTCAACGAGCTCTGCAATATTGTGTGACAAAGTAACAGTGCAGTAGAACAGCCTTCTCTCTCCAAAATTTTGATGGCTAGATGGGCGGCAGCTATTCACCATCGTAAATTTTAGCATCGACACCCAAATGAAACGACTATACAAACGGTCTCACTTTTGCATTTCCTCGTTGACAGAAATGCTACAACACTATAGCCCAGCTAACCAATTACTGTCAAACTGTTCCATGTTTATCACCTGTAATTTCAACTGCAGCACTGCGAATGCAAGCTGATACAAACGAAACTCCGAACCGTTCAATGCTTTGCGCATTTTTAACAAAAAAAAAAAAAAATGGTGCCTCTAAACGTCAGGGAATTCGGTTTCAATATGAAACATAAGACGAAAATCTGTGAATGTATCCTGAGAAATGGAAATTTTGTGTCCGATTGCGATTCGATTTCGGATCTACTGCTTATAGCGAGCAGTCGCCTTATTCGTGAGGCAATCTGAAAACGTCTTCAGGTCTGAGTCTAGATTTTCACTGTCGATCACATTTCCGCCTGTTACTACCGAAGACTAACAATCAGAGGTTATCCTATGGATCATGCGGGAATGGCACCACTAGGAAACGGAGGCCCTTAATTTACCCTGCTATAGACATATACCAACTCAATTAAATTCGCTGAAATGAATTCAATGAAATTTTCTTTTTTCACCACTTCCACTCGCATTTACAGGTTCAGAATTTCCCTTTCATTTCTCGTTGTTGCATTTCATTGGTTTCTGTCCTGGAGATTCCGTCAAATTAACTTCAGTGAGTTTAATACAATAGGGACGAACGCATTTATTAATAAACCACCTGCGTCCATCGGTGTTACTCACGGTTAAAGTTATTTATAAAGAAATGTGAATGCCCAAACTCACTATCCACTCATATGCGCCATCACAAAAGTAATAGAGATATTGAGGCGCGAGGCACTTGCGGCCCAGCAAATCGCGCTTGTCATCGGAAAAACATACATCAAATTTTGAGGCCATGGGACAAGCTGACAGAATATATGTCGCTCTCAACTCACTCTTTTACTTAAGAAAAAAACTAATCTCTACGCGAAACTTAATACAACCATTTCGTAGTTGACTTGAACGGTTGACTTTTTAGTCACGTCATCCATCCCACTGGAACAGCTTACCTTTTTTTTTTTTTTTTTTTTTTTTTTATAATGAAAGGTAACCTTTGTGTTAATTCAGGGTATCTCCACTCCGAAGTTCATCCAGAAGTAATACAACATATTAACTCGACGAAGAAAGAAAATAAGAAGTTCCTAGTTCGGTGCAGCACAAATTGTACGTGCAACATCATCTGCTGCCACGTGTGCACGTGTGAGCCTGTTACCAGTGGATACGCTCGATATTATAATCAAGTCGGGCCTCATTAAATGCCTACCACGTTCTACATGTAAATCCATGTCCTGTCTCTGCTGTACAGCATTTGATTGATACCGTCGTTGAGAGCCCACGCATCACAGAAGCTGTAAGATACGCCTGATGCACAGCAGCTTGTATGAAAGAAGATTGTAAAAGCATTGTGTTAATTACGTTGAATTGTATTATGTAGGACATATTAAACAATAAAAGCATTTTCACAGAAAATGATACCAGTTCAAAAGTTAAAGAGTAAATAGCTTTTTCTAACAGTACTTATTGTTCCACTCTTCATGTTATATTCTTCAGATCAGTAAATATCTCGTACTACACACCTCTAAAAGAAGTCCGTGTTAATTCAATGTACAAGCTAATTCCATTCCAAATCCGTCGTGTCGTTTCAGCGTGAAGGAGTAACAAACACGCTTCCACACAAACTTTCGCATTTATAGTATATATGGGATTTATTCCAGACAGATAAATACCCCGTGCTTAAACTCCTAGTGGTCAGGTGATCAGTCATGGGGAGAGAGAGAGAGAGAGAGAGAGAGAGAGAGAGAGAGAGAGAGAGAGAGAGAGAGAGAGAGAAAATTCTCCCAATGTTTTTACCGTCATATGAAGCAAGGCATTAATTTTTTGCAATTCGTCATCCCTTCTAAGGATTTAAAGGTGTCCTCCCTGTTTTCCCAATATTTTCATCTCTACATAGTGTACAACTTTGCTTCCGCCGTTTTTTCCCCAACATTTGAGGCTTTAATGAAACAAATTGGTCACACACGTATCATTCCAAGTACTTTCCATCGCTGGCCACTACTTTCTCCTATCTTTCGGGCAGTGTACTAATCCCGCGTCGAAAAAATTGTTCATCTTTTGAAGCGATCCACGAATCGATCGGCCGCGCGGGATTAGCCGAGCGGTCTTGGGCGGTGCAGTCGTTGAATGTGCTGCTGGTCCCGGCGGAGGTTCGAGTCCTCCCTCGGGCATGGGTGTGTGTGTGTCTGTCCTTAGGATAATTCAGGTTAAGTAGTGTGTAAGCTTAGGAACTGATGGCCTTAGTAGTTAAGTCCCATAAGATTTCACGAACACACACATCGATCCGATTTATGACTTCTTCATGAGATTGGATGCGCCATTAATCTAAACAGAGTCGGAGGGAGCAATGTCTGGAGTATACGGCGGGTGGGGTAGGACTTCCCATTTTAACGTTTCCAAGTACGTTTTGACCTCTTTTGCAACCTGGGATCGAGCGTTGTCGTTCTGCAAAATCACTTTATCGTGCCTCTCGCTGTATTGCAACCGTTTGTCTTTTAATGCTCTGCTCAAACCCATTAATTGCGTTCGATAACGAGCACCTGTGATTGTTTAACTTGGTTTTAACACCTCATAGTACACGACGCCGAGTTGGTCCCACCAAATGCAGAGCATGACCTTGGAACCGTGAATACTCGGTTTGGCCGTCGACGTGGAAGCATGGCCGGGATGTCCCCATGATTTTTTGCGTTTAGGGTTATCGCAATGAACCCATTTTTCGTCCACGGTCACAATGGAGTGCAGAAATGCCTTCCGTTATTTCATCTGTAGCAACTGTTCACGAACATATTAACGCCGTTCAACGTCTCTTGGTTTCAGGTCACACGGGACCCAAGTTCCTTCTTTCTGAATCATGCCCTTAGCCTTGAGACGTTTTGAAATGGCTTGCTGTGTCATTCCCACTAATCGCCCCAATTCTTCTTGAGTTTGACGCGATTCTTCACTCAGCAATGTCTCGAATTCTGCATCTTCGAAAACATTCTCTCTTCCACCTCTATGTCGGTCTACGACGTTAAAATCACCGTTCTTGAAGCGTTGAAACCACTCACGATACGTTCTTTCACCAATAGCGTCCTTACATACGTACTGGAGATCATTCGATGAGGCTCAGTCGCTGTTTTCTTCATGTTCATGACGAGAATTAGGATCGTAAACTGACATTTTCAATCAAGAACAACCTTATGACGAAGACACAAATCGACTAATGTTTGAATGAGGTCATGTTGACCCATGGTCCAAGCTAACTGCCTGACGCCGGCGGTATGTTTCTTTCGACCGCTACTTACCGTTGTCGCCACCTATCGGCAAACGGCGGAAGCAAAGTTGTACACCTTTTACGTACATTCTACCTCCTACATTGTCGTCGGTCTACATATCGGATCGAAATCGTCACATGCAGACGAACATCTGGAGCACCCCAAGTGAGTGTTACAGGGTTGTTTTGTTTGTTTGTGTGTGTGTGTGTGTGTGTGTGTGTGTGTGTGTGTGTGTGTGTGTGTAATACCAGTATATTCAGGAGCGACGAAAGACCTAAAGTGGAACAACGACATAAAACTATATGCATGAAAAGGAGATGGCAAAATCAAGATTCGTTTTGGACGAATCCTAAGGAAACACGTCACGTTCAGCCCCCCCTCTCCCCGTCCCCCTCCCCCCCTCCCCCCTTTTGTCCGCATGCTAGTTCAAGTCTCTTCATCCCTGCGTAACTACTGCAAGCGACACCCATTTGAACCTGTTTAGTGTAGACACTCCCTGTTCTTTCTTTACAGTTTTAACCCTGGCACTTCCCTCTATTACCAAATTAACAGTGCCTCGATGTCTCAGGATGTGTTCTATCAACAGATTCTTCCTTTAGTCAAGTTGTGCGTTCGGTTTATTTTCCCAGCGGTTCAATTCAGTACAGCTCCATCAGTTATCTATCTAATAATCTGCATCGTTCTATAGAAAAACATTTTAAAAGCTTCTATTCTCTTCTTGCTGTAGTGTTTCTCGTACTTTTCACTTCTATATAACTACTGCACTTCAGACAGACACCTTCGGAAAAGGTGACACTTCAGTTTAATTACTAGTTAACAAAATTCTCTTTATAAAAAACGCTTTCCTCGCTGTTATCAGGTTACGTACATTCTATATCTTTTCTACTTTGGTCATCGTCAGTTATTTTGCAGCTTATATGGCAGATGTTATCCACTAATTTTAGTGTTTCATTTCTTAATCTAATTCCCTAAACATCGCCTGATTTAATTCTGGAACATTCCGTTAACCTTGTTTTTTTTATTTTTTTTCATCTTATAACTTATTTTCAAACCATTATAAAATGTATTCTGTTGAAGTTGTAGATAAGCTTTTGCTCCCTGTATTTTATTTCTCATAACTTCAGAATTTCGAACAGTGCAATCTAGTCAAAAATGTGAAGAGATTTCTCTAAATTTACAGGTGGTATAAAAGAAGGTTTACATTTCTTCAGTCTGTCTTCTGAGATAACTTGTAGAGTCAGTGTCGCCGCATGCATTCGTCCATTTCTCTGTAATCTAAACTGATTTTTCCCGATGTCGGTGTCTATTAATCTTCCTATCCGCCTGCAAACAATACGTTTTAATATTTTCTAACCAAGACTTATTGAACTGATGTTTCGCTAATATTCACACCAATCATTATCTGCCTTCTTTGGAAATAGTAACAACAGAAGCCGCTTAATGCCGTCTTCTTCTAGAAACAGAGCCACTTGATGTGCGTCACGCTATCGCGGTTTTAGACTTTGTTGCCGCGCATGCTTTCCGTCAGTTTGTGGTAACGTAACAGAGAAAACTGTAATTGAGTAAAGAGACGAGTGTACTCGTGGCGAAAGGCAACAAGATGCTGCGCAGGAGGGCGGCGGCTCGGTTGGGAGCTGGGGGGGGGGGGGGGGGGGGGAGGGCGGTACCTGGGTGCAGCCAGCCACCGCCTTCTCAATTAGCGGCCCTAATGAAGGCTGCCGCAGTCCATAACGACGCCTCGCCAGCAGCCAAACCACTTCCTGTCGTCGCGTAGGCGCCCTGCCCTATGATGGCAACAACTGCACCTTCTATTTCTCTACAAGGTGATTCAAAAGATAGCGCACAAAATGAACTGGTGGAAGATGTGGTGGTCCACCTCGCTTGCCCACCGCTTCAATTACTAAATGGAACCCAATGAAGGTAATGCCATACCTTGTGGTCTTTGAAGAATCGGACTCGGTCCGATTTGCAATTACGAGGGTCACTCCAAAAGAAATGCACACTATTTTTGTAAAAATTCAGTTTTCATTCTGCATGTGTGAAAGTTTTACAGTGTGTAGATACATCCTTCCCGCTTGTTTTCAAACTTAGTTCAACCTGTTCCTGTGAGTGGCACCGTCACAGCATGTCTTCAAGATGGATACTACACTTGACGTTCGTCAGAAACAACGTGCTGTCATAGAATTCCTGTGCTGTGAAAACGAGACCGTGGGAAACATCCACAAGAGGTTGAAAAAGGTGTATGGAGATGCTGCTGTCGATCGCAGTACAGTTAGTCGGTGGGCAAGCAGGTTACATGATGAAAGCGGGCACGGCAATATTGAGGACTGCCCTCGCAGCGGCAGACCTCGTACTGCACACACTCCAAACAATGTGCAGAGAGTTAACGAATTGGTGACTACTGACAGACGCATCACAGTGAACCAATTGTCACGCTACGTTGGGATAGGGGAAGGAAGTGTTTGCAGATTACTGAAAGTGTTGGCGTTAAAAAAGGTTTGTGCCAGGTGGGTTCCCAGGACGTTGACAGTGGCTCACAAAGAAACAAGAAAAACGGTATGCAGCGAACTTTTGGAACAGTACGAGAATGGTGGAGATGAATTTCTTGGAAGAATTGTGACAGGTGATGAAACATGGCTCCATCATTTTTCACCAGAGACGAAGAGGCAATCAATGGAGTGGCATCATGCAAATTCACCCAAGAAAAAAAAATTCAAAATCACACCTTCTGCTGGAAAAGTTATAGCTACAGTGTTTTTCGATTCCGAAGGACTCTTGCTAGTGGACATCATGCCAAGTGGAACCACCATAAATTCTGATGCATATGTGACGACACTGAAGAAACTTCAAGCTCGACTGAGTCGTGTTCGACCACATCGGCAAAAGCAGGATGTTTTGCTGTTGCACGACAATGCACGGCCACATGTCAGTCAAAAAACCTTGGAACCGATCACGAAACTCGGATGGACAACACTGAAACACCCGCCTTACAGTCGTGACTTGGCTCCATATGACTACCATCTCTTTAGGAAACTGAAAGACACTCTTCGTGGAACAGGGTTTGAAGATGATGAATCCCTTGTGCACGCTGCCAAATTGTGGCTCCAACAGGTTGGTCCAGAATTCTACCGTGCGGGTATACAGGAGCTGGCTCCAAGATGGCGTAAGGCAGTTGAGAGGGATGGAAATTATGTGGAGAAATGAAAATATTGTTCCTAAAGGGTGTATCTACACACTGTAAAACTTCCAAACATGTAGAATAAAAGATGGATTTAAAAAAAAAATAGTGTGCATTTCTTTTGGAGTGACCCTCGTACTATTGAACATTGATTAACCGAAGCTGATCACGGGAGCCGGCCGGAGTGGCCGTGCGGTTCTAGGCGGTACAGTCTGGAACCGAGTGACCGCTACGGCCGCAGGTTAGAATACTGCCTCGGGCATGGATGTGTGTGATGTACTTAGGTTAGTTAGGTTTAATTAGTTCTAAGTTCTAGGCGACTGATGACCTCAGAAGTTGAGTCGCATAGTGCTCAGAGCCATTTAATCACTGGAGTTTAGGTGAATCCGAAGGACAGTTCTACAATCATAAACAAAGGGGAAAGCCCAAATTCGACTCTTTAATTGCGATACAGTCCGAATTTAAGATTGACGAGGCAACGGAAAAAGAGTATGAAGTACTGAAATCTGGGGAAAGAGTGCACTAGCGTTCAATATCAAGTACACATTGAAATGGCAGGAAGCTAGGATGTGGAATCGGTAACGTGCTGAGCGTAAAGAAAACAATCCTTTGAATATATTTATCTTCCACAGCAAAGTGAGTAATACCTTTTCCCGACAGGGGCCTAGTTTAACATCAACAATCACGAACCATTATGTTCACGGGAATATCCCAAATAAAAATAAACTGATTTCAGTTCTTATAATACTTCAGAGAACTTTTTTTTTACTAAAAACCAAACACTCTTTGAACTCCATAAATATCTGAAATCCGTCCCCGAGGCTCTTACTGTGTCTAACAATAATTTTGATTAATTGAAAAACATAGAAGATCATAGGGTACATACATTTTAAGAACACATCGATTAATCAACGCAAGTAAACGGCTTGAACTCGGCCTGTGCCCCGAACTGTTGCTCGATTCAGGTCAGATTCTAGAACCCGCACGCATGAAAGACATAAGATTTACTTAACATATAAACGACAAATAGCATGCACGCCGCACACGTTGACAGTGAAAATGGGGGCTGACAGCTGAGTCCGATAGCCCTGCAAGTACTTGTGATACAGTAGGGTGTAGAAACTAAAATAAATTACGACACACACATGGACCTTTTAATTTTAATTGACACTGGAAAATATTACAGATACCTAAACTTGGAGAGGAGGTGCAGGTAGCGGCGAATCTGTATAGATTAGAGTTAACTGACACAGATTTTTCTAAAAAAATACCTAAATCTAGAAAATGTACGCACCATAGAAGAGTTAATGACAAATCTTTGGTTCAAATGGCTCTGAGCACTATGGGACTTAACATCTGAGGTCGAGGTCATCAGTCCCCTAGAACTTAGAACTACTGAAACCTAACTAACCTAAGGACATCACACACGTCCATGCCCGAGGCAGGATTCGAACCTGCGACCGTACCGGTCGCTCGGTTCCAGACGGAATTGCCTAGAACCGCTCGGCCACACAGGCCGGCGACAAATCTTTCTAGATCAAGGTTAACAGACAATAATTTTTAAAAGAAATTAAATATAACCAAACCTAGGAAACACACGTGCCAGTAGCTTAAGTAGCAGCGCGCCGAGAACAGGTACTCCCAAATAGCACACGGTAAAGTGGAAGCCCTCTTAAAATCTTTTTACCGGGATTTCGGCCAAAACAATGGTTAGCAGTATAAGCCTTTCAGCCTACGGCGAGAACATCAAACGAAATTCAGTAGGAAAAGCACAGGATATTTCTCGAATCGCAGCGAACACTGTACCCCACCCAAGAAATGGCACTGAGAGTTATTCTTGCGTCAGGCCAAGGAAAATCAAGGACAGTATATGTGGCAATGTCCACCAACCAAGGCAGCAGGAAACAGGCCTAGTCGAACTCCAGAGTAGGGCCCGATGACGCACAAGTACAGGGAAGTGGCGACTCTCTAGCAGGCGTAGGCGCGCTCCACAAACACGCTGAATGGACCGTCACAGCTAGAGAGCTCAGGCTGCGATCCAGAGGTATTCCTTCCGAGACAGTCAACCCCCAGCACACGGACAGCTACTGACAATAAAAGCTGTTCGCGTAGTTAAATCCCGCTCGAGGCGCTGAGAGGGTGCCAGGTAAACCGTAGCTAGGTAACGTAACCCAAAGACGCACTGCAAGCGAAGGTATCGATATCAGCGTCGTAGGCTGTAGCATGTCAGCCTGTTGTGTTGACGGCGGCCGGCGGTTGTCCACGACGTCTCCTGTGATGCACGCGGGTGCTACATGTTGACCACTTCAGGACACCGACAAAAATGAGGCTGCCGGGTCCTGTAGTAGTTAACTGTAACGTAAACTGTGAGGGCCGAAGCACCAATTGCTCAATAAATACCTCGCCATATTTCCCATATAAAATGTCACACCTGCACAAAACGATGTGTGTTGTAAGACGATAGTTAGTCGGATCTTACGACATAGTCAGCATTTCATTTTGTGTGTTAATATTTCTCACAATCAATATTTGTATTATACATTCTGCAATATCTAACGAGACTTTCGATCTGGTTTCTAGTGTAGCAGTAGTAAGTATGTAAGTAAGTAAGTAATTCCTGACCTAGCCATCGACACTTCGAGAACAAGTTTTGGTACAATTTTCTGGTGTTGTGCCTTTCCTATATACGTCATCTTTTCAACGTTAGCCATCAGATTATCTTGATACGTAACAATAACTTTCAACAGCATCTTCGACAGATGGTCGTATTCGCCTCTGCACTTTGCGAGATGTCAGAGTTTGCAGACAGCTGTGTAGAGAGCTTGTCAAAGAAGCACGAGTTGCCTGCCGTGGTCAATACTGAGAGCAAAACTAAACATCTGTTAGCCTGAAAGCTTCAGGCGAAAATCCTGTTACCCAGTTCAATGCAAATTTTTGAAGTTATTGTGTGTCGAGGTAAGTACTTGCAGAATATAAAATTGTAAAGGATTTCTTGTACCACTTCGTGTCGTATTGCCTATTGGTTCGACCGACGGTTGTTTAATGACTTTCTGACGTTTCGTCAGCACGAGCTCGAAGGTTTATCCTCCAGTGCTGGCGGCGGACTGCAGGCGAGTGCGCGGTCAGAGTTCTATGACTGACGTTGACGCCCCGCACACATACAGGTTTTAATAAGTGACATTGAACATTGTAAGTTCTAAGTTTTGATCTAAGATATCAGTAGCCGAAACGATGGTTCAAAGCAATTCATACACATATCAAAAGAAGTTTTGCATCACCCCGGTTCCCTGAATTCCTGAAGATGGATGTTGACTGTGGATATTGTATCACAGACACAGTCCCTTTGACTTGTCAGAGATGTCACTAAACTCGCGCAAAGATGTAAACAACCATGCATGAGCAGCGCCTATTAGACGGAGGGGGTCCGACAGCCGATCAGTTCCAGTCATTCCACCAGAAAGGAGGTACACGGCTCATGTTGTCTGTAGTTCAACCATGCCTAGATGGTCAATACCGCGGTTCGATCGCGTCCGAATTGTTGCTTTGTGCAAGGAAAGGCTCTCGGAATGAACCAAAGCGATCTTGTTCGGACATGGAGGAGATTCAGAGAGACAGGAACTGTCGATGACACACCTCGCCCAGGCCTCCTAAGGGCTACTACTGCAGTGAATGACCGCTACCCATGGATTATGGCTCGGAGGAACCCTGACAGCTACGCCACTATGTTGAATAATACTTTTTGTGCAGCCACAGCACGTCGTGTTAGGACTCAAACTGTGCGCAATTGGTTGCCTGATGCTCAACTTCACTCGCGATGTCCATGGCGAGGTCCATATTTACAACCACGACACAATGCAGCGCGGTACAGATGGGCCCAGCAACATGCCGAATGGACCGCTCAGGATTGGCATCACGTTCTCTTCACCGATAATTCCGTTGAAGTGGATTGGATGTGTATAAAAAGGGCGACCTTGACGTTAACCGCAACTGTTTTACATGCACAGGAAATCCAGCAGCGCCTGTACTGCGCAAACTGCTTAGAGTGATGTTATATTGCTCTATTCTGGGAAGCGAGTTTGCTAGATGAACACGAAACGCTTTTCTAGTTGGCGTAGCTATGTTCTAGTAAGGGGGCTTCGCGTGCGCTGTGCAGACGTTCGTGTCCACACCAGAGGTGCAATCTATGGGTCACACGCAGCCCTGTGAAAATTGGCGAATTACGCTATCAGCTGAATCAGAAGGTGCAGAGCTGGGGAAAGACCCCTGCACGGAATGGTTACTGCAGAGTGACGAAATCTGGATGAATTAGAAAGTTGGTAAACCAATAGTACAAAGATCAGCACTTATGATTCCCATTTCAATGGTTTTAATGTCAATTTAGGTTTCAAAACTGTAACAACGAAAATGCGACATTAATATTATGCTCATGCAATGTACTGTGTTCCGATTCTCCCCTCCATTAATGTATAAAACAGATTTACGAACTTGATAAATATCTTTAATTATTTTTAAATCAAGTGAACTTTCTTATAGTGACAAGTCACAATGAGTGAAAAAAAGGTGACTCATCGACGAAAATGTGGCTCTCTGAAAGAATAATTTTTGGTCTAGGTGGTATAATCCAGGTTTCGATTTTCGGATACGAACACATTCACTTGTGTTTGGCGACATTTGTTGTCATCCTGAGCGGTGGCTTATGGATGCGGAAAGATTCTCTCTCTAACAGTGAAGACCCACCCTAGATATTTTGAAACTTCAATTCATGTATAAACTCGCACTTACTATAACCCACCCGTCTTGTGCAGTTTTTATCGAACGCTCATTATCAGCTAACACATGACGTGCTGTTATGTTCACTAGACACCTGTCTGCAATAGACTGCACAGATATCATGTGTAGCTCAGACACGGTCTCTCTATGTGGCGAAAAGCGGCAGTTGACCCTAAATAATGAAAAGTGTGATGTCATCCACATGACTACGTAAATGAATCCGTCAGATATCGGTTACATGAAAAATGGCACAGCCTAAAGGCTGTAATGCGATTAAATACCGAGAAATTATAATGACGAACAACTTAAATTGGAATGATGACATAGATAACGTGGCGGGTAAGGCAGAACACTTAGAAGACGCAGATCATCTGCTAAAGAAACGGCCTACGCTACACCTGTCTGTCCTCTTCTGGAGTACTGCAGCACGAAGTGGGATCCTGATGAGATATGAGTGGCAGAGGGCGTCGAAGAAGTTGAGAGAAATATGGCTCGTTTTGTACTACCACGAAATCAGAGAGTGTGTCGGGTATGATACGCAAGTTGAGATGGCAATCATTAAGACGTGTTTTTCGTTGTGGCAAGACCTTTTTACGAAATTTCAATCACCAGCTTTCTTCTTCGAATGCGAAAATATCCTGTTGACGACCACTTATATAAGGAGAAATGAGCATCATAGTAAAATTAGTCAGATCTCGAGCGGTAAAATTCAAGTGCTAGGTTTTCCCGTGCGCTGTTAGAGAATGGAACGGTAGAGAAATAGTGTGGCACTGGTTCGAACCCTCTGCCAGGCACTTAAGTGTGAATTGTAGAGTAGTCATGAAGATGAAGATGTAAACATTCGTGCGTCATACACAGGGCACCACATGGGACAACCATTCCCGTCAATTTTGACCACGCAGTTTAAATTTAGAAACATCTTTCTGTCTCGTAATATGGTCATCGGTTTTCCTGGAGCAGAAAGTAAATATTGGGAGGCGAAATTTGATTCACGCCTTTTATGTCTTCACACCGAAACTGAAGTTTTACTGAGTTCCTAAGTTTCTGAAAAACACTGGCCAGAGTTGTTTTAATTCGTGTGACTTAATTTCTCGTCTGCTCCCTTGTGACAGCTAATAATTTTATCCGGTATCCTTTTGATTTGAAATTATGTGTAGGGAAGAAATTAATAGGGTGAGGGATGGGAGGAAAATTATTTTCTTAGTGACGAACAAGCGTTGATCTACGCTGTTTGTATACATTGTGATATACTAGGAAATGTGTTAGTTATGAAATGACTAAAGTCTTGAGCAAAGAAATCCAATTATTAGAATTCAGCCGTGCTTTCGTTAAATTTAATATGTAAAATCGTTAGAAGATATTGCCTCAGATATCTGCGTCATTTCACGGCGTCAGGGAGAATGTGCAGAAGTATAATTTCCTGTGAAGAGATTTATGGAGTTTAATAACAAGGAAATCGAAGGAGTGAGCGTAATGTGGTGCCAGTAAATCTTAGGTGGGTTTATACTCGGACAGACGAGATCGTAAGTGAATTTTAAGTTACGTATCAATCGCACTGTTTGGATAGCTGCCAGAATAGTGGCGTCTTCGAGCTGCACATTCTTCCCCTCTGCAACTCAAGTTAAGAACTCGAATGAAACTTTTCGCAGTTTATCACACGCCACCACTTACTTATTCGTGTTGGATTGTGGCTCACATCGTGGTGAGCTGAAGTCCAATTTTTGCGAAGCGACCATGTGGAATGTTTCAGCATAGAAGTGTGACGAGTAGCTTCCAGAGGGAGAACAGTTGTATGTGTTTTTATCGCGTTGTTACGAAGTTCTGAGTTAAGGCAGTGAACAGCTGTGATTCAAACATTCGTCCTTCTCGAGTCAACAAACAACCTTGATGGGTAATTTCTTCGATGTCATAACGTCCAAGGCCTCGCCTAAACTAATAAAACAGCATTGACGTTTGTGATAATTCGAAACCAGTAGCTTTCTTATAAGTTTTTAATTAATGTCAGTGTATTTGTGCCTATCCTTCCCGCTCAAATTGCCAATAAGTGATACATAGTTCCAGTTAAATTAAAAACACTGAATGTAAGTGGTTGGAGTCATTGGCGAAAAAATCGATGACCAGGCAGTGATTCAAAGTGTCAGTGGCAGTTGTTCATAAATGACGAATCTGCAATGTAATGAATATGCTGCGATTATCAAAACCAGTAAAAGTGAAAAATAATCACAGGACCTGTTGAATAGTCTAATGAGTATAGAATATAGACTGAGGGTAAACTGAAGAGAGACGAAAATATTAGCGATAAACTTATCAAAATTGGTTTCCAAGAATAAGATAGCGTGAAGGCATTCTGCAAAATAAAACACAATATGGAAGCAAAGAGACAAAAATCAAACTAGCACAGGCCGAGAAGGCATTCATGGCCAAAAGAACTCTACTAGTATCGATCATCGGCCTTAATGTTTAAGGCTGAAATTTCTAAGAATGTTCGTTTGGATCACAGTATTGCATGGAAACGAATCGTAGACTGTGAGAAAGAAGAGTCGAATCGTCAGAAATGTGTTGTAGTAGAGTGTTGAAAATTAGCCAGACTGATGAAAATGATATAACATATGAATATATTTCGATACTTCTTATTTCGCTGCTTCTGTATCTTTCATAGGCGATCTAGTTGGATTCGAGAGACGCTTGCGCGCTTTCTCATACATCACTATAGCCATTTTCATTCTAGTTGTTGTCTATTAGAAATTATAAAAGACAAATCTGCCGCTTTGTGAACCCCACTTGTACGATAACCCAGTCCTGCAATAGATCTTGCTGCGCCTTAACTTCAGCATTAGCTCTTATTGACCCGATTAATTACAATAAATATTTATACAGGGTAAAGTTCAGCCACTCATTGTGAACGTAGTTGTGTGGAATGCGTTCTAAGGTAACGTAATTGTGAAACCAATTAAAGAAGTCATAGAGTGAGCTTATTTATAACTGAATTATTTATCGATCCTTATTACTTAAGTACTTAAGAAATACTTTTAGTAAACCAACCGTGATTAATTCGAAACATAAGCGAAAGTTTATCTGGAAGACTAGGATATAAGATTCGTTATACAGACTAGTTTTTACTTTGTTGATCCGCAAGTGTCAAATTAAAACATTCAGTTTGTTCAGACTAGAGCCTGCAATAATGAGAAAGCTTAGCCAAAGCCAACACATAAGACACGTGTTACTGTCGTAATGCATGCTACAACTCAAAAACACGCACATTTACCGCTACTTTCATAGTAGTCGTAATTTTGTAATAGTGCCTAGTAAGCGCTATTATATTGTGGTGGTTCTGCGTAGAATCAGCGAGGGGAGAAACACATGGAAAGTGCTGGGAAGAAGTGACTGGAACTGTGGTTGTCAAACTGCCGCCTTACTCAAAATATTCATGCAGCCCGCGGTTGTCAGCCGTATTTTGTGATGGTACGCATCTAGCAACTAAAAGCCGGATCCAAAAGCGTTAACTAGTTAAGATTTTTTTAGGGGTGTAATTTTCCTGCTCATTAGAAAACAAAAATACTTACAGAGATAATAATGTTTCAAGATACATTTAATTTTAATTGACGTTGCTGAATTCGGCCGTGAGGTTAGTAAAGTTGACCACTTACCTCAAAGGCTGAGGAGTTAGTAGCGCGGCGGCTGCAGAGTTAGAGAAATTGAACGGGGGGGGGGGGGGGGGAGCGTTTTATTGCTTGTCTTCCAGTGCAGACAACGCAGGGCGTGCGCGACTCGTACCGATCAGAAGCAATGGTGTACTATAGGTTTTGACGCGAAAGTAATGTAGATTCGTGAATGTGCATTATAGAGGCAGTTATCATAAAATGCGATACGTATTTTCGGCAATGAATATGAAATTAAATTGAGACTGTTGTAATACAGTGCAGTGAGTAGGAGGAAGATGACAATTACAGAATTTTGTAAACGTCTGTGACCCTGTCTCTTATTTCATAGAGCAGTTAAATATAGGTACAATTACTGTTATTAACCAACTGATTATTTACTCATTCAAACAACACAACACCACTTCGTCATGCAATTAGTCTCGCAAATTTCGGGTCGCTGAGGGCGGCAGCAATGTAAAACGGAGAACAGTGGACGCGAAGTGTTCCGAAGGGTGACGACTTCTGACGGTCAGTACTTCAGGGCGGCAGCAAACTTATCGTGCAGTTACTATACAGGCTCTCTCAACGAGTCAGCCAAAGCAGACTGCTCATCACATCTTTCATGCGACGCCTAGCGTCGACCTGTTTCCCGCTACAAACAATTATTTTCAAAGCATAATTGTACGTATCCATTCGATAGAGCGGTCCCAATTAGTATAGTGCGATATTCAATTTATCGGTATCTATTACTATGGACAGAACCGCAGCAGCGATTGAGTAGCACTGCTGCACGGTCGTAGCAGGCAGTGTTTTCGTTGCTGAAGTACTCGTTATGCTTTGTGTTTTACTGTCCGTGTTAATACATACCGATGAAAAAAATATCACACCGCTTTATCGAGTGCGAGCATAAAATTCCGCTTTTAAAATTCGGTTTGCTTACAATTGTAAACCAACTGACGCTTTCCGTCGACAATGAGTGTCGCATATGTGATGTGACGAGCACTACTTGCTTGGGCTGACTACAGTTACAAATTGCAAAAACTAATTTGCTAATGCCTGCCGAAACTTCAGAGAAAATGTACCTGACGAGTCTTTGGAGAGGCGCCTGGTATATCTAGTTTGTTGAAGGCTCATAGAATACTTATTTAAATACGTTACCAGTTAACGATAAGATCAGTATATTTGCGTTCCTAGGGCCGTTACACAACGTCAGTATTGCCTCTTGAACAAAACATTTTAACGACTACGGGACTGGTTGATAGGACGTGTGTTAAGACATCAAGGAATAACATTCATGATGAACCTTCCTGGCAGATTAAAACTGTGTGCCTTTCGCGGGCAAGTGCTGTACCAACTGAGCTACCCAAGCACGATTCACGACCCATCCTCACAGCTTTAATTCCGCCAGTACCTCGTCTCCTAACTTCCAAACTTCACAGAAGCTCTCCTGCGAACCTTGCAGACCTAGCACTCCTGGAAGAAAGATGATACTTGAGGAAGCAGCAGTGACTAGAAGCTGTAGGGAAGACGGAGATTGGTATATATGCAACTAATAGAGGACATGTGATGTAATTATTACTCTGAGATGAAAAGGTTGGCTCAGGAGAGGAAGTCGTAACGGGCCTCATTAAATTACTCAGAAATCTGACGACACCTCTTCTGCACTCTGAGCAGACACCTCGTACATTAGGCTGTCTGACCTGCTTCCTGCTTGGTCCAATCTGTCAAGTCTTCCCTGCTCCTGTTTTAAGGGGCAGTCAAATGAAAACGAGACAGCTAGAAAAAATTTATTACACTATTTATTATTTCCAAGGTAATCGCCCTAACCGTCAATACATTTATCCCACTCTGAGAAAGCCGGACAATGCATTCTTGGCAAGATGTTTACTGTTATCTATGGGATCATGACTGTACCACGCGTGCACCCCTTCGTCTGAAAAGAACCAACGGCCACAAATGTCTTCCTTTAAGGCGCCAAAAATAGGGCAATTGCATGGGGAGAGTTTCCCATTGCAATTCCTGTCCGCCCCCGGTAGCTGAGTGGTCAGCGCAACAGACCGTCAATCTTAAGGGCCCGGGTTCGATTCCCGACTGGGTCGGAGATTTTCTCCGCTTAGGGACTGGGTGTTGTGTTGTCCTAGTCATCATCATTTCATCCCCATCGACGCGTCAAATCGAAAGAGTTGCACCAGGCGAGCGGTCTACCAGACGGGAGGCCCTCGTCACACGACATTATTATCGCAATTCCTGCAGCGTACGCCAAACAACCTTGGAAACATGGGGGCCCATTTCGTTGGGAACCCCTTACATAGCGCCAGATTCTGCACGAGAGGCGACTTGTACCATGGAATGGAGTACCGTTAAAATTCCAAGCACATGCATTCCATGCAGACTCAACCACAATGTTCCTTTCTACCAAATAAATACCACATAAATCTGCCGGCCGAATGTGCTCGACGATTTTTTTCAGCATCAGGATTCGAAGCAGCTATCTCCTAGTCGGATCACCACCGCGCAACCCTGCGTTCCATACCTGTGCTACGGAGGTGGGTACCGTTTTCTTTGCAGAGACGGCTCGCGTTCGGTATTAGAGCTGGCATGAAACAAGTTTGTGATTCACAGAGCGCAGTGGCTGCTGACGCAGTGCAGCCAGACATGCATGACACGGCTTTGCACGTCCTTTCAAAACGGGCAACATAATGATTGGTGGGCGGTTTGCCCCTACCACTCGATTCACTTAAAAGTCAATCACAATTTAATCAAAGTTGTAGAAGTATTTGCTTTGGATCCCTGAGGTCCTCACGTAGTAATATAATCACAAAGCCAGACTGCACAAAATAACTAGGAGCCTAGCTACGGACGACACGGAAGAACACTAGACAACGGTATAGGTCGGGTGCTCATTTGTAAACGACCACCACGTCGTAGGGGAGGTGTAGTCAGGCCGCAGACAAACGTATCTCTCACGTAACTGATAACATGCTGCTAGCAAGTCTAAAATCAATGTTACTAACAGGTTATGTCAGTTTGGGTAGTAATTCATCAAATAATTAATAATTTCTTATACTATATGGCTCTGAGCACTATGGGACTCAACTGCTGTGGTTATAAGTCCCCTAGAACTTGGAACTACTTAAACCTAACTAACCTAAAGACAGCACACAACACCCAGCCATCACGAGGCAGAGAAAATCCCTGACCCCGCCGGGAATCGAACCCGGGAATCCGGGCGTGGGAAGCGAGAACGCTACCGCACGACCACGAGATGCGGGCCTTATACTATACTACTGAAAAATATCTTCTTGTCTGTCGGCCCTGCGGCATAGAATGCGTCGTCATGACATTTTTTAATGAATGTTTATTTGGAATAGACGCCCATATTGCATCAGTGAGTAAATTGACTACTCCTTATTGGTTGCTAGGTCATTATAATCACGTAAGTTATTTGCATAGAATATTTTCGTGAAATACTTTGGACAGCCGGATAGACAGTTTATTCTGGGTGATGCTTCAGGTTTACAGTATAATCTTTGCTAGTCAGTGATGTTAGTTGCGTTTCGTTGACCTTATAATTTTGTTTCATTTGTATCTAAGGTTATCTTTTGGTTCCTGTTTACTCGGATTTTTATTCGTTCGTTTCCCAAAATGTCAGCAAAATTTTCCAGGTAACTTTATGTTTGAGATCGATTTGTTGTTCTAATTCTTCCAAGATGTTCATGAGATGACCTTTTGGTATTCTGTGTAGAATTTGTGTTTTTGAGTTTTGAGATGCAGTTGAAAGATTAATTGTTGTCGCAATTTCTTGTGTGTTCTTTGAATCGAATGTTAAAATTTCGTCCTGCGTGAGCGATATAGGATTTTGCGCTGTAGTTACACGAAATTTTCTATTTGCTCGGGTTAACAAAAGTCGCGATTTTGGTTTTTAGAGATCGAATTTTCGTTTCTAGATTGTTGTTTGTTCGGAAAGCTAGTTTTATGGTTCATTGGTTTAAGATTTGGCTTATTTTATTCGATATTTGTCCCAAGTATATCGTCGGCAGGTATGTTGTTTTTCGCTTAGTTTTGCTTTCTCTTATTAATTTTATGTCGTTCTGTGTGGTTTGGGTTTTAGGTTTAGTGTATTTCTCGTACAATCTGTGAACTATATTCGAGTTAAATTTATTTTGTTGGGCTATATACAGGAATATTGTAAGCTCATTTTCTCTCATTTGGTGTTCTAATGGTAAATTGGTTATTCTGTTGACCATTGAGTTGAAAGAGGATTTTTTTGCGATTTTGGGTGACAAGAACTTCGACTGATTATGCAGTCTGTAATAGTTGTTTTTCTGTAAATTTCAAATACTTGATGACGGTTTTGGTTACTTATGAAAATAATAAAAGCAATGAAACGCAACTAACATCACTGACTACCAAAGATGATACTATAAACATAAGGCATCACTGACAATAAGCTGTCAATCCATCTGACGAAAGTATTTTATGCAAACAAAACTTATGTGATTATAACGATCTAGCAATCAATTGACAGTCGACAGTTTATCCACTGATGCAATGTGGACATCTATTCGAACTAGGTGTACAAATTTTATAAACGGAAGTAACTCACCAAATGTACCATCTACAGGTTTACTTGAGAATGGCAGTGCAGCCGAAACGAGCTTGTGGTCAAGAAGCATTACTAATAAAACTATTTGCAGCTTACCTCTAATTATTCATTAAAATGTCAAAAGACTGAAAAAGATACGAAGGATCAACCAAAACTAAAAGAGATGGACAACACACCTGCAGAGGGAAATCTCACAAAACAAAAAGGGTAAAAATATATTGCAGTGGACATCACTCAGTACGATCACTTAGTACGATACTGGCAATGTGAAATAAAGAACATATCGTGTGGATATTGTGTGTCAGTTCAGTGATAACCTGTTAGGCAGTACTACCTAAATTATAAAATTTCCTCCTTTGCACCTTTCCGAAGTAGTGAACCCCTGTGAAGTACTTGTAATGATGTTTGCCTCCTCCTGTATTCCATTTATTGAGTGAGTGCACTAGTTTCTACAGTCTCCCAAAACATAGCTTTTAATACGATTTCTGCGTCTTTATTTGCCTCATCTGACAGAAGTTAATGTCGTTGCATAGAATCACATGTACCTCATATGAAGAACTTTCCCTGCACATATGGTGGGCAAAAAGTGTGGCGCCTAGAGAGACGACGACAATGCCCGACGTGCACACGTTGGCAGGTGACATCCAACTCAGGCGGCCACCCTACAGAAGAACGTGGTGGACTCGCCCACTGCTCACAACGAGAACGCGTTCCCGCGCCAGTGCAGAGTTATTCTGCGCGAACTCGACTTCGAGAAAGTAAGCGAACCAAATGCTTCTCATGGTCGCATAAAGGCCGCCACACACGAGCGGTCTATTTCGCCTGATGTCGTTGGGATTCAGTCCGTTTAGTCTTCGTCCAAATTAAGGGGACACTTACAAGTGGACCGTACTGATCTGCGTCATGCTGCCAGTCTGCTGTTGTTTGTGAAGTGTTTGCAGTGAACGACTGTGGCTGTAAACGAAGAGAAATTCCTTAATTTAGCTGCCGCCACTTTTGGCTTTTATATAGTGAAAAGAATATGACAGAAAAGACGGCTTTCAGCTAGAAGACAACTGGATCAAGAACTCTAGCTCGAAACTGGTGGTTGGCAAAATTATCTCCGAATGTATCAGGCTATGTAAAACAGATTACTTCAAATAGGCTACCTAATGGTCAAGAGATAAGGGTACAATCACGACACAAGGCATCACCTAGCCCAAGAGATTGACTGATACGCTTCGATACATTGCATGTCAGTGTATTGTGAGAAATATTTCCAACAAACTTTTCACCTGATTTTTTGCAGGTACATATACCTGTCAAACGATTCTGAGATATCTAAAAGTCTACAGCGAAATAATTGTTACAGCAACATATCAACAGGAAAATTTACCAAAGTTTATAGGAATATCATTGGTGGGTGTTAAGAGGGAGGGATGGGATATGTGGCGGAAGAGAAGTGTGTTACACGCTTTTTCGTTGTTGGGCCCGTGTTTTCCTGCTGTTAGCTGCGCTGTTTGTTTTATCTCTCGCGACACTGTTCGGTGAGGCCGTTGCCCTCACACCCGGCGCGACGTACCGGCACTTGTTGGTAGCCATGACGCGGGGAGCCCATCGCCATCTTCGCTGCTGACGTCGTCAGGGTGCTTCTGAATTTAGATTCCCCCCCTTTACTTTGCGTTTGCGTATCCACGACGTCCTGGAAGTAATCGTGCTTCTTGAAACTTAATAGCCTGCCGGCAATCGCGAGGTGCTCTGCCAGTGTCGATCTGTGGAGTCGCGTGTATTAGTAGCGCAGGAGCCTCATTGGACATCGCCGCGACCGGCTCGTCACTGATCCATAGAAAGTTGCCAGTTGCCAGCAAGCCGTGCAAGTCACGATCAGTCTGCCGTACAGCCCTCTCTCTCTCTCTCTCTCTCTCTCTCTCTCTCTCTCTCTTAAAACACACCGACGTTATTGCAGGACCAATAAAATCTAGCACATATGACCACGACGGTCTGGTGCGACATACACAAAAAGAGATATGTCGACGCACCCTCTCCTCAGCTAATTAACCTTAGCCCTTCGGAAGCCCGCTGCAACTCAAGCGAAACTACTGTAAAAATTTCATAAAAGGACGCGGCTATACACCCTGAAGGAGTTTTTGGAAATTTGGGTAAGTTCCTATGGGGCCAAACTGCTGAGGTCATCGGTCCCAGGCCTTTTTTTTTATCAGTCTTCCGACTGGTTTGATGGGGCCCGCCACAAATTCCTCTCCTGTACTAACAACTTCATCACAGAGTAGCACTTGCAACCTACGTCCTCAATTATTTGCTGGTTGTATTCCAATCTCTAGCCCTCTACAGCTCCCTCTAGTAACATGGAAGTCATTCCCTCATGAATGAGATTTTCACTCTGCAGCGGAGTGTACGCTGATATGAAACTTCCTGCCAGATTAAAACTGTGTGCCAGACCGAGCCTCGAACTCGGGACCTTTGCCTTTCGCGGGCAAGTGCTCTATCAACTGAGCTACCCAAGCACGACTCACGCCCCGTCCTCGCAGCTCTACTTCCGCCAGTACCTCGTCTTCTACCTTCCTTCGAGTCTGGTCCGGCACACAGTTTTAATTTGCCAGGAAGTTTCATATCAGCGTACACTCCGCTGCAGAGTGACAATCTCATTCTGGAAACATCCCCTAGGCTGTGGCTAAGCCATGTCTCCGCAATATACTTTTATTCAGGAGTACTAGTCTTGCATGGATCGCAGGAGAGCTTCTGTAAAGTTTGGAAGGTAGGAGACGAGGTACTGGCGGAAGTACAGCCGTGAGGACGGGGCGTGAGTCGTGCTTGGGTAGCTCAGTTGATAGAGCACTTGCCCGCGAAAGGCAAAGGTGCCGAGTTGGAGTCGCGGTCCGGCACACAGTTTTAATCTGCCAGGAAGTTTCATTCCCTCATGTCTTAACAGATGTCCTGTCATCCTGTCCCTTCTCCTTATCAGTGTTTTCCTCATATTCCTTTCCTCTCCGATTCTGCGCAGAACCTCCTCATTCCTTGGCTTATCAGTCCACCTAATCTTCAACACTCGTCTGTAGCACCACGTCTCAGATGCTTCGATTCTCTTATGTACCGGTTTTCCCACAGTCCATGTTTCACTACCACACAATGCTGTACTCCAGACGTACATGATTAGAAATTTCTTCGTCAAATCAAGACCGATATTTGATATTAGTAGACTTCTCTTGGCCAGGAATGCCCTTTTTGCCATTGCTCCGTCCGTCATTGGTTATTTTACTGCCTAGGTAGCAGAATTCCTTATCGTCATCTACTTCGTGACCATCAATCGTAATGTTTTCTCGCTGTTCTCATGACTACTACTTCTCATTACCTTCGTCTTTCTTTGATTTACTCTCAAACCATACTCTGTACTCATTAGACTGTTCATTCCGTTCAGCAGATCATTTAATTCTTCTTCACTTTCACTGAGGATTGCAATGTCATCACCGAATCGTCTCATTGATCCTTTCACTTTGAATTTTAATTCCGCTCCTGAACCTTTCTTTTATTTCCATCATTGTTTCCTCGATGTACAGATTGAACAGTAGGGGCGCAAGGCTACATCCTTGTCTTACACCCTTTTTAATACGAGCACTTCATTCTTGGTAGTCCACTCTTATTATTCCCTCTTGGCTGTTCTACACATTGTATATGACCCGTCTCTCCCTATAGCTTACCCCTACTTTTTTCAGAATCTCGAACATCCTGCACCATTTTACATTGTCGAACGCTTTTTACAGGTCGACAAATCCTATGAACATGTCTTGATTTTTCTTTAGTCTTGCTTCCATTATTAACCGCAATGTCAGAATTGCCTGTCTCGTGCCTTTACCTTTCCTAAAGCCAAACTGATCGTCATCTAGCGCATCCTCAATTTTCTTTTCCATTGTTCTGTTTATTATTTTTGTAAGCAACTTGGATGTATGAGCTGTTAAGCTGATTGTGCGATAATTCTCGCACTTGTCAGCTCTTGCCGTCTTCGAATTGTGTGGATGATGTTTTTCCGAAAGTCAGATGGTTTGTCGCCAGCCTCATCCATTCTACACACCAACGTGAATAATCGTTTTGCTGCCGCTTTTCCCAAGGATTTTAGAAATTCAGATGGAATGTTATCTATCCCTTCTGCCTTATTTGATTTTAAGTTCTCCAAAGCTCTTTTAAATTCTGGTTTTAATACTGGGTCCCATATCTCTTCTAAACCGACTCCTATTTCTTCTTCTATCACATCAGACAAATCTTCCCTCTCATAGACGCTTTTAGTGTATTATTTCCACCTATCCGCTGTCTCCTTTGCATTTAACAGTGGAATTCCAATTGCTCACTTAATGTTATCACCCTTGCTTTTAATGTCACCGAAGGTTGTTTTGACTTGCTTGTATGCTGTCCTTCCAACAATCATTTCCTTTTCGATGTCGTCACATTTTTCCTGCGGCCATTTCGTCGAAGCTTCCCAGCACTTCCTGTTTATTTCATTCCACAGCGACTTATATTTCTGTATTCCTGAGTCTCCCGGAACATTTTTGTACTTCCTCCTTTTATCGATCAATTGAAGTATTTCTTCTGTTACTCATGGTTTCTTCGCAGTTACCTTCTTTGTATCTATGTTTTTCTTCCCAACTTCTGTGATTGCCCTTTTTAGAGATGCTCATTCCTCTTCAACTGTACTGCCTACTGAGCTATTCCTTATTGGAGTATCTACAGCCTTAGAGAACTTCAGGCGTATCTCTTCATTCCGTAGTACTTCCATATCTCACTTCCATATCTCTCTTCCTAACTAATCTCTTAAACTTCAGCCTACTCTTCGTCACTACTATATCGTCATCTGAGTCTATATCTGCTCCTGGGTACGAATTGCAATCCAGTATCTGATTTCGGAATCTCTGTCTGACCATGATGTAATCTGATTGAAATCTTCCCGCATCTCCCGGCCTTTTCCAAGTATACCTCCTCCGCTTGTGATTCTTGAACAGGGTATTCGCTATTACTAGCTGAAACTTGTTACAGAACTCAATTAGTCTTTCTCCTCTTTCATTCCTTGTCCCAAGCCCATATTCTCCTGTAACCTTTTCTTTTTCTCCTTCCCCTACAACTGCATTCCAGTCGCCCATGACTATTAGATTTTCTTGTCTCTTTACATACTGTACTCCCCTTTTAGTATCCTAGGCTTACACAGTACTTAATCTGACTTAAACTAACTTACGCTAAGGACAAAACACACACACACACACACACACACACATCCACTTTCACAATATGTCTAGATGTGTGTGCTTTTCGCGGTTTTCCTGTTCTTCGTTATTGTTAACTGAATTGATGTCTATGTAGAATGCTACGATGATTGTTTGTCACCTTTCTGGTCTAGCGGTTCTAGGCGCTCAGTCCGGAACCGCGCGACTGCTACGGTCGCAGGTTCGAATCCTGCCTCGGGCATGGATGTGTGTTAGGTTAGTTAGGTTTAAGTAGTTCTAAGTTCTAGGGGTCTGATGACCACAGATGTTAAGTCCCATAGTGCTCAGAGCCATTTGAACCATTTTTTTAATGATTGTTTCCTCGTTTGCAATTGGCGAAGCAGCAGTTGCTTGTCCAGTAGCTATCCAAAATTAGAATCATAAATTTAGCAACTCAATCAAGAAAATTACGTCGTTTACTATTACCTGGCATTAACGCACCTTAAACGTTAACAAAGCTTGCAGTTTCTGCAACATGTCCGACACTATAATCGTGTGGTAGTTTTGGTGTTTCCACAAATAGTTCTTTTATTCGTTTCACGATTTTTTTCTTTACTTGTGGACGTTTGAAAAATGATGATCTTTATGAGACGGAATAGGTACTGACTGCTTGCCTGATATCTATGTAAATATGTCACTGTAGTCTTGACGCCGCCTAGACCAGATGGTAAGAACCTTCAACATCGCAGCGCGTCAGCAATCGTTGGTTAATATATTAAAAAACTAAAAACACGCCTCGATTGCCAAAAAAGGACCTAGTGTTAAGTGTTAACCCAGGTTTCGGCGGAGATAACTACACCTTCTTCAGAACAACAATAAAACCCGCAAGTGCCTAATAAGACCTTTGTCAATGATTGAAAGAACACCATAGCTATACATTTATAAACGAAAAAGAAAAGGAAAACAGTACATATGTGCAAAGTCAAAACCACTACTTAACTTAGGCTGGTGTGAGGTGGAGCGTACACCATTAAGTTAAGTAGTGGTTTTGACTTTGTACATATGTACTGTTTGTGTTTTCCTTTTTCGTTTATAAATGTGTAGCTATGGTGTTCTTTTAATCAATTCCCCACGTAACTTGTATGACATAAAAAGTAAAATCGCCGGCCGCTGTGGCCGTGCGGTTCTAGGCGCTTCAGTCCGGAACCGAGTGACCGCTACGGTCGCAGGTTCGAATCCTGCCTCGGTCATGGATGTGTGTGATGTCGTTAGGTTAGTTAGGTTTAAGTAGTTCTACGTTCTAGGGGCTGATGACCACAGATATTAAGTCCCATAGTGCTCAGAGCCATTTGAACCATTTTTGAACAAGTAAAATCGCGCAATATACGACCTGTTATACAACACGCGACAAGTCTTTACTTGAGAAATAAATAAATAAAAATTTCCTGATTGCATGACCGCCTTAAGCGAGCACAGCCTGACTGGTCAGGGTGACCGCACCAGTTCCTGTATATTATAGAGTATGGGAACCATGATTGAATGCTAGGCCATGGTTGACTCTAAAGACGTTAAACGCGTCTTTATCCATGGGCGTCTACATCCAGCAAAGGCTACTCATTCCTGGCGTTTCTTTCTGTAATCATTCAGCGTGAGGAAGCTAGCACAGTAAGAAGTAAGGCTGAAAGGAATGTGTACGACTGATGAAACAGACAGGGCCTAAAAAGGGAAGCCTGCAATAAATTTCTATTGGTTGTAGGCGAAAGCAGGGGGAGGTTACCATGGGAAAAAGATTGAATAATCAACGAAAGGATACCGTTCTACGAGTCGGGGCGTGGAATGTCAGAAGTTTGAACGTGGTAGGGAAACTAGAACATCTGAAAAGGGAAATGCAAAGGCTCAATCTAGATATAGTAGGGGTCAGTGAAGTGAAGTGGAAGGAAGACAAGGCTTTCTGGTCAGATGAGTATCGGGTAATATCAACAGCAGCAGAAAATGGTATAACAGGTGTAGGATTCGTTATGAATAGGAAGGTAGGGCAGAGGGTGTGTTACTGTGAACAGTTCAGTGACCGGGTTGTTCTAATCAGAATCGACAGCAGACCAACACCAACAACGATAGTTCAGGTATATATGCCGACGTCGCAAACTGAAGATGAACAGATAGAGAAAGTGTATGAGGATACTGAAAGGGTAATGCAGTATGTAAAGGGGGACGAAAATCTAATAGTCATGGGTGACTGGAATGCAGTTGTAGGGGAAGGAGTAGAAGAAAAGGTTACAGGAGAATATGGGCTTGGAACAAGGAATGAAAGAGGAGAAAGACTAATTGAGTTCTGTAACAAGTTTCAGCTAGTAATAGCGAATACCCTGTTCAAGAATCACAAGAGGAGGAGGTATACTTGGAAAAGGCCGGGAGATACGGGAAGATTTCAGTTAGATTACATCATGGTCAGACAGGGATTCCGAAATCAGATACTGGATTGTAAGGCGTACCCAGGAGGAGATAGAGACTCAGATCACAATATAGTAGTGATGAAGAGTAGGCTGAAGTTCAAGACATTAGTTAGGAATAATCAATGCACAAAGAAGTGGGATACGGAAGTACTAAGGAATGACGAGATACGTTCGAAGTTCTCTAACGCTGTAGATACAGCAATAAGGAATAGCCCAGTAGGCAGTACAGTTGAAGAGGAATGGACATCTCTAAAAAGGGCCATAACAGAAGTTGGGAAGGAAAACATAGGTACAAAGAAGGTAGCTGCGAAGAAACCATGGGTAGCAGAAGAAATACTTCAGTTGATTGATGAAAGGGGGAAGTACAAACATGTTCCGGGAAAATCAGGAATACAGAAATACAAGTCGCTGAGGAATGAAATAAATAGGAAGTGCAGGGAAGCTAAGACGAAATGGCTGCAGGAAAAATGTGAAGACATCGAAAAAGATATGATGGTCGGAAGGACAGACTCAGCATACAGGAAAGTCAAAACAACCTTTGGTGACATTAAAAGCAACGGTAGTAACATTAAGAGTGCAACGGGAATTCCACTGTTAAATGCAGAGGAGAGAGCAGATAGGTGGAAAGAATACACTGAAAGCCTCTATGAGGGTGAAGATTTGTTTGATGTGATAGAAGAAGAAACAGGAATCGATTTAGAAGAGATAGGGGATCCAGTATTAGAATCGGAATTTAAAAGAGCTTTGGAGGACTTACGGTCAAATAAGGCAGAAGGGATAGATAACATTCCATCAGAATTTCTAAAATCATTGGGGGAAGTGGCAACAAAACGACTATTCACGTTGGTGTGTAGAATATATGAGTCTGGCGATATACCATCTGACTTTCGGAAAAGCATCATCCACACAATTCCGAAGACGGCAAGAGCTGACAGGTGCGAGAATTATCGCACAATCAGCTTAACAGCTCATGCATCGAAGCTGCTTACAAGAATAATATACAGAAGAATGGAAAAGAAAATTGAGAATGCGCTACTTGACGATCAGTTTGGCTTTAGGAAAAGTAAAGGGACGAGAGAGGCAATTCTGACGTTACGGCTAATAATGGAAGCAAGGCTTAAGAAAAATCAAGACACTTTCATAGGATTTGTCGACCTGGAAAAACCGTTCGACAATATAAAATGGTGCAAGCTGTTCGAGATTCTGAAAAAAGTAGGGGTAAGCTATAGGGAGAGACGGGTCATATACAATATGTACAACAGCCAAGAGGGAATAATAAGAGTGGACTATCAAGAACGAAGTGTTCGTATTAAGAAGGGTGTAAGACAAGGCTGTAGCCTTTCGCCCCTACTGTTCAATCTGTACATCGAGGAAGCAATGATGGAATTAAAAGAAAGGTTCAGGAGTGGAATTAAAATACAAGGTGAAAGGATATGAATGATACGATTCGCTGATGACATTGCTATCCTGAGTGAAAGTGAAGAAGAATTAAATGATCTGCTGAACGGAATGAACAGTCTAATGAGAACACAGTATGGTTTGAGAGTAAATCGGAGAAAGACGAAGGTAATGAGAAGTAGTAGAAATGAGAACAGCGAGAAACTTAACATCTGGATTGATGGTCACGAAGTCAATGAAGTTAAGGAATTCTGCTACCTAGGCAGTAAAATAACCAATGACGGACGGAGCAAGGAGGACATCAAAAGCAGACTCGCTATGGCAAAAAAGGCATTTCTGGCCAAGTGAAGTCTACTAATATCAAATATTGGCCTTAATTTGAGGAAGAAATTTCTGAGGATGTACGTCTGGAATACAGCATTGTATGGTAGTGAAACATGGACTGTGGGAAAACCGGAACAGAAGATAATCGAAGCATTTGAGATGTGGTGCTATAGACGAATGTTGAAAATTAGGTGGACTGATTAGGTAAGGAATGAGGAGGTTCTACGCAGAATCGGAGAGGAAAGGAATATGTGGAAGACACTGATAAGGAGAAGGGACAGGATGATAGGACATCTGCTAAGACATGAGGGAATGACTTCCATGGTACTAGAGGGAGCTGTAGAGGGCAAAAACTGTAGAGGAAGACAGAGATTCGAGTACGTCAAGCAAATAATTGAAGACGTAGGTTGCAAGTGCTACTCTGAGATGAAGAGGTTAGCACAGGAAAGGAATTCGTGGCGGGCCGCATCAAACCAGTCAGGAGACTGATGACAAAAAAAAAAAAAAAAAAAAAAAAAAAAAAAAAAAAAAAAAAAAGAGTTTCTGTCATTGTGTTCATAGTGGACGAGGACTTGTTTAAAGCAACACAGCAGTAAGAAATACCGAACTGACACAGCTCCTTCAGGGATGCATGAAATAGTAAAAAGCAATACGTGAAGATATGAGACCTTGCGCTGAACCGCCGATCCTGTCGCAGCAACTCAGTAAAGATGTCTGCAGCAGGGGAAAGAAAGGCAGTCTGCAAACCAACTGGCTTCACAACAGCCTAACCATGTACCCAATATAGACGGTCCGCCGCAGATCAAATTATAAGTTCTTTTCCCAGTTACTTGAAAAATCTATAAAGAAAAACATTAAGCTGTAGCAGGTTCAACCTAGAAGATAAGGATAGACGCAGCAAACTTCACCAGTCCCTGTTGTAGACAAGTTTTATCGTAGAAAAACATTTTTTGACCGTTCAACAAAGTCACAGAGTTTCTATATATTCGTAGTGCGGTCTGACCCTCCTTGATATCTTCGCCAGAATAAATGGAAATTCTCCTGATTTTACCTTAAATAATTAATTAATGTCAGTAAAGACTCAATCCTGTTCTCATTCCACGAAATATTCCACTTTAAAACCGATCCTCCCGACCACAATCGCCGATAAAGTTTCAAAACAGAATCCTAACACACTTCACAGTATCGATTATTTTCAAAATATCAATACGTGTCGACCTCTCACCAATAAAACTTCAAACCAGTTAACCATTGAAGATCGTCCACACTCTCGACAAAACCCTGCCAGAACCTCTCAAGAAGTCTGAATTTTAATAAAACTTGCAAATCTCACACATAAGTAATATTTACGATGCATGTCGTAAGAACAGAGTCAACTGACTGTTCCAACTTCCAACCCGAAGTTTATTTAACAGTTGATAACCAATTGACATCAATTACAAACTTTATCCTTACACATTCAACAGTGAACTTCTTTTCCTTTTATAAAAAAAAACATAAAACCTATTTTAATAATGGTCAGCATGATGTTTCAACGGTTCTTCCAGCCGCCTGCCGTCGACCGCGATGCAATAGCGGTTAGCTCTCGTCGTCCGCAGCGTCTCGAGTCCCCACTGGATCATCTAGCTGCCACGCTCGACATGAAAGAAAAGAAACAAAATCTTTTTAAATAACAAGTTTCCGCTTAACATACTACAAATAAATAAATATATATAGTAACGTTTCTTACCTGGCGTCGCTCAAGCGGTAAAGAAACGCGATGTTTCCTGATTAGACTTTCGAACACCACAACCTTATAATGCTATTTCTGGTGAATTTTTCCAAAAATCCAGGCCAAGAATACGAACAGATGTTGGTGCACGTTTCGGATGCGACAGCGTTTACAGATATCGTGTCACATTGCTGTAATATAAGTAGATATCTTAAGGAACAATTCGGTGCAGTTCAAAATATTGTTATGCTCTTTAGTAATATAGGAGTTCCTAATAAGGGATTTCCAGCAACAGTTCATACCTGGGCTGGACAGTCAAGTGAACTATTTGATGCTTACTGCGCATTACGTCAACACATATTCGTTTCTTGTGAATAGTTTTATTTACAACGAAATACCGTGATTAAGGAGAATGGAATGAATATTATTAAAGAAATAAAAAATGGCTATGGAACACTTCTCTGGCTATGTTGCATAAATGTTGTGTCGCTGCCAAAACATGAAAAGCTTTAGAACATCATGAACGGCTTCCTTGTGCTGCTCATTGTACTAACACTGCAAATTGTAACACTTTCGATGGTAACTTATTGTTCAGTTACGCCCCGGACACCACTGCGATAATAAATAGTGCAAAATGCGTTGTTCGATGCGTGAAAAAAATGGTCTCCGTTTAAACGAAGAGTGTTGCGACATTATTCCACAAACATGGGACTGCAATACCTCGGTGGATTGCTAAGTCAGCGCCGGAAATCGAACCAGACCTCCCGAGCTATGCCAGCCAATCTGAGTGTCTCCACACACGTCGAGGTTCGGCTCGGCGCAGTACCATTTGGCTGGATGGGTCGTTCACACGTGGTGGTCTTGAGGAGCCAAAAGCTCCTTATTTCAAAACTTAGCGCATCACTTTTGACAGACGTTGCGCAATCGTTAATCTATTGAGCTTGCATTCGGAAGGAGTATCATCCAAATCCCAGCCAGGACATTGAGGCGCACGTCTACTGACGATGGTTTATTTGAAAAAGACACGTCCGCTTTTTTGCTTTCCCCTCTTATGCCGTGGAGTTTGCGCTCCCTCATCTAGCCTTCCTTCATTTCCTTCAGCGAACAACACAGAACAACATTTTTTTTAAAGTTTGAAGATAGCGTTGAGAGTCAGTGCTGTAAATTCTGTCTAAGCAGATTGTCGCAGGGAACTGTGTATAGAGAAGGGAAAGACGTGGTGGATGTAAAAGTTTCTGCAGTGGCTTTCCATCGCGGAGCAGCTAGCAATTTTGGAGTGAACTTGAGCACTCGTGTCGGTGTTGCCTCTTTTGTTTAAAAATGCCTGTCAAGAGGCGGCCAGCAGTCGGGAAGATACACAGCCGCAGGCAGGTGCTTGCCTTGCACTTGGCGAGTACGCGACGTGAGCCACTGGGTGGCTGAGAACACCGGAGCAGGTGCCGGCGTCCCGGGGGAAATTCACACACACACACACACACACACACACACACACACACACGCACACACGCACCGTGCCGTGAATAAAGGATGAGCGTGGGCGGTACTTGCTCCCCAGGGAGGCTAGCGCGGCCAGCGCCGCCTCGGCCCACGACATGGTGTGTGTGTGTGTGTGTGTGTGTGTGTGTGTGTGTGTGTGTGTGTGTATGCGCGCGCAACGAGGCGCCCTACGGGGCCCATTTCAACCGGCGCCCCTGTTGCTCATTCAATCACGGGCTGCAGCGCTTTCTTCGCCACCTCTCTAACTGCCGGACAGGCGCATTCGACGGCTGTTCGTAGGCGACGGCTACATTGGCAGTAGTGTTGACAAATTGAACCCAACAATTCGTAGTTTAATTCAACCTACCGATACCTCACGTCGACTTTGACCCGTGACGTGACGTGGTATGTCACGTCATACCGGCGGCGGCGTTGATCTATGTCGTAATGATATTACGGCGTCTGGCATCACACAAGCGAAAACAGAAAGGTTGATGTCTATATTATTTTTTTTGGAATGTAGATGTTGATTGATGTGTATCGTACACGAGCTCTATGTTAGTTTGAAAGATGGCAAACCGGTATTGAAAAATTCAGTTAATTCAATGGTTCACCATTTCTTGTAAACATGTTGGACAATCCCGTTGATACAGCTGTAAAACAAGCAACGTCATTCGACGTATGGTCATGGGCACGTCGAAACACGAAAGCTATTTTCTGTGGTTATCCCACTTCATCAGCTTGATCCATCTTACTGTGCTGATCCGACACAACAGATTGGGTATTAGACACGACTTCGCTGCCGTCATTTACGTCAGTGGGGGAGAATCACACGGCAACATGGTTTCACTTCTGCGCCATCTACATCGCTGCAAAGCGACCATTGTCGTCTTGTAAGGGGTGGCTAATATTTTCTTGGGCGAGCTTATTTTCTGCATCTCTGTATACATACTTCGCTATGTGAGGACAAACTGCAGGGAGCGATCGCTGAGAGAAAAAGAAGAAAAAGACATATCCTCCTGAGACCTGATGTCCATTATAATGGACATAGAGTTTCCTGTCCTGCTGTCACAGATTCTGCATTTTCCGTTGTAATACCTGTAGCACATTTGAATGGGTTGTATGCTGCAGCCATCTGGTGGGAGAAACAGTCACTACGATCACTTGGCGCCAAGTAACAGCTTTGTTTACGACGTGTGACGATGGCAGGTGAGTTCCCCGTCATTATTGTGTATTTTTCGAAACTTATTTGATGAAAAAAAGGACCTATTGTAGACAGTATCTATAAATGGTGCTTATACGACCTTTCTGTGCAATAAGGTTTCGTAGTACTGTGTATTTCCATAAGTTATTGTTGCAAAACAGTAATGTCCACTATAGTGGACGCTGGGACTTGCGGCCACATTTCTGAGCACTATTTCGTAGGAATTAGTGGTGATTACCTTCGCTAATTTCCAATACATTTCGTATTGTGACTGTTGCTCAATGACATTATGTGATGCACTACTATCATTATTTCCTGTAAGGAAAGTAGGCACTATGTTAAAACAATCATTTTCTTAAAGTATACACATCAAAGCTCAGTTCAGAAGAAATTTTAGAACTTCTTTTGAATGGAGACGTGTCAGGTCTTGAGATTAGTGAGGAGGAGGATGGTGATTTTGATCTGGCAGATGATGCTGTGCGACAATCGAATGTTCCTTCCCCAAGTGAACAGAGTAGCAGCTGCACTGATAATTCCGATGATGACGAGAGTTCTTCACAGAATCGCAGGATGTTTTGGGAGAAATGCGAAAGGTAAGTGAGATACCTTCTAGTAAACAATTTTCTATTATTCCTGATATTTTCGATCTTTCCTTGATGCTTTGTTTCCAAATTTCAGGTTTGAGGGACTCCAGGTTACCTTCTCGCCCACGGAAGTTGCAGAACATAATGAGAACCAGATCATGGACTACTTTCAGCAATACTTTGACTTGGCCTTTTTTAAGGATACTTCTGAACTTACCAATATGAGATATTTACAGCAGACTGGAAGGTCTTTAAAGCTGTCTGCCAAGAATTGCGGGTATTTATTGGAGCAACAATACTAATGTCTTGTTTGAGATACCCTAGAGTTAGGATGTACTGGGGTAAAACAACAAGAGTTATTAGCATTACTGAAATTATGACTCGAGACCGATACTTCACCATTAGAAGTAATTTGAAGGTGACAGACGATAATGCTGTAACAGAGGAAACTAGAAGGAAAGATAAGTTGTGGAAAATAAGGCCACTTTTAGAACGTGTAAAGAGAGCATGCCTCAGTTTACCTCGATCTCCTGAAGTGGCAGTGGATGAACAAATGATCCCGTTTACTGGAGCATGTGCAATAAAACAATTTGTCAGGGGAAATCCAAATCCGGAAGGGCTTAAAAATTTTGTGTTGGCTGCTCCTTCAGGACTAGTCCTTGACTGAGATTTATCAGGGTAAAGGAACATTCCCAGAAGCTATTGGTCAACAATTAAAACAAGGAATAGGGGCCTCAGCAGTCCTCAGGTTTTGCCAGAGCCTTCCAGAAGGAACACATGTGTTCTTTGATAGGTATTTTACCTCTGTTCCGTTACTGGAATCATTGGCTGAAAAAAACTTGCCTGCCACTGGAACAATCATGAAGTTAAGAATACCCAGAGCAGTCCATCTGACAGCAGACAAGATTCTTGCAAATCAAGGACGTGGGTCTGTTGACCAGACACTGAGAAAAGACAAACTCATTTCTATTGTAAAATGGTATGACCAAAAGCCACTCATAACTGCATCAACGAAGGTTGGGAAGAACCCTATGGATCAATGTAAAAGGTGGTCGAAAAAAGATCGGAGATACATTCAGGTTCCCCATCCAGCAGTAATCAGCTGCTACAATAAAAATATGGGTGGCATAGACCTGATTGACAGAATGATGAGTTTTCACAGGATCTGCACCAGAACCAAAAAGTGGACCGTAAAAACTATTTTTCACTTCATAGATCTGGGAATTGCAAATTTAAAAATTAGAATTGCTGAGCATTTGTTAAGGGGCCAAGAGGAACAACATTCTGATGAAGATGATGAGGAGTCAACTCCTAAAAGGCGAAGATTACTGCCGCCACAATCACCTTCACCTTCTGTAACCCATTTACCAGAAATGACAGGGTTGAAAAATAGCATGAGGTGTAAGAACACTGGCTGCACTAAGAAAACCAAAATAAGGTGCAAAGGTTGTTCAGTTTTCCTCTGTCTGACATCACAGAAAAACTGTTTCTCTGAGTATCATCAGAAATAAAACTGTCAAAATTTGTCATTTATTTTGCTTTTTAAATTTATATTAATTATTTTAAATTAATAATCAGTGTGTGATTCAAGTAATATCTGCATAATAAGACTGTATTTTGTTCAATAAACTAAAAATAAAGTACTTTTTTTACATTTTCAACTTTCTTTCTAATGTTTACTTATACGTCTCCAAGACCCAGTGTCCATTGTAATGGACACTTTACTTCTTTTCTAATGTTTACTTACATGTCTCCAAGACCCAATGTCCATTGTAATGGACACTTCAGAAAACCATGAATTTAAAAGAAAAAAAGAAAAATTTTTGTGAATCTTATTTCACTACCTTCTGTTTAACAGGTACAGAATATCTGTTTCCAAAAAAATCATGACAATTGTCGCCAGGTCTCAGGAGGATATGGGCGTGTGGCCAGAAATGTTTTTCAGCGGAGGTACGCCTGCTTGAAGGTGGAGATAAAAGATCCTGGACAGTGTAGGTTTCAACGACTGAAAGCACACATGAGACCACACCAGGCAAATGGGAATTCACTGTTTGTATTATAGTGTTTTAGCTCCAAACTGAAGAGGGCAGTGAGCTGGAGCACCAACATGTAGTAGTATCATTTACCCATCGTACCACCAAAGGCACGTCTTCCAGCAGGGGAGGCGGATCAGACGCAAGAAGTGCAGATACGCCTCGCCTGTGAGGTGTTGTCGAAGGATGACTGGTCCCAGGAGGCAGTCGTAAATAATTCCCGGCCTTACATTGAGGCTGAACCGGTGCTGATGATTCGCTGCCACCATACCATGGTATTCTTCGCAGCCCAAAAGTGGGTACTGTGAAGTTTGATGATGTAGCCTCATCTGTGTAATAGGATAAATGACAGAAATCGCAGCACCGTGGTGGCCTGTGTGTCGAAACGGTCGTCGCTGGGGAAGAGTGCAGGCAATAATGCCTGAAAGAAAAGTGGAGAGATTCGAGCTCATGCGGAGGCTTATCCAACAATCGTCAATACATGTTGTGGATGACGCTAAAGTTGTCGTCCGATGATGTCCCATACGTGCTCGCTTGGTTTCATATATTGTGATCTAGCAGGCCAAGGCAACATGTCGAAGTCTGTAGAGCATGTCAGCTTGGAACGGCGCCATGTGGACAAGCGTTATCCTGTTGAAAAACACCCCGTGAAACGCTGTTCATTAATGGCAGCGTAACAGATCGAATCACTAGACTGACTCACAGATGTGCAGTCATGGTGCGTGGGATAACCACGCGAGTGCTCCAGCTATTATACGAAACCACACCCCAGACCATAAGTCCAGGTGTAGGTCCAGTTTGTCTAGCACGCAGACAAGTTCGATGCAGGCCTCAAATGGCCTCCTCCTAACCAACTCACGGCCATCACTGCCACCGAGGCGGAAGTAGCTTTCATCAAAAAGTACAACAGACCTCCACCCTCCCCTCCAATGACACCACTGAAGTAGAAAATGGCGGTGGTTGGGGGTCAGTGGACTGAACGGTACAGGGTGTTTGGCTCGGAGCTGTCCTTGAAGGAATCGATTTTTGGAAATTCGTTACGTTACTGAGGTGCTAACTGCTGCTCATATTGCTGCTACAGATGCAGTAGGATGCTCTAGAGCCATACACCGAACACGGCGCGCCACATGGCCGTCCGGAGACCTGTTCTCTTGCGACCGTGACCTCTGCTGCCAGCATTCCTTTACAGTGGCTGCATTCCTGCCAAGTCTTAAAAAGGAACACCCAGCTTCTCGTAGCCTTATTACACTACCTCACCTTAACTCAGTGATGTGTTGATAATGGCAAATTTGTCGCCTTAGAGGGATTCTTCTCTAACATCAACTCACCACGTCCAATGTCAAAGGTAGCTAACACTCACAACCGTTAGTGTGTGTAATTAAAGCAAATCTTATACCTGATTTGCGATCTCATAGTGGTGCAACCAGCGCCACTCTTGTGGAGTCACCCGAAATTTGAATAAACACAATCTTTCAGCAGCAGTAATAGTAGTAGAAATGCGCCTGCCAACTTTTGTTCATGTCGCACAACTCCTTGGTGTCGCGATATTTTTCCGTCATTGTAGTCTGGGTATTTGCGTGCGGCGAGTTGTCATGATGTACACAGTTTCTGACTCTAATACATGTCTTACTGTGTTAAACTTTTAACGTAAGTATATACCTCTTAAAGATTAGGGTGTGGCAGCGTTTTAAATTTTCATTCAATAATTATATGAAGTACTGACAATCTTCGCTACTGTGAAACATATCTTCCACTAAAAAAGTGCTCGTCGCTCTTCAGGTATGCATTTTAGAGTCCATATTTACTAGACTTTGCTGCTTTGCTGTCATCTCTCTGAATGTAGAACATTCTGGCTGTGACGCACTCCACCTGTGTGAGGAATGTGTACTGAAAGACTGGTCGTATCTTTCTGCTACACTCTGTATATGTGTTCCTGTCTGAATGAGGAAAGACACATTCCTATACATCCGCTTGGCTGGTAACATCGTGCACACACAGAGCGTCTATCATGGAGCTTGCCTCGCAGGGGGAATATAGGGTGGCTCTCGCAGACTTGCGCTCGCCGCTGGAGGTAGCTACGGCTGCACATATTTCGCGGACTTACCCTCGGCCGTTACTCGTCCTTAGTGGCCGGTGTTTGGTTTGTAGCTCAGGGCCCTAACTTGGCTGGCGGCTACCCGTTATACAGCCGGGACCCTTCTGGGGCTTAATCCCGCGCAGGGCTATGGAGTAATGCCCGCGCGTCCTCGTGCAACTTTCACGAGACGCCTGCTACTTACGGTAGGAGAGGGCCGCCTCTCGCCCCACTATTTATTCTCCGCGCCCCGCTGCACTGCGGGGTTGCGGCAGGTCCGCAGAGAGCAGCGAGCAGAACCACTGCAGTGACGCCGCGTAATATGCATGTCGCTCACTGCGCCTGCTGCCTCGTCCCGTCTCTGGAATATCGTGGAATATAATCTCAGCTGGCGGACTGGCAACGTCATTATTCATTCAACTCTCTCTCTCTCTCTCTCTCTCTCTCTCCCCCCCCCCGCCTCTCTCTCTCTCGCTCTCTCTCTCTCTCCCCCTGTCTCCCTCCCCCCTCTCTCCCCCTTATCACCCTCCCCCCTCTCTCCCCCCCTCTCCCCCCTCTCTCTCCCCCTCCCCCCTCTTTCTCCCTAATAGCGAAAGCCTTGTCAAGCCGATCACTCCTACATCATCCTTCGGTCCTCCATATCCACTCCAAGAGTATCACAGTGTCTATTCGTACGCAGCAATGCTGTGATATTACCCGGCCGCTGTGGCCGTGCGGTTCTAAGCGCTTGAGTCCGGAACTGCGCTGCTGCTACGGTCGCAGGTTCGAATCCTGCCTCGGGCACGGATATGTGTGATGTCCTTAGCACTCCGTCTTCAGGACACGAGTGGCCTACCGGGACCATCCGACCGCCGTGTCATCCTCAGTGGAGGATGCGGATAGGAGGAGCGTGGGCTCAGCATACCGCTCTCCCGGTCGTAATGATGGTACTCTTGACCGAAGCCGCTACTATTCGGTCGAGTAGCTCCTCAATTGGCATCACGAGGCTGAGTGCACCCCGAAAAATGGCAACAGCGCATGGTGGCCTGGATGGTCACCCATTCAAGTGCCGACCACGCCCGACAGTTCTTAACGTCAGTGATCTCACGGGAAACGGTGTATCCACTGCGGCAAGGCCGTTGCGTGATGTCCTTTGGTTATATTTAACTAGTTTCTAAGTCTAGGGGACTGATGACCTCAGATGTTAAGTCCCATAGTGCTTAGAGCCATTTGAACTTTTTTTCCTATGATATTCGTCAACTAAACACCTGTCTCCAGGAGCTCCTAATTCTTTTACAGTGCGGACACTATGAGGCGGCAGTCGGCCGCGAACACAGAAGAGTATATGTAGCATGCGGTAATGGCTACGACAACTGCTTAGTGACGTTGGCAGTGTCGTAGTACAGGCACCGCCTCCCCTCCTCCCTCCCCCGATATACACACACATTAAAACGGCCACGTCAAACCGCCTTATAACTTTTTTTCCATTTTTTGTCTCTCTCCATCCATTAGTTGCCATTCTCTTCCGTCTCTCCATCTGACTTCTCCAACTACGCACTTCCAATCTTCCCTTCCCCTACTTCTTCGCCCGCACCATTCCCTCTTTACTCCCCCTACCCTTTCCCCTGAATTCCTTCTTCCACTAGCCCCACCGCTTCCTCTTTACCTGTTCTTCCCTTACATCTCCCTCTTTATCCATTCGTTCCCCCACACCTTCGCCTTTCCATCTTTGCCCCCGAGCTCTTCGGCCCTCTTCCCCAATTCCTAATGGTCTCGTCCCATTCCCACTATTTTCCTCACCTGTTTCCCTCTCCTTCTTTCCAAGCGTTTATCGATAAGAAGGCGATGATTTGCAGCATCTAAATATTTTTGAAAACACGTGTTTTGTGCAATAAATTATTTCAATAAAAACTACCAGTTACATGTGTACCTGAGGATCATTGGTTCTACACTACTGGCCATTAAAATTGCTACACCACGACGATGACGTGCTACAGACGCGAAATTTAACCGACAGGAAGAAGATGCTGTGATATGCAAATGATTAGCTTTTCAGAGCATTCACACAAGGTTGGCGCCAGTGGCGACCACTACAACGTACTGACGTAGGGAAAGTTTACAACCGATTTCTCATACACAAACAGCAGTTGACCGGCGTTGCCTGGTGAAACGTTGTTGTGATGCCTCGTGTAACGAGGAGAAATGCGTAGCAACACGTTTCGGACTTTGATAAGGGTCGGATTGTAACCTATCGCGATTGCTGTTTATCGTATAGTGACATTGCTGATCGCGTTAGTCGAGATCCAATGACTGATAGCAGCATATGGAATCGGTGGGTTCAGGAGGGTAATACGGAACGCCGTGTTGGATCCCAACGGCCTCGTATCACTAGCAGTCGAGATGACAAGCATCTTATCCACATGGGTCGTGCAGCAGCGTCTCGATCCCTGAGTCAACAGATGGGGACGTTTGCAAGACAACAACTATCTGCACGAACAGTTTGACGACGTTTGCAGCAGCATAGGCTATAAGCTCGGAGACCATGGCTGCGGTTACCCATGACGCTGCATCACAGACAGGAGCGCCTACGATGGTGTCCTCAACGACGAACCTGGGTGCACGAATGGCAAAACGTCATTTTTTCGGATGAATCCAGGTTCTGTTTACAGCATCATGATGGTCGCATCCGTGTTTGGCGACATTGCGGTGAACGCACATTGGAAGCGTGTATTCGTCATCGCCATACTGGCGTATCACCCGGCGTGATGGTATGAGGTGCCATTGGTTACATGTCTCGGTCACCTCTTGTTCACATTGACGGTACTTTGAACAGTGGACGTTACATTTCAGATGTGTTACGGCTCGTGGATCTACCCTTCATTCGATCCCTGCGAAACCCTACATTCCAGTAGGATAATGCACGACCGCATGTTGCAGGTCCTGTACGGGCCTTTCAGGATACAGAAAATGTTCAACAGCTGTCCTGGCCAGCACGTTCTCCAGATCTCTCACCAACTGAAAACGTCTGGTCAACGGTGGCCGAGCAACTGGCTCGTCACAATACGCCAGTCACTACTCTTGATGAACTGTGGTATCGTGTTGAAGCTGCATGGGCAGCTGTACCTGTACACGCCATACAAGCTCTGTTTGAATCAATGGCCAGGCGTATTAAGGCCGTTATTACGGCCAGAGGTGGTTGTTCTGGGTATTGATTTCTCAGGATCTATGCACCCAAAATGCGTGAAAATGTAGTTACATGTCAGTTCTAGTATAATATATTTGTCCAATGAATACCCGTTTATCATATGCATTTCTTCTTGTGCAGATCATGCTTTTTCAAAAATACGTTTCTTTGGCTTGCTTGTATTTTATGAAAGTTGTGTATTTTAGAGTCATTCAGCAACTACTCGGCCACTGTCTTGTTACAAATAGCAGTGATGAACTGTGGTATCTTCTGAATTAGCGATCTGTCTTTACTCTAGAAAACTTCAAACCTCCTCTCGGTATCACGTTTTGAAGTATAGGTTCTCTCGCACTGGAGCTTAGGTTTAATGGCATACTACTTCGTAATTTGTGCAGCTCTTCAAGAAAATACATGAAAGCAAAAGCTGCGAGGTCGTTCGTTATCTATGTATCCCATCTCAGGAATTGAACGCAGTGGGACTGCTGTTTACATAGATTTGAAATACAGAGTGCATGTGTTGTTTAGGAGGACAAGTGAGAAACCGGAAAATTCGGATTCGGGTTCGAGTCCCGGTCCTGCACAAATTTTCGTTGTCATTGCATTATACAGCTGATGGTTGTCCATAATTGAGCATACATTTCAGGTTCCAACAGCGTGATGTGTGCCCTTTTCAGCTCCGCCCCTACCCATGCTATTTCAGACCCATTTACTGGTGTAGTTAGTAAGTTACAGACCCAGTATTGACTCGGTGTTTGCGAGTGTGTGACGTCAGCCCTGCAGTGTCATGCACAATCTGGGTCGAGCTTCCTGAATGCTTTACTAGCATTGTTGTACTAGGCGGATCGCACTCCTGACTCATCACACTGCCTGAGTCAGAAACTCCACTCGTAGAACCACTATAAATTTCGCAAAGAAGTGCGTTTTTCGCTAAGAAACTGTACCATCCGGCGCATTGTTTTGTAATTGTACACCTCTGTGAGAAGAAAGCACATACATCAACTCAAGTTTGGTGTTCATTTGAGTGGTCCACACAGGGCTATTTGAATCTGTTTGTTTACAGTTTTGTACCAAATAACAAAGGCCCTCCACATCCCCTGCCGTCAGTTTTTTTGGTTTTGCATTGATGGATTCTGTGAGGCAACGGGTTGTGGGCAGACTAGAGTAACTGCAGAGACTCCTATCATTCACAACATAACCGTACTCGCTTTCAACAGCATCTTCGACAGACGGTCGTATTCGCCTCTGCACTTTGCTAGATGTCTGAGTTTGCAGACTGCTGTGTGCAGAGCTTGTCAAAGAAGCACGAGTTGCGTGCCGTGGTCAATATTGAGAGCAAAACCAAACATTTGGTAGCCTGAAAGCTTCAGCCGAAAATCCTGTTATCCAGTTGACTGCAAATTTTTGAAGTTATTGTGTGTCGAGGTAAGTACTTGCAGAATATAAAATTGTAAAGGCATTCTTCTATCACTTCATGTCTTATTGCCTGTCGGTTTCTGTCACGGGATCTTCGACCGACGGTTGTTTAATGACTTTCTGACGTTTTGCCAGGTCGAGCTCGAAGGTTTATCCTCCAGTGCTGGTGGCAGTCTGCTGGCGAGTTCGCGGTCGGAGTTCTATGATTGACGTTGACGCCCCGCACAGATACAGGTTTTCATAACTGACATTGAATGTTGTAACTTCTTAGTTTTGATCTAAGATGTCAGTAGCCGAAACGATGGTTCAAAACAATTCATACACACATCAAAAAAAGTTCTGCATCACCCCGGTTCTCAGATCTCCTGAAAATAGACGTTGACTGTGGATGTTGTATCACAGACACAGTCCCTTTGACTGTTCAGAGATGTAACTAAACCCGCCCAAAGATGTAAACAACCATGCATGAGCAGCGCCTATTAGACGGAGGGGGTCAGACAGCCGATCAGTTCCAGTCATTCCACCAGAAAGGAGGTACACGGTCAGCGTTGTCTGTAGTTCAACCATGCCTAGATGGTCAATACCGCGATTCGATCGCGTCCGCATTGTTGCTTTGTGCCCGGAAGAGCTCTCAACAAGGGAAGTGTCCAGGCATCTCGGAGCGAACCAAAGCGATGTTGTTCGGACATGGAGGAGATTCAGAGAGACAGAAACTGTCGATGAATTCAGAGAGACAGAAACTGTCGATGACATGCCTCGCTCAGGCCTCCTAAGGGCTACTACTGCAGTGGATGACCGCTACCCACGGATTATGGCTCGGGGAAACCCTGACAGCTACGCCACTATGTTGAATAATGCTTTTGTACAGCCACAGGGCGTCGTGATACGACTCAAACTGTGCGCAATAGGCTGCCTGATGCGCAACTTCACTCCCAATGTTCATGGCGAGGTCCATCTTTGCAACAACGACACCATGCAGCGCGGTGCAGATGGGCCCAACAACATGCCGAATGGACCGCTCAGGGTTGGCATCACGTTCTCTTCACCGATGAGTGTCGCACATGCCTTTAACCAGACAACCGTCGGAGACATGTTTGGAGGCAACCTGGTCAGGCTGAACGCCTTAGACGCACTGTCCAGGGAGTGAAGCAAGGTAGAGGTTCCCTGCTGTTTTGGGATGGCATTATGTGGAGCCGACGTGCGTCGCTGGTGGTCATTGAAGGCGCCGTAACGACTGTATGGTACGTGAATGCCATCCTCCGACCGATAGTGCAACCATATCGGCAACATATTGGAGAGACATTCGTCTTGATGGACGACAGTTCGCACCCCCATCGTGCACATCTTGTGATTGACTTCATTCAGGATAACGACATGGCTGGACTACAGTGGCCAGCATGTTCTCCAGACATAAACCCTATCGAACATGCCTGGGATACATTGAACAGGGCTGTTCATGGACGACGTGACCCACCAACCACTCTGAGGAATCTACGCCGAATCGCCGTTGAGTGTGGGGTAGTCTGGACCAACAGTGCCTTGATGAACTTGCGGATAGTATGCCACGACGAATACACGCATGCATCAATGCAAGAGGTCGTGCTATTAGGTATTACAGGTATCGGTGTGTACAGCAATGTGGACCACCACCTCTGAAGGTCTCGCTGTGTGGTGGTACAACATGCAATGTGTGGTTTTCTTGAGCAATAAATAGCGCAGAAATGATGTTTATGTTGATCTATATTCCAGTTTTCTGTATGTGTTCCGGAACTCTCGGAGCCGAGGTGATGTAAAACTTTTTTTGATGTGTGTATAAATAATTTAAAGTCCTCGCTGTGTTTCTCTGGCCGTATGTGAAAGCTAAGCTCATCAACTACTTTAGGGATTTTGATACGGTTTTCAGTAATAAATATACTGATCAAGAAGAAGGTTTGTGTGTACAGTTTATTATCGCTAGACAAATCGACCAAGTCTTCGATACTTAAAAGGGACATGTCTGGGTACAAAAAGGAATTTGTTTTTAAACGTTTATGCACAGACCGATTCCACACTTCTAACTACGCCCATGATGGCGTGTGATTGTTTTGCTCTTGGTTTGCACATAGCAGCGCTTACAGTCTTGATGGAGGGGGAGGGGGGGGGGGGTTGACACGTCAGTAAACCATTTATCTCAGCAGATAGGTGAAGTGTTCAGTGTACATGTGTCAGTACTGTCATACATGTACAGTAAAAATGAGCGGAATAGTTAACGTTAGGAATGTTTCAAGTATTGTGGCATATAAGGTAAGAAGGCGTTATCCAACGGAGGATGGTGTAGGACATTATGACACTTCTGGTTTGGTGGCTCTGATTATTTAGAAACATGAATATTCTTTTGACAGCTCAATTGAAGTTATGTTACATAGAATAGTGGATGAATAAAACGACATTATAGATAATAACGATTAATAGTGTTAAAGTTTGTAGTCCTAGTGACAGTGATGTAAAGAGTACTCCTCAAACAGAAGCTAACAGTTCTGGTGACTATGAACGTTCACCAGAAAACAAATCCACTATTGATTTATTAACAAAATTTTTGGAAGAACGTTTTCAGTGTATTCATGATGACTACCACGTAAAGTTGCGACCTATAGCCCGTTACTGACGAGACGCCATTCAATAGGAAGAGCATTGAACATCAAAGTAATATTTAACTATATGGAGAAGAAAAGACGTAATGAACATCGTTTTCCCCAAAAAAATTAATCGAGAACTGGAGATAAAACAACTCATGCTGTCTCAACTTGACATAGCAAGGAATGAAGGAAAATGTGGCCATTACTAGCACCTGAAAATTTGGGTAATGCCGAAAAGAAAGGAAATGGGGCACACAAAGTTTAAATGTTCTGCAGCTTTCGTAGCACGCCTCAAGAAAAAACACAGTAGGTCCCGTGGACGTATCACTGCTTTTATGACAGCCAGAGATGTACAGAAAGAACAAGGTATTCGACAGTCTGAGGCCCGTTTTGTCAAACAATTAGGAAAACTGCAAGTTTTCACATACAGCCACACTGGCATTCGGAACACCGTTCAAAGTGGATTTAATTTCGAAATAACTTGTGGTGTGACACTTACTAAAAAGGGGAAAAATCAACAGTTGCGTTGGCCCAGTATGCACACAATACGACTCATACACTACTGGCCATTAAAATTACGACACCAAGAAGAAATGCAGATGATAAACGGGTATTCGTTGGACAAATATATTATACTAGAACTGATATGTGATTACATTTGTACGCAATTTGGGTGCATAGTTCCTGAGAAATCAGTACCCACAACCAGCACCTTTGGCCGTAATAACGGCCTTGACACGCCTGGGCTTTGAGTCAAACAGAGCTTGGATGGCGTGTACAGGCAGCTTCAAGACGATACCACAGTTCATCAAGAGTAGTGACTGGCGTATTGTGACGAGCCAGTTGCTCGGCCACCATTGACCACATGTTTTCAATTGGTGAGAGATCTGGAGAATGTGCTGGCCAGGGCAGCAGTCGAACATTTTCTGTATCCAGAAAGGCTCTTACAGGACCTGCAACATGCGGTCGTGCATTATCCTGCTGAAATGTAGGGTTTCGCAGGGATCGAATGAAGGATGGAGCCACGGGTAGTAACACATCTGAAATGTAACGTCCACTGTTCAAAGTGCCGTCAGTGCGAACGACAGGTGACCGAGACGTGTAATCAATGGCACCCCATACTATCACACTGGGTGATACGCCAGTATGGCGATAAATAAAAATGTCGTGTGACTAGGGCCTCGCGTCGGGTAGATCGTTCGCCAGGTGCAACTCTTTCGATTTGACGCCACTTCGGCGACTTGTCTGTCGATGGGGATGAAATGATGATGATTAGGACAACACAACACTAAGTCCCTGAGCGGAGAAAATCTCCGACCCAGCCGGGAATCGAACCCGGACCCTTAGGATTGACATTCTATCGCGCTGACTTTTCTTTCTTTCTTTTTTTTTTCCCGCGTTTGTTCGTTGTATCTACTCGGGGCGGACGTCGTAAGACATCCGATTAAGTTCGTTGATGATCGATTAACTCAGTTTTTTTATTGCAGAGGGTACGTAACCCTCTGTCCGAACACGCTGAGCTACCATGCCGGTATTACTCAGCTACCAGGGTTTGACAGTATGACGATGACTAATACACGCTTCCAATGTGCGTTCACCGCAATGTCGCCAAACACGGGTGCGACCATCATGATGCTATAAACAGAACCTGGATTCGTCCGAAAAAATGACGTTTTGCCATTCGTGAACCCAGGTCCGTCCTTGAGTACACCATTGCAGGCGTTCATGTCCGTGATGCAGCGTCAAGGGTAACCGCAGCCATCGTCTCCGAGCTGATAGTCCACGCTGCTGCAAACGTCGTCGAACTGTTCGTGCAGATGGTTGTTGTCTTGCAAACGTCCGCATCTGTTGACTCAGGGATCGAGACGTGGCTGCACATGCCGTAACAACTATGCGGATAAGACGCCTGTCATCTCGACTGCTAGTGATACGAGGCCGTTGGGATCCAGCACGGCGTTCCGTATTACCCTCCTGAACCCACCGATTCCATATTCTGTTAACAGTCATTGGATCTCGACCAACGCGACATTACACGTTTCCTTCAACTCAAAGTGCTTTGCTGTATCTGTCAGTGACTAAGCAGTTTTAATACATTTCAGGCAATTGCGAGCATAAATTTATAGCATGAATGATGATTAGCGCCAGGAAAATGTTATGGCCACTCCAATAATTCTTGTTTGGTCGTACTACAATATTTATTGATGTACTCATAAATTTAACACCTAGTTTATGATTGCGAAACATCCCATTCCGCGCCTCTGCCTTCGGTATACCCAAGACTCCTCAGGATCATTTTCTTTGGTGCTTGGGCAGATATTTTCAATCTCGTTTTTGCCATGTGTAGCCGAAGTCAGCACAAACAAATAATCCTCGTCAGGTCTTTCATGCGACGCTCATTGTCGACGCAATACGTTGGTTTGTTTCCTGTAACGAACAAAATTATTTTTAAAGCGGAATTTTACGTGTTTATTCATAGAGCAGTGCCAAATTAGTCTGTTCCGATATTCGTTTTGCCGGTATATATTAATAGGGGCAGCGAAACACGAATGATAACCTACACTGCAGCAGCCGCTGATCAGTTCTTTAATGTTCCTGTTAACAAAGGCTGGGGCAAAAAAATGACCCAGAGAACAGCGCTCCAGGCTACAGAGAAACACAGCAGAGGAATGGATATACAGTAGTAACCTGATTGCAAAAGACGTTAAAAGTGCGCACCATTCATCTCTCGGCACTTTGGGGCCCTGGTCAGCAAGTTGCTGAAGGCTGAGCGAAGGTGGCCTACTGGAATTGCTGCAGTCTCATCCGAAATGTCCTGCTGCATTTCTTGAAGACTACTTGGGTTGTTGCGATACACCTTAGACTTGAGGATCGCATACACGAAGTAATCGTACATTGACAGATCAAATGGTTTATATGGCTCTAAGCACTATGGGACTTAACATCTGAGGTCGTCAGTCCTCTAGAACTTAGAACTACTTAAACATAACTAACCTAACGACATCACACACAACCATGTCCGAGGCAGGATTCGAACCTGCGACCGTAGCAGCAGCGCGGTTCCGGAGTGAATCGCTTAGAACCGCTCGGCCACAACGGCCAGCTGACAGATCAAGTGACGTGCGTGGCCAGCTAGGGCTGCGACCGTACTGACTTCTGCCAACAACCCTGTAAAGTGCGAAGACCGTGTGAAAGTGCTCGAAGGTTCGGCCGGCTGTATGAGCAGTTGCTGCAACCTGATGGAAGTAGCCGTAGGTCTTTTCCTCCTCCGTTAATGCTGCACAAATTCACGTCCAACTGTATCCACTAGTCCGGGCCACTTTTGTTTACTCCACCCTGTTCATATCGATGAAAATAAAACTAATGTCGCCCATATTAATTCGGGGCCTCTACAGGGTGAAAAGTATTCAAACCGACAAACTCTGGGAGGATGTAGAGGATGTTGTTGTTGTTGTTGTTGTTGTAGTCTTCAGTCCTGAGACTGGTTTGATGCAGCTCTCCATGCTACTCTATCCTGTGCAAGCTTCTTCGTCTCCCAGTACCTACTGCAACCTACATCCTTCTGAATCTGCTTAGTGTATTCATCTCTTGGTCTCCCTCTACGATTTTTACCCTCCACGCTGCCCTCCAATACTAAATTGGTGATCCCTTGATGCCTCAGAACATGTCCTACCAACCGATCCCGTCTTCTGGTCAAGTTGTGCCACAAACTTCTCTTCTCCCCAATCCTATTCAATACTTCCTCATTAGCTATGTGATCTACCCATCTAATCTTCAGCATTCTTCTGTAGCACCACATTTCGAGAGCTTCTATTCTCTTCTTGTCCAAACTATTTATCGTCCATGTTTCACTTCCATACATGGCTACACTCCATACAAATGATTTCAGAAATGACTTCCTGACAGTTAAATCTATACTCGATGTTAACAAATTTTTCTTCTTCAGAAAAGCTTTCCTTGCCATTGCCAGTCTACATTTTATACCCTCTCTACTTCGACCATCATCAGTTATTTTGCTCCCCAAATAGCAAAACTCCTTTACTACTTTAAGTGTCTCATTTCCTAATCTAATTCCCTCAGCATCACCCGACTTAATTCGACTACATTCCATTATCTTCGTTTTGCTTTTGTTGATGTTCATCTTATATCCTCCTTTCAAGACACTGTCCATTCCATTCAACTGCTCTTCCAACTCCTTTGCTGTCTCTGACAGAATTACAATGTCATCAGCGAACCTCAAAGTTTTTATTTCTTCTCCATGGATTTTAATACCTACTCCGAATTTTTCTTTTGTTTCCTTTACTGCTTGCTCAATATACAGATTGAATAACATCGGGGAGAGGCTACAACCCTGTCTTACTCCCTTCCCAACCACTGCTTCCCTTTCATGTCCCTCGACTCTTATAACTGCCATCTGGTTTCTGTATAAATTGTAAATAGCCTTTCGCTCCCTGTATTTTACCCTGCCACCTTTAGAATTTGAAAGAGAGTATTCCAGTCAACATTGTCAAAAGCTTTCTCTAGCGGATATCAAAACAAATATTTTTCTCTGATGTCATTTTTTCCTATGAGGATTATTTAAACTGGTGGAGGCCGTATTACGCTCTTCAGTTGCAGGCAACTGCTGTCCACCAGTGTAGTAGTGAATTGTATCTGTTTACTACTGGAGCGATACACCTGTAGTGAGTACACTGATATGGTTGGTGCGTACTATGTATCGCACCACAACGGTCGAGCTGCACAGCGGATTTATCAACAACGATATCCTAATCGCCGTACCCGCACCTTTGATGCTATGTACCAACGTCTGCATGAGACCGGGTCATTTAGCAAATTACCTGGACAGGGACGCCGTCGCACGGTAAGAACGCTGCAGTTTGAGGAAGCTGTCTTGCAGCATGTGGAGCGGGATCCTTCAATCAGCACTCGTGCAACTGCACGTAACATGGGGACGAATCAGATGAATGTAAGAACAGTCCTTCGAGAGCAATTGCTACGTCCATTTCAACCTGGAACCAGTTGATTATCCACCCAGAGCACAGTTTTCGCAATGGTACCTGGAACAGTGTGAAATGCATCCTCTGTGTTGTTTACCGATGAAGCAACGTTTGGGCGTGATGGAGTCTTCAACATGCACAATTTGCAAAAAAATGGTTCAAATGTCTCTGAGCACTATGTGACTTAACATCTATGGTCATCAGTCCCCTAGAACTTAGAACTACTTAAAACTAACTAACCTAAGGACAGCACACAACACCCAGCCAGCACGAGGCAGAGAAAATCCCTGACCCCGCCGGGAATCGAACCCGGGAACCCGGGCGTGGGAAGCGAGAACGCTACCGCACGACCACGAGATGCGGGCACAATTTGCATGTTTGGTGTGAAGATAACCCACATGCCACAGTTTCTAGCTCCCATCAAGTGCGGTTCTTCGTTAATGTGTGGGTCGGTGTTGTTGGAGACTGTTTACATGGACCGTATCTGCTACCTAGGCCATTGAATGGCAGGCACTATTACAATTTTCTCGCCAGAGCATTGCCAGAATTGCTGGAAGACGTCCCGCTCCCTACAAGACAACGCATGTGGTTACAACATGACGGGGCGCCGGCACATTTCAGTCGTCGTGTGCGTCGATTCCTGGACCGACGGTTCCCAGAAACGTGGATTGGCAGAGGTGGTCCTGTACAACGGGTTGCTCGATCCCCAGATATGTCCCCTCTGGACTTTTTTGTGTGGGGAGAGATGCGCAACCTTGTTTACGCAACTCCTGTTGCATCAGAAGAGGATCCGGTTGCCCGGATAGTAGCAGCAGCAGGAACAATTCAGGATACTCCTGGGGTTTTTGCCCGTGTCAGACAGAACATGATCCGACGGTGTAACCTTTGTTTACGTGTCAGTGGAGGAATTTTTGAAAATTTACTGTAATTGAAATTGGGTTGCGTTAATGTGTTGTCTCTCGGTCATAAAAAATATGGAAAAGTGTTTGTTGTTTTAATTAGTTTGCCGCCAGAGAAATCTTCCTCTACCGGTTGAAATACTCCTCATAGGAAAAAATGAAATTAGCAAAAAGTATTTGTTTTGATGGCTACTACAACCTCCCAGAGTTTGTCGGTTTAAATACTTTTCACCCTGTATGTCGAACGGACAAGTAAAATTCCGCGTTAAAATTCGTTTCGTTCGTAACAGGAAACAAAGCGACGTTTTCCGCCTGCACAGGGCACCGCATGAAAGATATGACGAGTCGTATTTCTCTGAGCTGACTCGAGCGACACATTTCAAAACGAAATTCAATTACCTGCCGAAACACCCAAAGAAAATGAACCTGACGATCCTTACGGACGCCCTCTTCGTCGCAGTTCGCTACTTTGCTAGCATGCTCGACATGTGCCAGTTGGCCAAAATGAATCATTGAAAAGCACCTGTTGAGAAGGGCGGAAATCCGTTCGTTGTTTGACGCGGGGGGCGGAATCCCAGAGAGGGCGGCTGTGGTCAGGGCGGGAGGAAACACAGACACCTGAGGCGCGAGGTGTGTGGGGCATGGAGAGTAGGCCGCGGGCGCTGACTCACAGGAAGAGACGGCACGGCCAGGGGGACTCTCCCTGGTCCTGTGTGTCCCCCCTGACAGGCTCCAGCGCAGTACAGCCTAGCGTTCCTCAAGCAGCGCATCGTCTCACGATCGACCGGTCTTCTGTTACAGGTGAGCCGCCACTGGCCGCACCTGCTGCAACTACTACCGTCATACCTGTAATGTAAGTACCTACTGTCAGTTACTACCTCGTACTGTGTGATGACCTCAACACTCGGTAACGGTCCGCTTATAGTGACCGTATTAATTTACTTTAATAGCCAAGCCATCTGTCTACTTGGGAATACTGTTTAATGTAGATGCAGCTGAGAAGACAATATGGGGAGTGGGAAGTAGGGGGGAAGGGAGAGATTTACACCTACAACCGTATTAAAAAAAAAATTACAGAAAGAGCGATGTAAGTAAACTGGCGCCGCCGCTGTGTGCGCCCCGACCTCTGGAACAGGACACTAACGGAGGACAGCCGCCAAAGAGTACGTGTCCTCACTGGAATGGATTCAGTTCATTTAAAATATTGTAACGTGAAATAGTCATATGTTGCAGTTGGAGAAAATGTACCTGGCGACTTTTGGGTGAGATTTCCTGTACATCGCAGATCGTTACTTCGCTAGCAGCTGCTGTAGAAATACGACAAAATTTTATTGATGCGTGTTTAAACCACTTCAGCGTGTGATTCGTATTTCGAATTTGGAGACGTGTTAAAATGAATTGATGTGACGAGTCCTACCTGTCCGAACGCAAAACTGATATGGGGTATTTCTAATACGCTGTTGAAAGCCCCACTTTTTTTAGTGAAACTGACAAGCTATTTATTCCGTGTATGACTTTTACGGTAACAACCATGGGTGCTATCGTCCTTCAATCTCCGAGTACACAGATATTTATTAATTCAAGGCTTAATTTGCTATTACTACTGGTAGTTCTACAGGGTTTGTGTCCAGGCCTCGGATAGTAACAACACTGCATCATCTTCAAAATCTAGAAAAAAAAAGCGTTATAGTACTTTGGATTTTATGCATTAAGTATATACGAGGTGTGTTTTTTAAGTAAGGTCCGTTTTGTTGTAGACACTACTGGTTCACGCGGATACCGCGACGAGTGCGCGCGTCGTGTACCGGCATGCCTCAGGAACAACTGTACTCAGTTTCAGCTCTGTAGCTAACCTGTACGGTTCTGTTCTGTACTTTCAAAATGTTTAAGACTATCAACTCGCCTACCGCGTGTGAGGTTCGGTCAGTGATACGGTTTTTGTCAGGAACCTGTCTGCTGCAGAAATTCATCGTCAGATTTGGGAAGTGTACGGTGATACTGTTATGAGTGAAAGCAAAGTGCGTTAATGGGTACGAGAATTCAGAGAGGACCGCTCCGGTCGCCCTACTTTGATTACAGACGATTTGGTAGCTTCAGTTGAAGCGAAGATTCGTGAGAACGGGCGCTTCACAATAACAGGTCTCTCAAACGAATTTCCTGGCGTGTCGAGATCAGTGCTTTATAACATTGTTCCTGAACACCTAAAGTTTAGGAATAGGAAACTGTTCTCCCGTTGGGTCCCGAAACTCCTAACAGAGGACCACAAAAACCAAAGATTTGAGTGTCTGATGAAGTTCTTGGCTCGTTATCACGAAGAAAGTGACGGCTTCTTGGGTCAGATCGTAAACGAGGGTTTCGCATATCACGCCCGAATCGAAACAGAGCATGGAATGGAGACACACCCACTCGCTTGTAAAAGTGAAAGCCAAACAGACTCTGTCCCAGCGCAAAATCATGGCGTCGGTGCTTTGGGATAGGCAATGGTGTTTTGTTGGTCGACTTCTGCAACGAGGAACCACTATCAGCGCAGAAGCATACTGCCAAACCCGGAGAAAGCTACGCAGAGCGATTCAAAACAAAAGACGCGGCATGCTGACAAAGGGAATTGTCCTTCTCCATTACAGTGCAAGACCTCACACTGCAGGTTGACCCGCGATTTATTGGACAGTTTTGGCTGCCAAGTTTTACCCCACCCACCCTGATCTTGCGCCGAGCTTGTACCATCTGTTCCTCCACCTCAAACAACACCTCAGTGGCAACCGTTACAATTATGACGACGACTTGAAAACGGCAGTGAACTCTTGGTTATCGGAGCAGGCGGCAAGTGTTTATGAAGAGGGTTTTTTAAAACTGGTTGAGAGGTATGATAGGTGTTTGAACAAACTTGGCAACTATGTCGAAAATTACAGTGAAGTATGTACTTTCCGAAAATAAATTTACTTTTTTGTAAAAAACCTTTCGTTGTGTACTTATGTTCCAACGGACCTTACTTAAAAAAACACACCTCATATATATATATATATATATATATATATATTAGTGTGCATAAAATCGGAAGTAACGTAAGGCTATTTTCCTGACGTTGAAGATGATGTAGTGGATAAATCGGTCGGAAGTACCATAAGGCGTTCCATGGATGATGTACACAGAGAAGTCACAAGACTAGAAAATTGTATCAGAATGCAGGATGGCGCACAGGCCCAACGCTTCGTGCAACAATTCGCAGTTGACTCTCAACATATGGAAGTGGAACGTACAACTTCCTGTAGACAAAAACTGTGTACCGGATCGAGACTGGAACTTGTGATCGCTATCTATCACGGACAAGTGCTCACCAACTGAGCTAGCCAAACACGACTAACGTCCCGTCCTCACAGCCTTACTTCCACCAGTACCTCATCTCCTACGTTCCAACTGGCGGAAATAAAGCTGTGTAGACGGGTCGTGAGTCGTGCGTGGGTAGCTCTCTTGGTGAGCGCTTGCCCTTGAAAGGCATGAGTCCCGAGTTTCTTGTCAGTCCACACTCCGCTGTAGAATGAAAATTTCAGTCTGGAAATGTAACGGGTAATAGACAGTAAGACTCATGATTGTAAGACTACAGGACTACATCCAGATACTGTTCTGCACTCACATCTATTCAGTATCTGAGTTTGTGTACCGAACAATTTAAGGTGGAACGGCGACGTAAAACTATCAGCAGGTAAGGCAGATCAGGATGTGTAGTCCACCTGCAAAGGAAGTAGCTCAAAATACCCTCATTCAACCAATACTTGATTACTGCTCGTCAATCATCATGGAACATATTTTGTGTTAAGACATAATGACCTTTCTAGACTCTGAGAAGCTCATCTGCAGAAACTAGCACGGTCATGCAAGACACAGCTGGCCCTCTTTGTGCATGATATACAACAGGCTCTAGATACCGGCCGGCCGGAGTGGCCGTGCGGTTCTGGGCGCTACGGTCTGGAGCCTAACGACCGCTACGGTCGCAGGTTCGAATCCTGCCTCGGGCATGGGTGTGCGTGATGTCCTTAGGTTAGTTAGGTTTAATTAGTTCTAAGTTCTAGGCAACTGATGACCTCAGAAGTTAAGTCGCATAGTGCTCAGAGCCATTTGAACCATTCTAGATACCGGCTCCCAGGTTGATGCCACATTTCTCGACTTTCGAAAGGCGTTCGACTCTTCCGCACTGTCACCTCCGCCAAAAAGTGCGCGCTTACGGTCTATCCGATGACATATGCGGTTGGATAGAAAGTTTTCTAACAAACAGAGAGCAGTATGTCGTCCTGAATGGCGTGACTTCAACAGAAACATGCGTAACTTCAGGTGTGCCCCAGGGCAGCGTAATAGGTCCGCTGCTTTTTACGATTTACATAAACGATCTGGTTGGTGGTACTGACAACGGCATTACACTGTTTGCCGATGATGCTGTAGTCCACAGAAAAGTAGTACCACACGAAAGTTGTGAACAAATCAATGAGGATTTACAGAAAATAAATGCGTGGTGTAATGACTGGCAGTTATCTCTCAATATTAGTAAGTGTAACCTGCTGCGTGTAACAAGGCGAAAATCCCCATTAATGTACGAATACAAAATAAATTCCCAGTCTTTGGAAGCGGTAACATTCGTCAAGTATCTCGGTGTACTATTCGAAATGATCTCAAATGGAATGATCAGATTACACAAGTAACGGGCAAGGCAAACTCTAGATTGCAGTTTATTGGTAGAATCCTGAAGCGATGCAGTCCTTCAACAAAGGAAATTGCTTACAATGTGTTAGTTCGTCCAGTCTTAAGAGTACTGTTCGTGTGCGTGGGACCCTTACCAGTGGGTCTGATTCAAGAGATTGAGAAGGTCCAAAGAAGAGCGGCAAGATTCGTGACTGGTACATTTAGCCATTGCGAGAGCGTTACAAATCTCATAGAAAGTTTGAAGTGGGACACACTTGCAAATAGACGACGCGCTGAACGGAATGGGCTGCTCACTAAATTCCGAAATCCGATCTTTGCCGAAGATGTAGAGCGTATGTTATTACCACCAACTTTCAAATCGCGCAATGATCATCATTCAAAGATAAGGGAAATTAGAGCTCGTACTGAGGCGTTCAGACAGTGGCTTTTCCCTCGCCCGATCTGCGAGTGGAACGGTGGGGGGGGGGGGGGGGGGGGGGAGGGGGAGGGGGAGGGGGATATGCCACATACCGCTTGGGGGCTAGCGGAGTATATATGTAGATGTAGAATCTGTGATCCGTACTAAATAGGGCTGATAGAGGAAATAGAGAAGACCGTAAGATGAGCAGTATGTTTCGCTACAGGTTCATTTAGTAAGCACGAAAGCGTCACATACATGCTCATTTAACTCCAGTGGCAGACGCTAAAAGAGAGGCGTTCTGTCTCACGGAGGAGTTTACTGTTAAAATTCCGATTGTGTCGGTATGTTGCAAGAAGAGTCAACTAATATATGTCTTCAGCCTACGTAAATCCCACGAAAAGACCGTTAAAGTAAAATTAGAGTGTTTCGAGCTCACACATGGAGGCTTACCAATAATCGTTCTTCCCACTGACCTTTCGTTAGTGGTACAGATAAACGGTGAAGTCAAAGCGGCACACGAAGTACCCTCTGCCACACACCGTAAGGCGTAATGTAGGAGCCGGCCGCGGTGGCCGAGCGGTTCTAGGCGCTTCAGTCCGGAACCCCGCTGCTGCTACGGTCGCAGGTTCGAATCCTGCCTCGAGCATGGATGTGTGTAATGTCCTTATTTATATTTAAGTAGTTCTAAGTCTAGGGGACTGATGACCTCAGATGTCCTCTATTGCTTAGAGCCATTTTTTGTAATGTAGGAAATGATACGAATTGCCCTTTAACCTTGATTATGAGTAACACTTGTAATCTTTCCTCGGGAATCTCCTCGTCTCCTCGGCATCGTCGACAGTAATCACTCGAAGTTAATAGGCGGACGTGCTCTGATGGGAACGACTTCGTAGCGCCTGCGAAATGCAAGCCGACGTGCTCTCCCTCACGCGCGGGCGCCGCGCCGAACGCATTACGTTAATCGGAATCCGCTTCACAAACGGGCGAAACGGCTACCCAATACTCGCCACCGTCGGAATTCCATCCAATCGCGTAAAGTACCGCGATCTCTCTCTCTCTCTCTCTCTCTCTCTCTCACTCCCTGTCAGTTTCGCCCGTTTTCAGTTGTAACTTTGCCAAATGACAAATTTAATTAGCTGCTACAGGAGCGAAGAGCTGACGTGACGCAGTCAATCTGTCGGCCCGATTCCCGGATCCGGCCGCGGCTGGCCACGCGTCGCGCGTCCTGCCGATTCGTAGCCGGAATTCGCCGTTCTTTCATCTTTTTGTATCGTGTCTGACTGCGTGAATGGCAATTAACTTGCACGCTCCTCTCTCGCTGTCGCTCTCCGGTATGCGGCGCCGCCCGTATCCGTCGCGCTTTCAATTTCCCCCGTGCATTATGAAGGGATTCGGAATTCGACCGTCACGAACAATTACACTCGATTGCGGATCCAATTAGACTGAGCACCGTTCTTCTCAAATTGGCTGCAAAAACTCTTCCGATTACGCCGGCAAAACCGAAAAGGCCCGATCTGCAGTGCGTGTCGGCTTTCGCAGGCTTTGACAGCGGCGATTCATCTTGTGCTCCTTCGTGGCCGCCCGTGTCAAAGCATTCTCATCCGTCAAAGGGCGTAGTCTGTCTTCGATTATTCGGATCCAAAGTACCGAGCGAGGCAGCGCAGCATTAAAGCACTAGACTCGCATTCGGGAAGATGGCGTTTCAAATCCCAGTCCTGTTATTCAGATTTACATTTCCTGTAGTTTCCTCAGATCGTTTAAGGCAAATGCCGGGATGGTTCCTTTGAAAAGAACAAGGCTGAGTTACTCTCCCATCTTTCACAATCCGAGAGCGTTTGTGACAGTTAAGACGCGTTTACACATGCCACTCTAGTGGCGTCACCGATGTTGCGTGTGGAAACACCCAGATTCCCGTGGCGCCACCTCGAGTGATGCCACTTTTAGCCATGTCACAAAAGTTAAAAGCGCTTCAACTTTGTAACGTCACTTTCCTTCTCCCACGACCGATTAACGTCAGAAGAGGCCCCTGTCTTTGAAGCGAACAGGCGTATTTGATGTTTCCATATTTATACTTGTATATTACGAAGAAATGTAGTTTCACTGATACGCAGCATTTGGGATCTCTGCGGAACACATTTTTTTGAGTACGGTTTGTTATGCTACAGTGGTAGGATGTGCCACTTGGATGTACACTTGTCCCAGCCTGAATTATTTCAGGCAAATCGCGGGGTGGTTCCTATTATAAGGCCACAGCATTAAAGCGCAGCATCGCGACATCCTTTTCATTCGAGAAATACCTGTCTGTAAATGTCTATATATGTGAATTACTTTAATTGTGTTCTTCTTAAATTTAACACCAGTGCATGTCTTATAACCTTGTAAAACAGATCTACAGATAAATAAAACCACTACCGCCACATAAATGCTTTGCCACTGCGGTTATGAGCAAATATAATTTAATTTACGTGGTGAAAGTATATTATGTTTCAATTACATGATGCCGGCCGGTGTGGCCGAGCGGTTCTAGGCGCTTCAGTCTGGAACCGCGCGACCGCTACGGACGCAGGTTCCAATCATGCCTCGGGCAAGGATGTGTGTGAAGTCTTTAGGTTAGTTAGGTTTAAGTAGTTCTAAGTTCTAGGGGACTGATGACCTCAGATGTTAAGTCCCATAGTGCTCAGAGCCATTTCTGGACCAATTACATGATGCGCAAACAGAATTTGTGTGTGGGTAAGCAAATATTATTTATTTAGTGAACGGCGATTTTTCGTTTCACAGTAGCTCACTTTATTCTAAATGGTGTAAGTTGATGCAATATTGGCACTTTACTGAGGTAATCAAATTAAATGGTTCAAATGGCTCTGAGCACTATGGGACTTAACATCTATGGTCATCAGTCCCCTAGAACTTAGAACTACTTAAACCTAACTAACCTAAGGACAGCACACAACACCCAGCCATCACGAGGCAGAGAAAATCCCTTACCCCGCCGGGAATCGAACCCGGGAACCCGGGCGTGGGAAGCGAGAACGCTACCGCACGACCACGAGATGCGGGCTACTGAGGTAATCAAATTCTAACACTTGCCCGCCCAGTAGATCTGAGTAATGAAGAACAAGGTTATGGTGGCAGTATTATTTCATAATGAGTGTAGCTTTTAATAAAGGTAATCAAATGTCAGTAAATGAATCCAAAGATGTAAACCCATCTTCTTCTGAAATACACATAACCTAAAGACAGTTTAATAACAACTACGACTACATACCTGGAAACATACATGTCAAATAACGCGTCATACAGAGACTAGATTACGGCAAAGAGGTGGGATAAACCATATATCATAGAACTTAACCGAAATAATAAAAACCCATACTTACTAAAATTTCACATTCGAAAAACACCAAATAATTAAGCAATCCGACACTTTTAGGACAAAAATATATTGGCAGTACACTTGATTGTACGCAACATTAGATATGTTGGCCCCTATGATCGGGGATTTGTCAGATAGGAACATTTAAAATCCAGAAATAAAACCAATCACATAAAATGGCGAGTCATGCTATGACCTGCATGCTGACCGGTGGGAAACGGAGTGTGAACGCCAGGAAAACAAGGCAGGTTGCGCGTTCGACGTGATGGAAGTACATTTGCGGCATAAACAACTAGTACGGGGAAATGCATTGTGGGAGCGGGAGTGAAAGAATATTGAGAAATAAAGTATGTTAAAGGACGCTATTGTAAAGTAAAATATACTAACTTACATTAAAATCCTTATAAGACAACTAGTACATTATCGTACGAACAGTAATAAAGTTAATGCGTGAAAACGACTTGATAAACGCACGTGACGATGAAAGAGATTAGTGCGTGGGTTATGGTACAGTTAAAAACATACAGTAACAAAAGTGGGTAAAATCAATGTCTTCGTAAAATATAAAACTACGCCGCCCCGCTCGGTATAATGCTGTGGGGGAATTACGAGAGCGTGCTTGAAACTAATGGTTCCGAATTTTTTACGTAGAAACTCTTAAAGCTTTTTAATTAAAACTAACATTATTAACTTTCTACATCTTTATAGTTCATACGTATATACTTATTTCTTAACACACTCACCCTGGTGACGAACACATTTCTTCCAACGAGAAACCAGTTTGTTGATTACGTCGCTGTAGCGCTGCAGCCATGGACTGTGCGGCTGGTCCCGGCGGAGGTTCGAGTCCTCCCTCGGGCATGGGTGTGTGTGTTCGTCCTTAGGATAATTTAGGTTAAATAGTGGGTAAGCCTAGGGACTGATGACCTTAGCAGTTAAGTCCCATAAGATTTCACACACATCTGAAAATTTGAACGTCGCTGTAGATTATTTGACTTTGTTGACTGAGCCACAACTTTACCTCTTCTTGTACCGTTTTATCATCATCAAAATGAAGTCTTCGAAGGTTTTCTTCGGAGTTTGGAAACAGAAAAAAAATCTGATAGGCCCAAGTCGAGTCCGTGTGGAGAGTGATCGGTGACAGTGAAGCCAAGTCGTCGGATTGCTGCAGATATCGCAGCGCTCTTGTGTGGTTCGGCGTTGTCATGCTGAAGGAGAGGATGCTCCGTCTGTGCACGAACTCTTCAAATTCAAAACACGATTATAGCATGCTGTTACTCACTCACCAACATAGTTACATTGCACAGCTCCATGTTACACGCTACAATTCGGAGCCCTTTAGAGGCAGAGGGTTGCAAATATGTAGGCATGAAGAATAAAGATTAAGAATGTTAAATACGTTTGTCCAGTTTGAAAAGCAGCGTTTAAGAGTTTTCACATAAATTTGGAGCAGTTCAGGTTGCAGTCGCTATTAATCACAGTTTTTGTTAATAACACTGTGGTCTCTGTATACATACCACGAAAACTGCTACCTTAGCTTTTTATACTTCTTATTTTCGTTAATTCGTGCCAGCTTCGTTTCTTCTGATCTTCCTCTTGACCAATATTTTGTTAATCTCATGCTTCACAACCTTCTTCCCTCTTTTATGTATGATGGTTTTGCTCTGGGTCTAGTTCTGTCCTGGAAACTTGCGAAAGCCTGAATTTTTGTATTAAAAATCACCTTGTTATGTATCTCTGATTCCTGTATTCGCATTTCTACCTGATCCCTTTGTATCTGTTGGTTCTCTGTGACAAGAAACTATATTATGCGCTGTGTTAAATTCCCTTGGTCTATTCTAAGGGTGTGTCCGAAGACCACGCTCCTTCTTTTCCTGATAATATAAGAGATTCTCTCTATCTTAGTAAACAATTCATGGCTCGCTCTTCTAATCTGACCATCTTTTGTTCTTTGAGGACTCAATATCCACCTGAGAATCTTTCTGTCCAACAGTTCCACTTTCTTAAATATTCCGGCTTATATTTGGTTGATTTTCTACTCAGTACAAGGGCCCAAGGCGGATTACTACCCGGTGATGTCTCAATTTTCCATTGATCGAAATAATCTAACATAGATGGTCATAGGTAGTCCTTGTTTTTACTAGGGCTTCCATTGCTTCCTTTTCTGTAATCGTAGTTGCTACTCTTTCTCCTAAGTATTTAAATCTCTCGATCTCGTATATTTTCCTTCCTCCTATTGTCTCGCATCTAGGAGCTGCCTTGATGTTTGTCATATACTGCGTCTTTTCGATAGCGATCTGTAGGCCTGCATTAGCCGCTTGTCTCTGGAGTTGGATGGTTTGGTTAACAGTCTCTTCTAATGATTCAGACGATATCACAATATCGTCTGTGAATGCTAGACAATCTACCCGTGTTCATTTTGCCCTGTGTCCCTGTCGTACTCCACCCACTCCTTTCATTTCGCGCCGCCATTTCCTCATCACCTTAAACGAGCACAGTTAAAGAGCGAAGGGAAGATTTCGTCTCGCTGACGGACACCGGTTTTAATCTTTATGGTCTCTGAAAGCTTTCCTCCCGACTTGACCTTGGGTGTTGGGTATGTTACCGTGTTTGTGGTCAGTTCATTGGTTTTCTTTATCCAAACGCATCTACTCTGAAGTTTGGAACATTGTTCGTCTACCTACCAACTCATAAACTTTCTTGAAGTCTACGAATGTCAACATCAAATTCTTGCTCCTCTGTTACTGATACGCGATTACCAGTTTCAGAATCAAAATCTATTCTGCGCGTCGTCTCTCCTTACCGAAGCCTCCTTCGTACGCAACAGTTTATGGATTTAGTTTTTCAGTAAAATGAAGATGAAAATTGTAATGAAAGTGCAAGTTTAACGCCGCATTGCAATTTATTGGCCGGCATCAGCTTTTAGTATCGCTCTTCACCCGTGAAAGGATTTTGACGTATATGTCGTACGGATGTTGTGAGAAAGCTAGTGGGAATTCGCTGTGGTACTGATGTCACTCTGCTAAAGGGAAGTCTGTTAAGGGTTTCCAGAATTTATAGGTTGTGCTGTGTACCAAATGGAGAGGTGAAACAAGGACTTTGTGTTAAAAAGACCGATTGACGTTCCCAAATATTTATTAAAACTAAGTAGTCACAAGATAATAACAGATTACTAATATATTAACCATCAGTATTAAGTACACTCTTCTCAGTTTTATGTCCCAGTGGAGGGATTAATGAAAGATCAAATGAAAATAATCCGCAAAGATGTTGAATTCAAAACTACAGCTGGTTCCTTTAAGATTTCAAGTTTCTTAAAAATTTAAAATCAGCAATAATTATTTAAACAAACTCAGTCAGTGTAAGAGACATAAAATTCTGTGACCAATGAAATATAAATTAAAATCAAGATTTTAATAACACTGTTTACACAGCTTGCACACAAGGGAGGCAAGTAACAGTGACAATAATTTAAAAGCTTTCGGTAAAATGCTAAAGGTTACGACCGAAACTCGGCCAACACTATCGAGGCGCCCCAGTCAGCTGTAGAGCCGGTAACATAAATTGCCATCGCTCGCCATACAGTAACAGATAGCGTCGCATTCACCCTATTGACAACATGTACTGGATATGCAAAACCCATCCAAGAATATCATACTTGTACATGACACATTTCTGTAGATAATATGAAAATATCGATAATTAATTCCTCGAAACCAACACCACTAATACCTGATCGGCACAGGAAATTACCGAAGTCGCAATATACTTACGGTGAGCGCGTTGACGAGAATAACCTCTTCCTTAATTCAGTTTCCCTTAGTAACAATGCAGTTTCCTCACATCATAAGTTAAGCAATAATATAACATCAAGATTTTTACACAAGGAACTATATCCATCAGCGTACAGAGTTTAATCAAAAGATATGGGATGCTTATAGCAATCACTTCAATAAGTTTACGCTTCATTTAATTGTGAAGACACAGCCACGCGGAGTAGCCGCGCGATTTGAGGCATTGGCGGCCGAAGATTTCCGGCATAAGAAGTCAGCCTTATTCTGCCAACGGCCTTGTCAAAGAGGGCGGAGGAGCGGATAGAGGTTCGGGGCACTCTCTTGTCCTAGGGGTAGGAAATTGCCCCTAAAGGCGGAAGAATCAGTAATGATCAACGACATGAGGATGCAGAAGGCAATGGAAACCACTGCATTAAAGACACGTAACGTGTATCCACAGGACATGTGGCCTGTAACTGAAGAAGTGTCATGATGATCTCTCCATTGGCAAAAGATTCCGGAATAGTCCCCCATTCGGATCTCCGGGAGGGGACTGCCAAGGGGGAGGTTACCATGAGAAAAAGATTGAATAATCAACGAAAGGATAACGTTCTACGAGTCGGGGCGTGGAATGTCAGAAGCTTGAACGTGGTAGGGAAACTAGAAAATCTGAAAAGGAAAATGCAAAGGCTCAATCTAGATATAGTAGGGGTCAGTGAAGTGAAGTGGAAGGAAGACAAGGATTTCTGGTCAGATGAGTATCGGGTAATATCAACAGCAGCAGAAAATGGTATAACAGGTGTAGGATTCGTTATGAACAGTTCAGTGACCGGGTTGTTCTAATCAGAATCGACAGCAGACCATCACCGACAACGATAGTTCAGGTATACATGCCGACGTCGCAAGCTGAAGATGAACAGATAGAGAAAGTGTATGAGGATATTGAAAGGGTAATGCAGTATGTAAAGGGGGACGAAAATCTAATAGTCATGGGCGACTGGAATGCAGTTGTAGGGGAAGGAGTAGAAGACAAGGTTACAGGAGAATATGGGCTTGGGACAAGGAATGAAAGAGGAGAAAGACTAATTGAGTTCTGTAACAAGTTTCAGCTAGTAATAGCGAATACCCTGTTCAAGAATCACAAGAGGAGGAGGTATACTTGGAAAAGGCCGGGAGATACGGGAAGATTTCAATTAGATTACATCATGGTCAGACAGAGATTCCGAAATCAGATACTGGACTGTAAGGCGTACCCAGGGGCAGATATAAACTCAGATCACAATATAGTAGTGATGAAGAGTAGGCTGAAGTTCAAGACATTAGTCAGGAAGAATCAATGCGCAAAGAAGTGGGATGCGGAGGTACTAAGGAATGACGAGATACGTTTGAAGTTCTCTAACGCTATAGATACAGCAATAAGGAATAGCGCAGTAGGCAGTACAGTTGAAGAGGAATGGACATCTCTAAAAAGGGCCATCACAGAAGTTGGGAAGGAAAACATAGGTACAAAGAAGGTAGCTGCGAAGAAACCATGGGTAACAGAAGAAATACTTCAGTTGATTGATGAAAGGAGGAAGTACAAACATGTTCTGGGAAAATCAGGAATACATAAATACAAGTCGCTGAGGAATGAAATAAATAGAAAGTGCAGGGAAGCTAAGACGAAATGGCTGCAGGAAAAATGTGAAGACATCGAAAAAGATATGATTGTCGGAAGGACAGACTCAGCATACAGGAAAGTCAAAACAACCTTTGGTGACATTAAAAGCAACGGTGGTAACATTAAGTGTGCAACGGGAATTCCACTGTTAAATGCAGAGGAGAGAGCAGATAGGTGGAAAGAGTACATTGAAAGCCTCTATGAGGGTGAAGATTTGTCTGATGTGATAGAAGAAGAAACAGGAGTCGATTTAGAAGAGATAGGGGATCCAGTATTAGAATCGGAATTTAAAAGAGCTTTGGAGGACTTACGGTCAAATAAGGCAGAAGGGATAGATAACATTCCATCAGAATTTCTAAAATCATTGGGGGGAAGTGGCAACAAAACGAATATTCACGTTGGTGTGTAAAATATATGAGTCTGGCGACATACCATCTGACTTTCGGAAAAGCATCATCCACACAATTCCGAAGACGGCAAGAGCTGACAAGTGCGAGAATTATCGCACAATCAGCTTAACAGCTCATGCATCGAAGCTGCTTACAAGAATGATATACAGAAGAATGGAATAGAAAATTGAGAATGTGCTAGGTGACGATCAGTTTGGCTTTAGGAAAAGTAAAGGGACGAGAGAGGCAATTCTGACGTTACGGCTAATAATGGAAGCAAGGCTAAAGAAAAATCAAGACACTTTCATAGGATTTGTCGACCTGGAAAAAGCGTTCGACAATATAAAATGGTGCAAGCTGTTCGAGATTCTGAAAAAAGTAGGGGTAAGCTATAGGGAGAGACGGATCATATACAATATGTACAACAACCAAGAGGGAATAATAAGAGTGGACGATCAAGAACGAAGTGCTCGTATTAAGAAGGGTGTAAGACAAGGCTGTAGCCTTTCGCCCCTACTCTTCAATCTGTACATCGAGGAAGCAATGATGGAAATAAAAGAAAGGTTCAGGAGTGGAATTAAAATACAAGGTGAAAGGATATCAATGATACGATTCGCTGATGACATTGCTATCCTGAGTGAAAGTGAAGAAGAATTAAATGATCTGCTGAACGGAATGAACAGTCTAATGAGTACACAGTATGGTTTGAGAGTAAATCGGAGAAAGACGAAGGTAATGAGAAGTAGTAGAAATGAGAACAGCGAGAAACTTAACATCAGGATTGATGGTCACGAAGTCAATGAAGTTAACGAATTCTGCTACCTAGGCAGTAAAATAACCAATGACGGACGGAGCAAGGAGGATATCAAAAGCAGACTCGCTATGGCAAAAAAGGCATTTCTGGCCAAGAGAAGTCTACTAATATCAAATACCGGCCTTAATTTGAGGAAGAAATTTCTGAGGATGTACGTCTGGAGTACAGCATTGTATGGTAGTGAAACATGGACTGTGGGAAAACCGGAACAGAAGAGAATCGAAGCATTTGAGATGTGGTGCTATAGACGAATGTTGAAAATTAGGTGGACTGATAAGGTAAGGAATGAGGAGTTTCTACGCAGAATCGGAGAGGAAAGGAATATGTGGAAAACACTGATAAGGAGAAGGGACAGGATGATAGGACATCTGCTAAGACATGAGGGAATGACTTCCTTGGTACTAGAGGGAGCTGTAGAGGCAAAAACCGTAGAGAAAGACAGAGATTGGAATACGTCAAGCAAACAGGAAAGGAATTCGTGGCGGGCCGCATCAAACCAGTCAGTAGACTGATGACAAAAAAAAAAAGAAAAGAGGTCACGGATTGCGCGGCCCCTCCCGCCGTAGGTTCAAGTCCTCCCTCGTGTGTGTGTGTGTGTGTGTGTGTGTGTGTGTGTGTGTGTGTGTGTGGGCGTGTGTGTTTTGTTCTTAGCATAGTTGGTTTAGTTTAGGTCTAGGGACTGATGACCGCAGCAGTTTGGTCCCTTAGGAATTGGAATTCATACACATTTGAACATTTTTGTGAAGACACATCTTTTGCATACTCATAGACATGTTTCTCTGTAGATATGCATGGTATGCTTGCCAATGCAATTCGAACAATCAGGAACACGGTTCTGGTGCTGCACACAAAATACTGTAAGCCGTATTAGCCCACCAAGGCGTGATCTATGGTATTGAGCAACTGTAAATGCAGACCGCCATTGAAAACAGCGTAAATATAGGAGTTAGGAACACATAAGTAGTAGCGCATCAACCCTTTGCTGGACGTAGGTCTGTCACCATATTACTCCCGTAAGGAAGTCCAATAATCTCCGCTTCAGGCCACGGTTATAAGGCACCTCCACATCCAAATTAGGCTATCAAATCAGGGTAAGCACTGACATGTCCAGAAACCAACTCAATGGCCTTCCGCCAGATCAGAAACCGCCAGCACTACGCTTACCCAGCAGACACCAAACGGCTTCCCGCACCGGAAGCCGCGAACTAACCCGCACACCACAGTCCTCCTATTTCGGCCAGCGGTGGCGCCACCTCCCAAGTCGCAGATGTGCCAATGATCGGCACAGCTGGCGCCACTCTTAACCTTCCGCATCACTACATATTGTCGCAAGGAATTTGCGCCTGCGGATAAGCAACCCAACAAACAGATTTGCCAAGCGGACTGCTGTCGCGCCTTCCCAGACGCTTCGTGTCACTGAACTGCACGCACGTATTGACGTTTGCCGCCTCAAAATGGTTCAAATGGCTCTGAGCACTATGAGACTCAACTGCTGAGGTCATTAGTCCCCTACAACTAAGAACTAGTTAAACCTAACTAACCTAAGGACATCACACACATCCATGCCCGAGGCAGGATTCGAACCTGCGACCGTAGCGGTCTCGCGGTTCCAGTCCGCAGCGCCAGAACCGCGCGGCCACTTCGGCCGGCGTTTGCCGCCTCACAAACAGTCTCCGTGTTGTAATGTGAGTTACAGACTAAGATAGATGTTCTATCTACATATGTGTGTTTTTACTCGTAGTATGTCTCGTAGATTTTATTCTGGTGTCTTTCGAGACCTTACAGGCACTGCTCAGTTTACAGATTGAATAACATAGCGGACAGTCTACAAACCTGTCTCATTCGTTTCTCAACCGCTGCTTTCCTTTCATGCCCCTCCACTCTTATAACTGCCGTCTGGTTTCTGGAAAAGTTGTAAATAGTTCGTTCCCTGTATTTTAACCCTGTTGTCTTCAGAATTTCGAAGACGGTATTCCTGTCAGCATTCTCGAAAGCTTTCTTTAAATTTACAAATGTTGTAAATCTGCGTTTGCCTTTCCTTAACTTATTTTCTAAGTTGTAGCATCAGTATTGCCTCGCATGTTCCTACATGTCTCCGGAATCCAAATGTAAGGACACGCGACGCAGTAATGGCCTACGCCTTAAAAGATAGGTTACGGAAAGGCAAGCCTACGTTTATAGGATTTGTGGTCTTAGAGAAAGCTTCTGACAATGTTGACTAGAATACTGTCGTTGAAATTCAGAACGTAGCAGGAGTAAAACACAGGGAGCGAAAGGCTATGTACAAACCAGACGGCAGTTACTAGAAACGAAGACCACGAAACGGAAGCAGTGGTTGACAGTGGTGGGGAACTGGGTTGTAGCCTATCGCCAATGTTACTGAATCTGTACATTGAGCAAAGAGTAAAGGAAATCAAATTTGACATAGGAATTAAAGACCAGAGATAAGAAATAAAACTTTGAGGTTTACCAATGACAACAAAGGACTTGGAAGAGTTGTTGAACGGAATGGATAGTGTCCTGAAAGGGGAATATACGATGTACACCAACAAAAGCAAAATAAGGATAATAGAATGTAGCCGAAATAAATCAGGTAATGCTGAGGGAATTGATTAGGAAACAAGACACTTGAAGTATTACATGAATTTTGCTATTTGTGCAGTAAAATAACTGATGGTGGCCGAAGTAGAGAGGCTGTAAAATGTAGGCTGGCAATGGCAAGAAAAGTATTTCTAAGGAAGAGAAATTTGTTAGCATGGAATGTAGATTTGACTGTCAGGAAGTCTTATCTGAAAGTATTTGTATGGAATATAGCGCTGTATGGATGTGCAATAGTTTAAACAACAAGAGAATACAAGCGTTTGAAATATGGTACTATAGAAGAATGCTGAAGATTAGATTGGTAGGTCACGTAACTAATGAGGAAGTACTGAATAGAATTGGGGAGTCAAAAAATCTCGGCTAAAGGAAGGGATCGCTTGGATGGGACACATTCTGACACATTGTAATGTAATAAGATAAAAATAGTTGTGGGTCTTTTTCTTTACTATCAGTGTAATGTAATAGCATGAATATGAGCCGTGACATATAATAAAGAAACACACATTAATGCAATGGCTCAGTATAAAAGAGAAATAACTAATCTAGAAATATAACTAATCTAGAAATATTGTTGTTGTTGTTGGGTCTTCATTCCTGAGACTGGTTTGATGCAGCTCTCCATGCGACTCTATCCTGTGCAAGCTTCTTCATCTCCCAGTACCTACTGCAACCTACATCCTTCTGAATCTGCTTAGTGTACTCATCTCTTGGTCTCCCTCTACGGTTTTTACCCTCCACGCTGTCCTCCAATACTAAATTGGTTCTTCCTCGATGTCTCAGAACATGTCCTACCAACCGATCCATTCTTCTAGTCAAGTTGTGCCACAAGCTCCTCTTCTCCCCAATTCTATTCAATACCTCCTCATTAGTTATGTGATCTACCCATCTAATCCTCAGCATTCTTCTGTAGCACCACATTTCGAGAGCTTCTATTCTCTTCTTGTCCAAACTATTTATCGTCCACGTTTCACTTCCATACATGGCTACACTCCATACAAATACTTTCGGAAACGACTTCCTGACATTTAAATCTATACTCGATGTTAACAAATTTTTCTTCTTCTGAAACGCTTTCCTTGCCATTGCCAGCCTACATTTTATATCCTCTCTACTTCGATCATCATCAGTTATTTTGCTTCCCAAATAGCAAAACTCCTTTACTACTTTAAGTGTCTCATTTCCTAATCTAATTCCCTCAACATCACCCGACTTAAATCGACTACATTCCATTATCCTCGTTTTGCTTTTGTTGATGTTCATCTTATACCCTCCTTTCAAGACACTGTCCATTCCGTTCAGCTGCTCTTCCTTCCAAGTCCTTTGCTGTCTCTGGTAGAATTACAATGTCATCGGCGAACCTCAAAGTTTTTATTTCTTCTCCATGGATTTTAATACCTACTCCGAACTTTTCTTTTGTTTCCTTTATTGCTTGCTCAATATACAGATTGAATAACATCGGGGATAGGCTACAACCCTGTCTCACTCCTTTCCCAACCACTGCATCCCTTTCATGCCCCTCGACTCTTATAACTGCCATCTGCTTTCTGTACAAATTGTAAATAGCCTTTCGCTCCCTGTATTTTACCCCTGCCACCTTCAGAATTTGAAAGAGAGTATTCCAATCAACATTGTCAAAAGCTTTCTCTAGGTCTACAAATGCTAGAAACGTAGGTTTGCCTTTCCTTAATCTTTCTTCTAAGATAAGTCGTAGGGTCAGTATTGCCTCACGTGTTCCAACATTTCTACGGAATCCAAACTGATCTTCCCCGAGGTCGGCTTCTATCAGTCGCCCGTAAAGAATTCGCGTTAGTATTTTGCAGCTGTGACTTATTAAACTGATAGTTCATTATTTTCACATCTGTCAACACCCGCTTTCTTTGGGATTGGAATTATTAAATTCTTCTTGAAGTCTGAGGGTATTTCGCCTGTCTCATACATCTTGCTCACCAGATGGTAGAGTTTTGTCAGGACTGGCTCTCCCAAGGCTGTCAGTAGTTCTAATGGAATGTTGTCTACTCCGGGGGCCTTGTTTCGACTCAGGTGTTTCAGTGCTCTGTCAAACTCTTTATGCAGTATCATATCTCCATTTCATCTTCATCTACATCCTCTTCCATTTCTATAATATTGCCCTCAAGTACGTCGCCCATGTATAGACCCTCTATATACTCCTTCCACCTTTCTGCTTTCCCTTCTTTGCTTAGAACTGGGTTTCCATCTGAGCTCTTGATATTCATACAAGTGGTTCTCCGTTCTCCAAAGGTCTCTTTAATTTTCCTGTAAGCAGTATCTATTTTATCCCTAGTGAGATAAGCCTCTACATCCTTACATTTGTCCGCTAGCCATGCTTGCTTAGCCATTTTGCACTGCCTGACGATCTCATTTTTGAGACGTTTGTATTTCTTTTTGCCTACTTCATTTACTTCATTTTTATATTTTCTCCTTTCATCAATTAAATTCAATATTTCTTCTGTTACCCAAGGGTTTCTACTAGCCCTCGTCTTTTTACCTACTTGATCCTCTGCTGCCTTCACTATTTCATTCCTCAAAGCCACCCATTCTTCTTCTACTGTATTTGTTTCCCCCATTCCTGTCAATTGTTCCCTTATGCTCTCCCTGAAACTCTGTACAACCTCTGGCTCTTTCAGTTTATCCAGGTCCCATCTCCTTAAATTCCCACCTTTTTGCAGTTTCTTCAGTTTTAATCTACAGTTCATAACCCATAGATTGTGGTCAGAGTCCACATCTGCCCCTGGAAATGTCTTACAGTTTAAAACCTGGTTCCTAAATCTCTGTCTTACCATTATATAATCTATCTGATACCTTTTAGTATCTCCAGGGTTCTTCCATGTATACAACCTTCTTTCATGATTCTTGACCAAGTGTTAGCTATGGTTAAGTTATGCTCTGCGCAAAATTCTACCAGACGGCTTCCTCTTTCATTTCTTAGCCCCAATCCACATTCACCTACTATGTTTCCTTCTATCACTTTTCCTGCTGACGAATTCCAGTCACCCATGACTATTAAATTTTTGTCTCCCTGCACTGCCTGAATAATTTCTGTTATCTCATCATACATTTCATCAATTTCTTCGTCATCTGCAGAGCTAGTTGGCATACAAACTTGTACTACTATAGTAGGTGTGGGCTTTGTATCTATCTTGGCCACAATAATGCGTTCACTATGCTGTTTGTAGTAGCTTACCCGTACTCCTATTTTTTTTATTCATTATTAAACCTACACCTGCATTACGCCTATTTGGTTTTGTATTTATAACCCTGTATTCACCTGACCAAAAGTCTTGTTCCTCCTGCCACCGAACTTCGCTAATTCCCACTATATCTAACTTTAACCTATCCATTTCCCTTTTTAAATTTTCTAACCTACCTGCCCTGTTAAGGGATCTGACATTCCACGCTCCGATCCGTAGAACGCCAGTTTTCTTACTCCTGATAACGAGGTCCTCTTGGGTAGTCCCCGCCCGGAGATCCGAATGGGGGATTATTTTACCTCCGGAATGTTTTACCCAAGAGGACGCCATCATCATTTAACCATACAGTAAAGCTGCATGCCCTCGGAAAAAATTACGGCTGTAGTTTCCCCTTGCTTTGAGCCGTTCGCAGTACCAGAACAGCAAGGCCATTTTGGTTCGTGTTACAAGGCCAGGTCAGTCAATCATCCAGACTGTTGCCCCTGCAACTACTGAAAAGGCTGCTGCCCCTCTTCAGGAACCACACGTTTGTCTGGCCTCTCAACAGATACCCCTCCGTTGTGGTTGTACCTACGGTACGGCTATCTGTATCGCTGAGGCAAGCAAGCCTCCCCACCAACGGCAAGGTCCATATTATTAACAGTGTATTACGTTGTTTAATTTAGCCCGACGCGGTTAAGCACTCAGTAAACCAGCTCAGTGCCCAGGGGTTACGGAATTGTAAATATTCATTTGTTTAACTATTAAAACACCATAGATATTCCTCAATATATCCCTAGTCGACGCCAAGTTAAAAGTCGTGCGTTTATAGCACCAGAGAATATTTCACCAGTCCGTTCACTGTACAACAATAAATTCCGTAATTCAAAATCGTGGTTTCGTCTTGATTCCCAATATAAGATAACAAGCGTAGCTTTTCCAAACAAAATCTTATACCAGAACTAGAATCCTGTAACCAGTCCTTCCAGCCTGGGATGTTATCTTGCAAATTTGAGAAAATCTGAAAGTGAATTTTATTAAATTACTTACAGTGACCGCCAGGCTCGTAGAATATGAAAGAAAGGTTTAGTTTTCTAACCGGCGGCACGTCTCTACGATGAGCTAAAACAAAGTTCTTAATTATTTTTTAAGATGGCGCCTGACAATGAAGAATTTCTGTTAAGACCCATGTCTACAATAGACAAGCAAGGCTTAGGATTACAAATGATTTCAACACGGACACAATTTTCAAATAAAAAACAAGTCTATTTTCAGTTTTGTTAATAACTTACATTGGCTGATACAGCAAGATGAACCTTCGTTAAACGCTCCTTACGGTTCGCGTCCAGATCATAAGCCAGAAGAAGAATAGTAATGACAAAAGAAGTAAGAGTTCAAACACAGAATCTCAATTCCATAGAATAGGCATACATTGTAGCATAATATATTGTTCCTTGGTAAAACTCGCAAGTTACTCATACAATACTTATCGTAAAAACATGTAATCTATAGATTTCATACTTATGTCCACCCAGGAGAAACAGTACATCAAGGGATCGCCAATTTAGTATTGGAGCGAAGGGTGTGCGTGGGGGCTAAAAGTCGTAGAAGAATACCAAGAGATTAATACATTAAGCAGTAGTTGGGAGACGGAGAGGCTTTCACAGAGTAGTGTACCATGGAGAGTTGCATTAAACCAGTCCTCGGACTAGAGACGATAGCACCAACAGGGGCACTTACGATTGACTTGTATATCCAACACCCTCCAGTCCTGAAAAATGAAATGGCGGAAAATATTTTTTTTCGTATTGGTACTTCAGACTACGGTATTATTTAAAATAGCCGTACGTTAATGTCTTTCGCTCGAAAAAGAAAATGAAACGGTTAAAAGCATCTAACCGCATCTCACTTTCCAGAGTGAATCTCTCACTCTGCAGCAGATTGCACTTACGGGAACACCGCGAGAAACGCACGCTTAAGCATAAATGCAGCTGCTAACCGAGCCTGCAGGTCGCGCTGTTGTGTTTGCTCACGAACGACGCCTGTACAGTGTCCTCAATACGTTACAAGTGTAAGTCGTGGTCAGAACAGAGTTATGTGTAGCGGTGAGTGCATTATGTCGAACCTAAGCGAACTGGAACGTGGGCAAGATGTTGGTGTTCGCGTGGTGAACACTTCTCTAACCAAGTGAGCCGAAGTGTCTGGTGTTGCGACAAGCGCCTTATCGAATATTACTGCCGCTTGCAAGGAAAGCGGAAAAACATCTGATGTGTTGGCAGAAGAGCCAACACCGTGTTGCTAGAGGAGGCCGAAATGCACGCGTTTAAGCTCACGCAAACTGGCGTGAGGTCTGGAACAGGACAATGTAATTAATATAGCCAATAAGGTACGTTGCTGCTGGAATACTTAACTTTAATCCATAATTGGTGTACATCGCTCTTGACGGTACATGTTTTACTATCTCAATATAAACTGGTAATGGCGCCTTGCTAGGTCGTAGCAAATGACGTAGCTGAAGGCTATGCTAACTATCGTCTCGGCAAATGAGAGCGTATTTGTCAGTGTCGCATCGCTAGCAAAGTCGGCTGTACAACTGGGGCGAGTGCTAGGACGTCTCTCTAGACCTGCCGTGTGGCGGCGCTCGGTCTGCAATCACTGACAGTGGCGACACGCGGGTCCAACGTATACTACCGGACCGCGGCCGATTTAAAGGCTACCACCTAGCGAGTGTGGTGTCTGGCGGTGACACCACAACATCATCCGCTAAGTCACAACGCGGACGAAACTGAGTGCTGACTGATGGTGGCAAGCGGTCATTGAAGAGGATTTGACTAAAAATAAGAGGACGCAGCTGTAAAAGTAACTGCAGCACTGAATGTTTCACTCGCGAACCCTGTGGCACAGAAAAGACACAAGGGAGCTCCTTAAGAAAGAATTGCTGGGCGAACTGGAAAACACTCATAAGGATGCAAATGCCAGTAAGAAGAAAATGTGGTGCAGAAACCATAAAACTTGCTCGGTGAAGCAATGGAAGAAAGTCATTTGGACGGATGAGTCTTGCCGGCTGGTGTGGCCGAGCTGTTTTAGGCGCTTCAGTCTGGAACTGCGCGAACGCTACGGTCGCAGGCTGGAATCCTGTCTCGGGCATGGATAAGTGTGATGTCCTTAGGTTAGTTAGGTTTAAGTAGTTCTAAGTTCTAGGGGACTGATGACCTCAGAAGTTAAGTCCCATAGTACTCAGAGCCATTTGAACCATTTTTTTGGATGAGTCTTGTTTCTCACGATTTCCAACTTCTGGCAGTGTTTACGTTCTACGAATGAAACATGGCGGGATTTCCGTGAAGATTTGGACAGTTGGTTAATTAGGCCCATCCTATGGAGCAATGTATGTTCCCCAGTGGAGACCTTGCGTTCCAAGGCGACAGGAACCTTATTCACAAAGCCTGCATCGTCCAGGATTGGTTTTGTGAGCTCGACCATGAAGTTTCGCGTCTCCCCTGGCCGCCACAGCCGCCAGATACGAATATTATTAAGCCTTCGTGGTCTGCTTTGAAGAGAAGGGTGCGTCGTCGCTATTCACACTAGGAGTGCAACATTTCCGTGTACTCGTTACGTCTGTGTGCCATTTCTATCCCGCATCACTATGTACAGTGGTAGACTGATCCTCGTTTGTTTGTGCATTCAGACCTTACTTTTATACCACAGTGAAAGGATAGAGTGTAAGCGAACATGATTTCAGCGAAAGCTTCGACGAAGGTTGTGACAACAGCAGCTTTCACATCTCGTGCGCAGGTCGTTTACCAGGTCCATTGAGTTGTGCATCCAGGCAAAAGGCATTGATTTAAAGACCTCAATTAAATAAACATTCTGTAGTGGACTGACAAGGCAGCCACTCCACAGTGACGGGTAGCCGAAAGAAAGGCACGCGTACACACACGCCGACTGGCGTGAATTCTGGAACAGGATAAGTAGTGAATTCTAATAAGAAAAGTATGCAGCTCCTGGAATATTTAACTTTTATTCTTTGTTGGTTTACAACGTTCTTGATGAGACATTTCATACGATAACTATCAAACTATGTAAGGCTAATGGCGCCTTGCTAGGTCGTAGCCATTAACTTAGCTGAAGGCTATTCTAACTGTCTCTCGGCAAATGAGAGAAAGGCTTCGTCCGTATAGTCGCTAGCAAAGTCGTCGTACAACTGGGGGCAAGTGCTATTCCGTCTCTCGAGACCTGCCTTGTGGTGGCGCTCGGTCTGCGATCACACAGTGGCGACACGCGGGTCCGACATGTACTAAATGGACCGCGGCCGATTTAAGCTACCACCTAGCAAGTGTGGTGTCTGGTGGTGACACCACACATTCTGTCACCAGATCGTCTCCCTGAATTATCTACAGCAGGGTGCAGGCACCCTAAAACTTCGAAACTTTCTAACTCCCTAACTAAAATTGATGGATAGTTGATTTAAACTGTTTTGTACACAGTTGCTTTAAATACGTCAGCCACATTATTGAAAGAAAATGATGTTCTATTTTAAAAAGCTGTAGCTAGATGCTGTAACTCTCTGTAAAATAACTAAATAATCTCCGCAGAGAGAGTATAACGTTTCTTACTTTTACCCATCTTAAATATTCCTTGGACTGCCTGCTATGTAAGTTACAAATAAAGACACTTAACATGAAACCCATTGTATATGACGAGATTGCGTACAAAGCATTCAGACTTGTTACATGAAAAAACTGCCGCTTTTTCAAAATGTTGTTATTGTTTATTTGAAGAGTGGAAATGGAAAATGTACTAAGTGCCAGATCTCATATTTGTCAGAAGAATGAAACAATGTATCTCTGTTTGTACACAACTGATTTCTATCCACAAAATTGATAAGATACTTTGATCCCACAGAGTTATGCTGCTCACCACAACACCGAAAAAAATGATATAAATTAGAAAATAAATACTTTATTAAGAACGCTCTAATTGCAATACCAGGAAACTGATTGAATCTACGTGCCAGTAAGAAAGTTCCCAGAAGTCGATTGTTGCAAAGAAGAAAACAGCAATCAACCACACTTAATAATGCTGTTTATCCACACAAACAGCGCCCTCTACCGGTTTGGAATTGACAGCTTGGTCATCAGATGGTTGGACAATGCACAGCCAACAACTAATGTAAACAACAACAAATGTAATATAAACGTGAACGCCAGTCTGAAGTCAACCTGGCGCTTTGTAACCGGTAAAAGTGCTACTAATGTGAATAAGTAGCTCTATGAACAGTTTCTGGTTGTTGGTTTCGTCTTTCTTATTGTCACTTACAGACCAGTTAGTTTCCTGGTATGGCACCTAAAACGTTGTTAATAAACTATTGATCATCTAATTTGTCTCATTATTTTGCGGTGATGCAATGAGCAGCATAATTCTGTGGTATCAAAATATCTTCTCAAGTTTTAAGGTTTCGTACCATATTCAGTAAGAACGGAACCCTCGTGTGTCTATTCTTAGAGATCCCTTTTTCTCATGAACGCGTAGAGGTGTCAAGTTGAAAAAAATATCTCACATATTAAGGTCTACGGTCCCTTGACGATGTAAAAAATTTTAGCTTCTAAGTCAATGCAGTCAAATGACATGGCAATTGTTTGTTTGTTGGCAACTAAAAAAAATGGTTCAAATGGCTCTGAGCACTATGGGACTTAACATCTGTGGTCATCAGTCTCCTAGAACTTAGAACTACTTAAACCTAACTAACATCACACACAGCCATGCCCGAGGCAGGATTCGAACCTGCGACAGTAGCAGTCGCGCGGTTCCGGACTGAGCGCCTAGAACCGCTAGACCACCGCGGCCGGCTGTTGGCAACTCACTCATCAAAACTTCGCGTTGCGTAGAACCATGGACTTTCTCAACAAGCAAGGTTTCACAGTACAGGTAGAATAAAAAATGCAAAAATTGTGAATCTGTAAAATTATATCACATTAATTTTTGTTGCCATTACAAACTTACATTGCATTCGTAATTCGGCAAAATCTCAGGAACTACTGAAGTGATTTTGATCTAGTTTTCAGTATTTGGTCGTGTGATTAACAAGGAAGCTTTGTGTGTATAGTTCACAAAAGATTCGTGCTAATTGGCTGATCTACGAGGAAATGAAGTTCGCTGTGAAAGAGATGCCTCTGCCATCTAGCGGTGACAGGTGAGGGACCGTCCGGCTACCTCGCGTATATATATATATATATATATATATATATATATATATATATATATATATATATATATATATATATATATATATATATATATATATATATATATACGACACATACAGCATCCATAATGTTTCAGACCAAAGCGCTACTGGTAATTGTTGCAGGACTGCGCTCCTGTTGTTTGGGATGAGGTTCTGATAACCCTTAAACTATCCATTGTAGCGTTCCACAGAACAATTCGACATTTGCGTAACAAGAATACCCCCATGGCGGGATGTGCCGTTTTCGTCTCTGGAGACTTCCGTCATATCTTAGCAGTAATGCAAACAGTCAGATCTTAGTAGTAATGCAAAAAGGCACGAGAGCAGATGAAGTCAGGGAGTCTGCAATAGCTAGTTAGCGTAGCATGTTAATAGAACTCCAAAATCAATAAGATGGATGAAAAATTACAATAGTGAATACGAAATTATACAAAAAATTTAGACTTGAAATTAAAACTTTCTCGAAAGTCGTGGGATTCCTGGTATCTGTGTATTGATGTATCGATATCGGTAACAGAAAAAAATCGTCGAGATCATCGATTCCCAGTATTTGCGGAACCGTCATCATGCGAGTCGTACGAGCAGTTATCCAAATTTTTAATGCAAATCAGTTGTGAACAGAGTTAAATTGTCTTTCATTCTCGTGACAAATGTGGGAGTTGGCACTTACAACGTTCACCATCTCCACTATTCAAATGAGCCCTAAAGCTTAGAGTGAGATGACAGCAATTATTTAATTTGAAAAGTATATTATTTCTGTTGCCCCCCTCCCCCCCACCCCCCATCCAAGGAAAAATCGTATTTAAACTAGCTTAGGCTCATTAACGAAGACTTTGTGCTACCAGCCGCTTGGATGCAACGCACCAGCTCATTTCCCTTCCGCCAACACCAAAAGGTGAATTCCCCGGTTCGAACTCGGTCGCTTTCGCGTCGGGCGGTAGCTTGGCGCACCAGACAATGGGCACGAGATATTTAATTCAGATCTCCGCGCAGTCCCGAAATTCCATTAGCGAGATGGTATCGTTCTCACGGCACGACGCGAATATTGTGCCGCGAGAGCAGATTTAGGACTGGAATTTCCGGGCTATAATTAAAGAGGCTGCGTGCTCGCAGGTCGCGCGATGGACTGCCGGGCCCCTGCAGCTGTAAATCACCGCGCTCGGCCGGACCCGCGCTGCGGCGCTTCCTAGCGCACGTCCCCGCTATTCATCTCCACAGTCCGCCTAGCCCCGCCTACTCCTATTCGGCTGCGCGTCGTCTATCCTCCAGTTGTCATCTAGGACGTTTTCACCGCCCTGTCTGCGGGGGGAGGGAGGGAGCGGTGTGTCTGCTCCGCTAAAACGCGATACATGCGCTTTTAGTGCCGGACCCAGATGTGCCTTGCTTATTTATGACGCAAGCTTCGTCGCGTATCTGTAAAACATTGTAAGTGTCCGCACCGCTACAATTTTATTCGGGCAACGGGAACGATTACCATATTTCAACAGACTGCTTTGCTTTCGGTGCGTCTTCCGCAGACTCTCGGAAGCTTGCAGATGCACCCGTAAAAAGGAACGTTTGATGAACGGCTGTTTCATGTGCGACGATATACAGAAACGGGCTGGCGGATGCGTTTTGTACTTTTTTATGACGCTGTTCACAGGCGACGCAGTCATGTACAGGGGGCTAACAACGTATTACGACAGGTAAGGAGAATTGCTGATGATCAGTGCACTGTACAAGTTTGGCACTCGCTCCTCAAAGAATGTAAATAACAAACTGATAGTAATATATCCTATGAGGTCAGCAGACCTACGAATTTTGTTGACTTCTTTTGTTTCTGATAACACATGTTGTTTAGGGGACGTTCATTAAGGGGAGGTTTACTATCTTTGGCCCGAAAAAAGCATGTTGAGAATTTTTTTCTCTGGATGTGTTATAGACATCAATGTCAAATTTGGTCTAAATATTTATTGATATATCCTCTACAAACTGGAATTTTTTCGAACGGAAATGTCGAAGAGCAAAGGCGGAAGTGCCGTCGGAACGAAACAAAATTTCGATGTAGACCTCCATGCGCGGTATGTCACAGGTCAGCCGGCTCGTCTGAAATCAAAATTGAGTTGACGTTAGCGAAGTATATAAGATTCTTTAGGAGATGTACCTCGCTTAAGTTATATGGACCATAGGAAACAAAATGGCGGCCATTTGAAAAAAATAGCGTTTTTTTCATCGATTTTTCGACCTAGTCAGCCAAATAAAAATATTTATAGTTGATGGATCGGAATAAAGTGGTACAACTCCTAGAAAATTTAGTTAATTTCGTCGGAAACAAAGAATCACGCCAATCGGTTCAGTAGATTTGAAGCTACCATACCGCGCGATGAAAAAAAACATCAAAAAAATGGTTCAAATGGCTCTGAGCACTATGGGACTCAACTTCTGAGGTCATTAGTCCCCTAGAACTTAGAACTAGGTAAACCTAAGGACATCACAAACATCCATGCCCGAGGCAGGATTCGAACCTGCGACCGTAGCAGTCTTGCGGTTCCAGACTGCAGCGCCTTTAACCGCACGGCCACTTCGGCCGGCAAAAAACATCATTTCGAGAAAAATTCGTTTGATGTTTTGACTACATATAAATGCAATATTATGCAACGTACGTTCAATGTGCTATTCCGGGTACATAAACTACTCGTTTCCTCTTCCTCCTAGAGGGCGTTCTGCTCGGTCTGGGCCATCCTGCGCTGCTCCAGAGCCGTTCGTACGGCCGGTGACAAGCGGTTTTCGGCCGTTTGAATCCGGTGGTCGTCCGAATGCTTGGTGACCTGCGTCGAATAGAGTCCCAGGGTGACATCCATCGTTGTCATGGTCTTCAGAATTGCCGAATACCCTTCGTTGAAGTTGCTCACTGCCAGGAAAGTCGCAATCTCCACACTCTTCGCACCAGAATGCGAATGCCTGGGGGCTAACTTCCAAACACACGCGTTCAAACTTTCATTTGAATTTTGTGTGTTTCCTCCCAATCACTGGTACAATAACTCGTCCTCCAAGAGATAAAAACTGGCGCGTGAAAAAGGTCGATTTCAGGTCGGCACATTTTTTTGTTCAACCGCGAATAACAAACATTTCCGTTCCGTATTCGGGAAAACCGTTTCAGGGGTGGATTCTAAACACTTTTATGGTCCAAAAACGCAATTTTAAAAAAAAGTCGATTTTTTGAACCTCCCCTTAATTACGTGAGGGACTTCCTTTAAAATTTTGGATCCTCTTTTCTCCCTTTTTCGTTTCTTTTAAACAATGAATAATACACTCATGGAACACAAACATATTATTATTTGACGAGAGCACTGTTGCTCAAATTTTAAAAGTTGTTTGTGGTTTCATGTAACTTTTACCATTCTGATGAAGATAGTCTTAGAACTATCGAAAGATAGTTAGTGCGATTTAAAAAAAAAAAAGAACTGTGTGCAACCGGTGGAATGACTATTATATTCTGTATAATTACTTATACGGGCACTGAGTTCACAGCCACAAAATGTTTAAAATAAAACATCATGAATAATACATTTCAATAAAACCATGTTTTATTTGTAAAGTGTATTAAGCAGTGTTTTTAACACATAACTAAAAAAAATTATTTTAAACATGCCACCCCTTACGGACGGACAGACATAAATGGACAAAAAGGTTCCACGGAAATAGTATTAACTGTTCACACCTACCTCTGAATTATTGACTTTATATAGGGGTATTCGTATACATTAAATGTCAATTAACCCGAAATGTTAATATCTCCGGGCGGGTTACGTCGCAATCTCTCTATAGGTATATTAGGAATCAAAGCTTAAAACTCTTCAGGCTGAGCGTATCTTACGTAGCTCGCAGTCCAAGGAAGTTCCGGTCGCGTCTAACCACACCTCTGTATATCCCAAAATTAGTAGAGAGGTTGACTCCGCTCTAGCGGTCAATTTGTGGGCACTGAATATTATAAATACTTCAGAAAAATTGTCTTTTGGTGTAATTACGTGAGTTGAGACCAGAGAAACTATTCTATTCGTTTATCCGTTACTATGTGAACCAGGGATGACTTAACACCAAGATCGGTAAACACAATTATCTCTGGTAATCGTATTAAAATTCTCAAATGCAGGAAAATATTGATCATGTAATTTGTGCTAAATTTAGACGCCTCTTGAATAACAAAACTGCTAATATTTCACTGATGTGTACCGTATCAGATCACCATGCTTAGAAATTATTCCTATATCCACAATTAATAGCACTTCTCGTAAACTCGATAAGTCAGATTAAACATTGATTTCTTGCAGATATATAAATTTTCATTCAGTAAAAGTCACCGCTCTTCCTGATCTTCACACACTTCAGTATAAATAAACTGGAACCATCAATTTTCAAAATAATTAAATCCTTAACACTTTTCTTTCAGAAGAAACACGTTTTGTTTCGTAAGAACATAAACAAATGACTGCTATGTAAGTTTTTCAACGTACATCTGCCATCAAGCGTGGCCCTTTTAGAACAGTTAACATCGAACTCTGACAGAGTAGTGAAGTTACAACATTACATTTTCGTTTATTAAAAGTAATTTCGTTATTAAAAACATAGGCCCGCGTAGCTGCTGCGCCGCTCATGAAACATAATAAACAAACAAACATACACACACACACACACACACACTTTTAGGTTTCAAAACAAATCATCATAATTTATACAAACATTGTCCGTGTTATATTATACTTAACATGAATAAGTTCAGACGGATATTCGCCATATGTCATTGCTGCACCTCCCGCGTCCGGCCATCCTGATTTGGGTTTTCCGTGATTTCCCTAAATCACTCCAGGCAAATGCCGGGATGGTTCCTCTGAAAGGGCACGGCCGACGTCCTTCCCCATCCTTCCCTAATCCGATGAGACCGATGACCACGCTGTCTGGTCTCCTTCCCCAAACAACCAACCAACCAACCATTGCTGCACTAACCGATACTGCAAAAAACCCTGCATCAGTACAAAATTTTACTTACTAAGATGATGAAAGACAGTTTGTTTGCGCTTCCTTCGAACCGTATGATTACGTAGCTTTTAAATCTCTTGAGTTATATGATCACTAAAAAAATTCTTGTTGGTGAACTTCAGCTTAGCTTCCTTCCACAAACGCTTAAATTCTTGCTCGCTCGCTGTTTAACTCACACATTGTGAAAGTTTTGATAGAAACTTATGTTGAACACAATAACATCGGCTTTATATGCGCTGCAGAATATCACGACTGACTCACTGATTGACACCCGGTGATTTCGATCGACGTGGTAGAGAACTCTCCGAATGAAATTTCACACTTGTGCGGCTCTTGTTTCAAATTGGAGACTCCCGGGAACGCACATGACTAAGTTCAGTTCAGAGAGATCATAAAGATAGTTGGGATTAATAATATAAAACAAAATGTTATCCATTATAATAATGTACAATAGTGTCCAAAATTAAAACAACAAACGGCTGTTTCCCCGTTCTGTGTCTAATTCACGATATAATCATACAAACCGTCAACAACGTCGTTGCGGTCGTGTTCTGAGTGGAAGATGGCGTCCCGATAGACGGTCAACCACACTAGCAATGGCGTCAGGGCTCCTATCAAACGGGTTAGTATTTGCAGGGTAGTCCCACATCCACAATCGCTGTGTACGCACTCACAGACGGTGCAGTATGGCACAGAGAAGACGCCAACACTCTCTCCTGTGGAGGGCCTTAGGAAAAATGGAAGCATGAGAGTGTCAAACTGAAGTGGCCCGATGGCTTAATGTGAATTGTTCTGTTGTTTCTCGCATAAGGCGTCTGTTTATAGAGACCGAGACTAGGACAGGGCTGACCACGTGTGACATGAGAAGAGTGGACTGTTATTTGGCTGGAAGGACACGGCGGTATCGCCTTAGTACTGCACTGCAACTGGCATCCGACATCTGACCTCGGAGCATCCGCTGGACGTGTTGTATCGAGGCAAACGGTGTAAAGAAGGCTTCAGCAGAATGGCCTTTATTGTTGGAGATCTGCTGTCTTTCTCTGGGGTGTCTTCACAGAAGGGAACGACTAGAGTGGACCCGTCAACATGCCACCTGGACGGTCGAACGGAGGGCTCATGTTCTTTTCGCATATGAATCCCTATTTGGTCTGGAGAGTGATTCTCGACAGATTGGCATCTGGGGGGCACGTGGAACACGATTTCGGGACCCAAACATTATGGAAAGTGACCGATACCAAGGAGGATCCCTAACGGTGTGGGCAGCAATTATATTGACCACTCGAACACCTGTTCATTAAATCCGGGTGAATCAGCAAGAATTACCTGCTGTCACGTACTGTGAAGAGATCTTGGGGTTTCATGCGCGGTTGTTGCGAGGTGCTGTGGGCCCAGACTTCGTATTGATGGACGATGATGCTCCACCTCACAGAGCACTGGTGGCTGATGTTTTTTTGGAAACAGAAGATACTGCACGCATGACGTGGCCTGCTTCCTCTCGCGATTTGAATCCCACTGAGTACGTCTGGGGTGCAGTAGGGAGACGGGTTGCATCAAGTCGGCATCCACTAACCACTCTCCACGACTTGTGAGCAGCTCTGCTGGAAGAATGGGCATTATTGCCTCAAACATGAGATTGATGACATCATTCACAGCGTGTCCCGTCGTTGTCTGCCCTTTATTGGTGCTAGAGGTGGTCATGCCCCATACTGAGCACATTGACCAGTTGTCAGAATGTGTGTGCAAATCCGAAAAGTAGGAAAAACAACGAAGAACAGTTCTCTACCGTTATGCATGTTGCAATTGATTACGTTCTGTATTCTTTACATTGTTATTTACTATAACTTGTTTGTACTGTTTCGTGACACAATTAACGGAAACATGCAAAATTTTGTTGCTTTAATTTTGGACACCAGTGTATATCCTTTGAATTAAAAAAGGTTGACGTGGAATTTCCATTGTCCCTCCCCACCCCGCCACCCGTTTAAATCAATTTGTTGAGATTTTGCTGGACCCCTTCCCCCCACCCACCAACCCCCGCCCATTTTGAGCTCACGTAACTAATGAACGTCCCCTTACAATATTATATCAGCATACCCAGTTTTCAAACATGAGCGTATAGTGTGTAGTCTACATGTATACTATCTCATCAAGAGTTACTCCGCGTCCGCAGCTCGTGGTCTGGTCGCTAGCGTTGATTCCTCTGGATCATGGGGTCGCGGATTAGATTTCCAGCCGGCTCGGGGATTTCCTTCGGCCGGGGACTGGGTGTTCGTTTTGTCCGCCTCATTTCATCATCATTCGGGAAGACTGGCGAGACTGGACAGTGAAAAGATTGGGAATTTGTACGGGTGCTGATAACCACGCAGTTGAGCGCCCCAGAAACCAAATATCTTCATCATCATCATCGAAAGTGTTCCAACTCTTATTAGTGTGCAATAACGAGGGCTAATAACGGCTTGAGCTCCATTGGGTTTACTGGATGTCTTGGGGGAAAGGAAGCCTATTCATCCTCAAGGGACGAGACCAGAGGAGGTAATGTTATTCGGCACTGGGTTCTGGAGCGAAATCGACGTTCTAACTCACCCCAAAGCTCACATTGGACTCGGGTCGGGACTCTGGGCAAGCCAGGTCATTTCATATTAAGGTCCACAAACCATTGCCTCAAAGATGTTGATTCTACATCTACATGTACATGGTTACTTTGCAATTCACACCTAAGTGCGTGACAGAGGGTTCATCGAACCATTTTCATACTATTTCTCTACCATTCCACTCTCTAATGGCGAGTGGGAAAAAGGAAACCTAAATCTTTCCGTTCGAGCTCTGATTTCTCTTATTTTGTTATGATGATCATTTCTCCCTACGTAGGTGGGTGTCAACAAAATATTTTCGCATTCAGAAGAGAAAGTTGGTGATTGAAATTTCGTAAATAGATCTCGCCGCAAAGAAAACCGCCTTTGTTTCAGTGACTGCCACCCCAACTCGCGTATCATATCAGTGACACTCTCACCCCTATTGCCGCACTTCTTAGCACTTTTTCGATGTCCTACGTCAATCCTACCTGGTAAGGATCCCACAAAGCGCAGCAGCATTCCAGCAGAGGACGCACAAGTGTAATGCAGGCTGTCTCTTTAGTGGGTTTGTTGCATCTTCTAAGTGTTCTGCCAACAAAGCGAAGTATTTGTTTCGCTTTCCCCACAATATTATCTATGTGGTCTTTCCAATTAAAGTTGCTCGTAATTGTAATTCCTGGTATTTAGTCGAATTGACAGCCCTTAGATTTGTGCGATGTATCGTATGCCCAAAATTTATCGGATTCCTTTTCTTTGTTTAGTGCCAATTGCCAATTTTCGCACCATACAGAATTTCTCTCTAGATCATTTTGTAATTGGAATTGACCGTCTGATGATTTTACTAGACGGTAAATTACAGCGTCATCTGCAAACAATCTATGGGGGCTGCTCAGATTATCACCTAGATTATTTATATAAATCACTAACAGCAGAGGGCCTATGACACTATCTTACGGAACGCCAAATATCACTTCTCTTCTACTCGATGATTTACCGTCTATCACTACGAACTGTGACCTCTTTGACAAGAAATCACGGATCCAATCACACAACTCAGACGATACTCCATATGCACGCAATTTGATTAATAGTCGCTTGTGAGGAACGGTATCAAAAGCCTTCTGGAAATCCAGGAATACGGAATCTGAGATCCCTTGTCGAAAGCACTCATTACTTCATGGGAATAAAGAACTAGCTGTGTTGCACAAGAACGATATTTTCTGAATCCGTGTTGGTTATGTATCAATAAGTCATTTTCTTCAAGGTGATTCATAATGGTCGAGTACAGTATGTGCTCCAAAATCCTACTGCAAATTGAGGTCAGTGATATGGGTCTGTAATTCAATGGGTTACTCTGTTTTCTTTCTTGAATATTGGTGTGGCCTGTACTACTTTCCAGTCTTTAAGAACAGACCTTTCGTTAAGTGAGCTGTTGTATATGATTGCTAAGAAAGGCGCTATTGTGTCTGTACACTCTGAAAGGAACCTGATTGGTATACCATCTGGACCAGAAGACTTGCCTTTCTTAAGTGATTTTGAGTTGTTTTGCAGCACCTATGATATCTACTTTTATATCACTCATGCTAACAGCTGTGCTGGTTTCGAATTCTGGAATAATTACTTCATCTACTTTCGTGAAGGAATTACTTAAAACTGTATTTAGTAACTCCGCTTTAGTGGCACCATCATCGGCATCATTTCCATCGCTATCGCGCAGTGACGGTATTGACTGTTTGTTGCCACTGGTGTACTTTACATACGACCAGAATCTCTTTAGGGTTTCTGAGGCAATGTTTCATTGTGGAAACTATTAAAAGCATCTCACATTGACGTCCGCACTAAATTTCGAGCTTCCGTGAAACTTAGCCAGTCTTGGGGATTTTGCGTTCTTCTGAATCTGGCATACTTTTTTTTTTGATTCTGCTACAGTGTTGTGACGTGTTTTGTGTATCATGGTGGATCAGTCCCGTCTCTTACTAACTTATGCAGTATGAATCTGTATATTGCTGTCGATACTATATCTTTGAATTGGAGCCATATCTGATCTACACTTACATAATTAACTTGGATGGAATGGAGACTCATGACAGGGTGCATTGTGTTTCTCATGCAATAAATCATTGTCTTCGAACGGTTGATCTACTTCACACACTACAAAAGGATGTAAATTGTGTTCATGTCCTTTGGCATTTAGCGATTTCTTAAGTGTAAAAAAGGGCTCGACATCCTAACCACGAAAAACACCCACATAGTGTACGACTACCACTGTTGGCACTACACATGACGGCAGGTCAAGTTCTGTCGGCATTCATCAAACCGAAAGCCTTCCATCAGACTGCCACAGAGTATCGTGTGATTCATAACTCCTAATCACTCGTTTCCAGTCGTCCACTGTCCAGTGGCGCCGCTGTTTACATCACCTGAAGCGTAGCCTAGCATTGACCATGATGAATATGAGACTTATGAGGAGCTGTTTGACCATTGCACCGCACTGCACTCGGCACGCACAGTCATTGTGGTAGCTGGACTGCTGGTATCACTTCAGACCTCACGCGTAATTCCGTCCCCACATTTGATGCGGTTTTTGACAACCACTCTCTGCAATGCTCTAAGGTTCCTTAACGACGCTATACCAGGTCTGTATGGTCTTGGTTTAGCTGCGGTTGTTTCTTCACGTTTCCACTTCACTAACACCAACAGTCGACTTGGGCAGCCTTATAAAGGTTGAAACGTCCGTGATGGATATTTTACTCAGGTGACATCCAATGAGTAGCCCACGTTCGAAAGCAGCGAACTGTTTTGACCGATCCTTCGTTACTGACAACAGAATATTGCCTGCCTCCTTTTATACTGGTGGGTCCATGTTTCGTGATATATAGTGGTAAATACAGCATTACATAGGGATGAGCATATATTTTCTGTGGGATTCGTGCAACTTTCACCATATCCCACATATTTATCGCCATCGGTTTCTACGTCCCCAACTTCCTCGTCTTCTTCTATTTATCTTTTTCTCGTGTCGTCCTCCACCCTGTCTAACCAGACAGCTTTCCGGTCTTTCTGTTCTCCTTCTTCCCTGAGGATGGTACATCAAGATCTTCTTTGGACATCTGTTCAAATAGCTCTGAGCACTATGGGACTTAACATCTAAGGTCATCAGCACCCCTAGAACTACATCTACATACATACTCCGCAATCCACCATACGGTGCGTGGCGGAGGGTACCTCGTACCACAACTAGCATCTTCTCTCCCTGTTCCACTCCCAAACAGAACGAGGGAAAAATGACTGCCTGTATGCCTCTGTACGAGCCCTAATCTCTCTTATCTTATCTTTGTGGTCTTTCCGCGAAATATAAGTTGGCGGCAGTAAAATTGTACTGCAGTCAGCCTCAAATGCTGGTTCTCTAACTTCCTCAGTACCGATTCACGAAAAGAACGCCTCCTTTCCTCTAGAGACTCCCACCCGAGTTCCTGAAGCATTTCCGTAACACTCACGTGATGATCAAACCTACCAGTAACAAATCTAGCAGCCCGCCTCTGAATTGCTTCTATGTCCTCCCTCAATCCGACCTGATACGGATCCCAAACGCTCGAGCAGTACTCAAGAATAGGTCGTATTAGAGTTTTATAAGCGGTCTCCTTTACAGATGAACCACATCTTCCCAAAATTCTACCAATGAACCGAAGACGACTATCCGCGTTCCCCACAATTGCCATTACATGCTTGTCCCACTTCATATCGCTCTGCAATTTACACCCAAATATTTAATCGACGTGACTGTGTCAAGCGCTACACTACTAATGGAGTATTCAAACATTACGGGATTCTTTTTCCTATTCATCTGCATTAATTTACATTTATCTATATTTAGAGTTAGCTGCCATTCTTTACACCAATCACAAATCCTGTCCAAGTCATCTTGTTCCTCCTACAGTCACATAACGACGACACCTTCCCGTACACCACAGCATCATCAGCAAACAGCCGCACATCGCTATTCACCCTATCCAAAGGATCATTTATGTAGATAGAAAACAACAGCGCACCTACCACACTACTTAAACCTAACTAACCTAAGGACATCACACACATCCATGCCCGAAGCAGGATTCGAACCTGCGACCGTAGCGGTCGCGCGGTTCCAGACTGAAGCACCTAGAACCGCTCGGCCACTCCGGCCGGCTTGGACATCTGTCATTGCCATTGTACTCCTATGTCGCTACCAAGTAAACTGCCGTTTTTCTGTTCTACGACCGTTTCTTGAGTCTTGGTCATTGACCGGAAACTTACGATCCGATTATGTACTTTATGCTGGACCTTGACACGGACATAGAACCTCGTCTTACTCAATGAATATCAAGACACGATTCACGCTTCTCCCTCACAGTTTCACTTCAGTTTGTAATTGTCTCATGCTTTCCAAACCTCTCATTCTCGTGAAAACCTAGAGGAACTAGCGCTCCAGGAAGAAAGGATTGCGCCGGCCAGAGTGGCCGAGCGGTTCTAGGTGCTACAGTCTGGAACCGCGCGACTGCTACGGTCGCAGGTTCGAATCCTGCCTCGGGCATGGATGTGTGTGATGTCCTTAGGTTAGTTAGGTTTAAGTAGTTCTAAGTTCTAGGGGACTGATGACCTCAGATGTTAGGTCCCATAGTGCTCACAGCCATTTGGGGTTCTGGTAGAAGTAAAGCTGTCAGTAGTGGATAGCTCAGTCGCTAAGAGCATTGCCCGCGTAAGACGAGGTTCTGGGTTCGAGTCTGTCCCGCACACATTTTTATTCTTCCAGGAAAAAATGTCAAGGTCCTCGCGGATGTGTGTGACATGCCGTATGAGTAGTTCTAAATTGTAGTGAGTGTAATGGATGCGTGTATATTCCAGTGTTGCTTTAGTGTTGGACGATGACTATGAAGATGGTGGTGGCGGTGGTGATGATGATGAGGGAAGGGGAGGAGCTTTAAATAGCTTATTAGTCTCGTATAATAGCAAGTGGACAGCCGAGCTCAAAGTCCCTAACCGACGGACGGATCACCATGAGCATTGTTACATGCCCAAAATGCGGAGGAATTTAAATCAGGACATGGGCCTAAGGACTGGTGACCCGGGACTTGAAATCACCACCTCTCCTCCCACTGCCGGCCAAATACTGGCAGTGAAAAATTTCCACCACCAGGATTCGAACAGACTTACCTCTGAATCTAGTGCCACGACACTAGCGTGCATTTGTGACTCTATCCGTTCGAAAAATGGTGAAAAAACTGTACATGCACTGCGCGGGGTAGCCGCAAGGTTTGAGGCGTCATGTCACGGTTCGCGCGGCTCCCCCCGTCGGAGGTTCGAGTCCTCCTTCGGGCATGGGTGTGTATGATGTCCTTAGCGTAAATTAAATTAAATAGTGCGTAAGCCTAGCGATCGATGACCTCAGCAGTTTGGTCCCATAGTCCTTACCACAAATTTCCAAATACTGCATACTGTGTCGCGAGTCTCAGCTGAAAACGTCCAGCAACGTGATGCATACCAACCACCCAACGAAGACATGTATCATTCTTCACTTAGAGGAATGATTTTTCCTGTACTCGTAATAAGCTTGCATACGGATTAAATTTTAATCCACATATTTCACAGCCATTGAAATACTTTAGTATTACCTTGGTAGCGTTAGGTCAAGGTATTTATGGAGAAACGCTTTCAAATTTTTGTCAGCGTATTTTATACAGAAACCACACAGGTGAAAGTGTCCGAGGTTGACTGAAAGAACTCAGAATTGCAAACTTTCAGTACAGTGCTTTCATTCTCTGGAAAAGTGAGCGGTCTAAGGGCGCTGCATTCATGGACTGTGCGGCTGGTCCCGGCGGAGGTTCGAAACCTCCCTCGGGCATGTGTGTGTGTGTGTGTGTGTGTGTGTGTGTGTGTGTGTGTGTGTGTTTGTCCTTAGGATAATTTAGGTTTACTAGTGTGTAAGCTTGGGGACTAATGACCTTAGCAGTTAAGTCCTATAAGATTTCGCACACACACCCACGAGAAAGGAAGGCCATGAGACGTACGCACCTCAGCTCCGGTGAGTAACTACAGTCCTGGAAATGGAAAAAAGAACACATTGACACCGGTGTGTCAGACCCACCATACTTGCTCCGGACACTGCGAGAGGGCTGTACAAGCAATGATCACACGCACGGCACAGCGGACACACCAGGAACCGCGGTGTTGGCCGTCGAATGGCCCTAGCTGGGCAGCATTTGTGCACCGCCGCCGTCAGTGTCAGCCAGTTTGCCGTGGCATACGGAGCTCCATCGCAGTCTTTAACACTGGTAGCATGCCGCGACAGTGTGGACGTGAACCGTATGTGCAGTTGACGGACTTTGAGCGAGGGCGTATAGTGGGCATGCGGGAGGCCGGGTGGACGTACCGCCGAATTGCTCAACACGTGGGGCGTGAGGTCTCCACAGTACATCGATGTTGTCGCCAGTGGTCGGCGGAAGGTGCACGTGCCCGTCGACCTGGGACCGGACCGCAGCGACGCACGGATGCACGCCAAGACCGTAGGATCCTACGCAGTGCCGTAGGGGACCGCACCGCCACTTCCCAGCAAATTAGGGACACTGTTGCTCCTGGGGTATCGGCGAGGACCATTCGCAACCGTCTCCATGAAGCTGGGCTACGGTCCCGCACACCGTTAGGCCGTCTTCCGCTCACGCCCCAACATCGTGCAGCCCGCCTCCAGTGGTGTCGCGACAGGCGTGAATGGAGGGACGAATGGAGACGTGTCGTCTTCAGCGATGAGAGTCGCTTCTGCCTTGGTGCCAATGATGGTCGTATGCGTGTTTGGCGCCGTGCAGGTGAGCGCCACAATCAGGACTGCATACTACCTAGGCACACAGGGCCAACACCCGGCATCATGGTGTGGGGTGCGATCTCCTACACTGGCCGTACACCACTGGTGATCGTCGAGGGGACACTGAATAGTGCACGGTACATCCAAACCGTCATCGAACCCATCGTTCTACCATTCCTAGACCGGCAAGGGAACTTGCTGTTCCAACAGGACAATGCACGTCCGCATGTACCCCGTGCCACCCAACGTGCTCTAGAAGGTGTAAGTCAACTACCCTGGCCAGCAAGATCTCCGGATCTGTCCCCCATTGAGCATGTTTGGGACTGGATGAAGCGTCGTCTCACGCGGTCTGCACGTCCAGCACGAACGCTGGTCCAACTGAGGCGCCAGGTGGAAATGGCATGGCAAGCCGTTCCGCAGGACTACATCCAGCATCTCTACGATCGTCTCCATGGGAGAATAGCAGCCTGCATTGCTGCGAAAGGTGGATATACACTGTACTAGTGCCGACATTGTGCATGCTCTGTTGCCTGTGTCTATGTGCCTGTGGTTCTGTCAGTGTGATCATGTTATGTATCTGACCCCAGGAATGTGTCAATAAAGTTTCCCCTTCCTGGGACAATGAATTCACGGTGTTCTTATTTCTTTTTCCAGGAGTGTATTTCAGATGAGTTTAATACTTCTTGAGCGCATGTTTAAATCCATGCAAGTTCTCGATGACACACGACAAAATTAAGGCCTTTGTGGGTACCTTTTCAAATAACTACTGTTTTCCCGTGGGCCCTGCACGGAGCCGACCGTTCGTGACTTATGCCAGACAAGCTTACTTGTGTGACGTCACAAGTTCGTTGCAGGGTCCGTATATTTCATTTCGGCCCCGTATAGGGGACGGTTACGTGCCAGGAAGTTTCATAAGAGCGCACACTCCGCTGTACATTGAAAGATTCACTCTCGAAGTTGAAACTTTACTCTGTTATCCGCTTACATGTTTTCGCAGGCTGCATAATTGCCTTCGGCGCTCGCGCGGGCCCAGCCAGCGGCTGGCTGGCTCACGGTCTGATCATCCGGGCAGCGGCGTCAGCCGCCGCGTCGCCCCGGTAAGCCCTGGAGAAGTTCGGCGCCACTTTGGCCAACTTGTGTTCCTCGGGCGCTCGGAATTCCGCGCGCGGCCACGATATTAAGTAGCCCGCTCCGGCGAAAGCTTTGCTCGTCACGCTCGATAAAACACTGGGGAGGCAGCTGCCCCGCTGGGTGGCTGGCCCGGCGAAACGGCGGCAAGAAACGCCCTGTCGCCCGCACATGGAACGGCACACTCCGCCACCCTTCGCAGCTGTTGTTCCTTGCAGCCCCCTGAGTTCTCTGGTACATCGCCGCCTCTACTTCACCGAACAAGACGGCGGTCTAAACAGTACCACGATATGAAGACGTACCCCACTGAGTGGTACTGGCTTGAGCTGATGGACGTACACCACGGTTTCCTCTATTTCTGTTGCCAAGACGATAGTCATGTACGAGGGTGAGTCAAATGAAAACCTTAAATATTTTTTAAATATTATTTATTGTGCAGAAGTGGTACAAAGTTGTATCACTTTTCAACATAATCTCCCCCAAGCTCAATGCACGTTGGTTGGTTGGTTGGTTTTGGGGAAGGAGACCAGACAGCGTGATCATCGGTCTCATCGGATTAGGGAAGCATGGGGAAGGAAGTCGGCCGTGCCCTTTCAGAGATACCATCCCGTCATTTGCCTGGAGTGATTTTAGGGAAATCACGGAAAACCTAAATCAGGATGGCCGGACGCGGGATTGAACCGTCGTCCTCCCGAATGCGAGTCCAGTGTCTTACCACTGCGCCACCTCGCTCGGTCAATGCAAGTCCTCCAGCGCTTACAAAGTGTATAAATTCCTTTAGAAAAAAATTCTTTTGCTAGTCCGTGCAACCACTCATGCACCGCGTGGCGTACCTCTTCATCAGAAAGGAACTTCTTTCCTCCCATTGCTTCGTAGAGTGGTCCAAACATATGGAACTCACTTGGTGACGAGGAATGGCGCCATTCCTTGCTCGCTCTCTTCCTTTCCGGTTGGTGGATGTGAACCCAGGTTTCGTCCCCAGTAACAATTCTTGCAAGTAAGCCATCACCTTCTCGTTCAAAGCGCCGAAGAAGTTCTTCACAAGTATCAACACGTCGTTCTCTCATTTCAGGAGTCCGCTGCCGTGACACCCATCTTGCAGACACTTTGTGAAACTGGAGCACATCATGCACAATGTGGTGTGCTGACCCGTGAGTAATCTGTAAACGTGCTGCAATGCATTCAGTGTCACTCGGCTCTTTTCCTTCACTATGGCTTCAACTGCTGCAATGTTCTGTGGAGTCACAACTCGTTGTGCCTGACCTGAACGAGAAGCATCTTCCACTGCAGTCACACCATTTGCGAACTTCGTACTCCATTCGTAGACTTGCTGCTGTGACAAACATGCGTCACCGTACTGAACCTTCATTCGTCGATGAACTTCAATAGGTTTCACATCTTCACTACGCAAAAACGAAATAACAGATCGCTCTTCTTCCCTGGTGCAAGTCGCAAGTGGGGAGGCCATTTTCATACTGATACTGCGTCGGTATGTGTGCATCTGCACTATGCTGCCACTTACAGGCCATTCTGCACGCTGTTTGTAGCACGCTTACCAACTTACACGATATCGGCGCGAAATTTCGATTTGTTATTACAAATTTAAAGTTTTCATTTGACTCACCCTCGTATATACCAACTTGTAGAATACCTTTTACCTACTATCTTCAGAACTGGAAGTCAAGTTTTGAACGCTAAAGGCTGGTAACGAATAATCTTTTCTTTTATTTTAATAATTTTCTCTCTTTCTGACCGCGACTTCGCTTGGGTACGCAAGTATCTCATATATTTATAAAATATAACAGACAGTTTTCCATTATGGATGCGGAATGGGACTGCGATGAATAAATGATTTCATAAGCACATCAGGACATGTGGGAACTTGTCACAATGATGCGGGTTGGTGAATCTGAAGATCAACGTGAATGTCACTTACAAGGAAATGCGCTAAATATTCACTGACGCGCGAAAGAAACTGATATAGCCATTCGTATTCAAATACAGAGATATTTAAACAGGCAGAATGCGGCGCTGCGGTCGGCAGCTCCTATTTAAGACGTCAAATGTCTGGCACAGTTGGTAGATCGGTTACTGTTGCCACAATGGCAGTTTATCAAGATTTAAATGAGTTTGAACGTGGTGTTATCGTCAGCGCACGAGCGATGGGACACAGAATCTCCGAGGTAGCGATGAAGTGGGGATTTTCTCGTACGACCATTTCGCGAATGTACCGTGAATATATGGGTTTTCGGAGCCGAAGGCCCACTCGTGTACCGTTGATGACTCCACGACACAAAGCTTCACGCCTCGCCTGGGCCCGTCAATACCGACACTGGACTGTTGATGGTTGGAGACATGTTGTCTAGTCGGACGAGTCTCGTTTCAAATTGTATCGAGTGGATGGACGTGTATCGGTATGGAGACAAACTCATATATCCATGGACCCTGCAGGTCAGCTAGAGACCGTTCAAGCTGGTCGAGGCTCTGTAATGGTGTGGGGCGTGTGCGGTTGGAGTGATATGGGACCCCTGATACGTCTAGATACGACTCTGACAGGTGACACGTTCGTAAGCATCCTGTTTCGTCACCTCCAACCACTCATGTCCATAGTGTCTTCCGACGGATTTGGGCAGTTTCAGCAGGACAATACGACACCCCACACATCCAGAATTGCTACAGAATGGGTGCCTCCAGGAATACTCTTCTGAGTTTAAACACTTCTGCTGGCCACCAAACTCCCCAGACATGAACATTACTGAGCATATCTGGGATGCCTTGCAACGTGCTGCTCGAAAGAGGTTTCCACTGCCTCGTACTCTTTATGGACAGCGTTGCAGGATACATGGTGTCAGTCCCGTCCAGCACTACTTCAGACATTAGTCGAGTCCACGCCACGTCGTGTTGCGGCACTCCTGCGCGATCGTGAGAGTCGCCCACGTACCAGCTTCTTTGGCTCTTCAGTGTATAACGATTTTCAGAAATTAGTGTAATCTTTATTAAAAGGAAACTCCTCCAGTTGTACTTAATATTTTATATCATATATTTTCATTTTTAATAAAAATTATACCAGCTTATATCCCACCATCATCCAATTTAAATGTTGATGTACGAAGAATAAGTGTAATTTGTCGTATTTTGAAATGGTTCAATTTTTATTACATCAAGACATGTTTCAAGTTGTCTAGTTACTCATCATCATTAAAAATGTGTACCACCTGCTGAGTCGCTTTTCAGTACTGTAAAAAGCCTTTGCATCTAATAATGTTACAAGATCCGATGGCAGCGTATATCTGTCAGATCAGTAATAAAAAAGAATTACTAGCGATCTTGGCAACTTGAATCTTGAAGAATAACATAGCTCTCAGATCGCCCCCAACATCGACGCAATGTCGAACATATAATTTCCTTAATACGGACTGACTAAACATGTTCGGTCAATGACCTCTTCCCGAAACTGCTGAGAACATATTTCGGTGTGTTTGGTCGGTTTCCAATCATTTATTCTCACAGTACAAGTATTCACCCAGAGAGGTTTTCGAGATGGACTGATAGGAAATCTGAAGTTAAATGACAGAAATAAAACCACAACAGTTAAAGTAAAGAGCACAACAAAAATGCATGTATGTAAAAGAAAATATCGCTTCAACGAGTCCACTTTCATCAAGTTTGTGACGTCATGACAACTCCCCTCATTATACCTCTATGAGCATTCAGCAGTTGTGTTGTGGTCTTTGGCCCCAAAACAAACTGACGAAATTATTGGCCCGGTGTAGTGTTCATTCTCGCGATCCAGTTGGCACACTGAGCAACACAAAGGGACTGATTGACCTTCACGCTATCACAGTATTCCACGTTAAATGAATACAGGAAAGAAATAAGTGTAATAGGGCTATCCTGCCGCTGCATTGTTTCGACACAAATAATATCATATATACACCAAATTTAGTTGAAACTGCTTCAGGCGTTACAAGGGGTATGCCGATATGTCACTATCCTGCACTCTCCCTCCACACACCTACATGTGAAGCATCGTCGGAAAAGTCACCAACGGACCTATCTAACCCGAAAACTATCGATTCGGCACTAATATCGGAATAGTTTCATATCTTACGGCTTCTCGTACCTCCGATCTCCACCCCTATGGAAAGCAGATGGTTCTTACCCTCTCAGTGCTTTTTTCCAGATTTATACCAAATTTGATTGAAATTAATCCATTGGTTTTGGAGGAGATGTGTAATGTAGATACATACATACATAATGATACGTCGCTTTTGCGGAAAAATGTTCTAGAACTGTCCTTGAAGAAGAAGAAGAACAACAACAACAAAATTAAAACATGGGTAGTGGGATGTAGTCGAACTAAATTAGGTTTGCTTAGGAATTAGAGTGGGAAATGAGATATTAAGACTAATAGATGAGTTTTGCTATTTGGGCGGCAAAGTAACTGATGAAGGTCGAAATAGAGAGTATATGAAGTGCAGATTGGGAATAGCAAGAAAAGCATTTCTGAAAAGGTAGTGAGTGTTAGAGACTCATGTTACGAAATGAGTCACTAAAAGCAGTATTTTAAAACTTCTTTTAAAAAAATTGGGATTTATTAACATGTAACACAAACTTATTAGGAAATTATTTCTTAAGTGTAGCCTTGTATGGAAATGAAACCTGGACGATAAGCAGCTCAGGCAAGAAGAGGATCGAAATTTTTGTAATGTGGTGCTACAGAAGAATGCTGAAGCTTAGAGGGGTGTATTGAGTAATTAGTGAGGTGGTCCTCAGTCGAATGGAGAATAAAGAAACTTACGGAAAAACTCCCTCAAATTGATTGTACACATCCTGAGACATCAAGAAACTAACAATTTGGTAATAGATGTGGTGGTGGTGGTGTGTTGGGGCTTATGGGCGCTCAACATCGAGGTCATCAGCGCCCTGACACACATTAAAAGGAACGAATGTGGACAGACCTAAGAAAACTAAAGCACACACTCAAAGAAAGCAGGAAAAGAAGGAAAATGCTACATAAGAAAGTAAAACCTAAGGAAAGGGGAAACATAGCAACAAGAATGTCACAGGAAATTGTTATTGGCTGGCCACTTACATAAAATATGGGCGAGCTTGTCACACAGTGAGCAAATTAAGATCCTCTCCCTAAAATCTTTGTAAAAACATTTGACAGGGCACAAAACTTTAAAACTTTAACCACATTCGTCCGAGTGTTGCCTAAAAGAGATGGCAGGTCCGCTGGCAAGTCAGCCGCGACCCGATGGTCAGAAAATAAAACGCAATCCAATAAAACGTGGCGCACAGTGACCTGGACGCCACAAGCACCACACATTGGAGGGTCCTCTCGCCGGAGCAGGAAGCCATGCGTCATAGGGCTGTGGCCTATTCGAAGCCGAGTGAGGAGAATCTCGTCCCGTCGACGGGGCTGAAAGGAAGTACACCACACACGCGTTGTGGGCTTGACTATACGGAGCTTATTGTCAGTCACTTCCAGCCACTCATCCTCCCACCGACGCATGACCCGTGAGCTCAACAGCGAGGTGAGTGCGTGCAAGGGGATAGCACACTGAGATACTTCTGGGGCGAGACACGCCTCCTTGGCTGCGAGATCTGCCCTTTCATTCCCAGCAATGCCAACATGCCCCGGAACCCAGCAGAAAGCTACAACCTTCCCCAGTCGCTGTAGTCGGAGGAGGGCATCTGGTAATAGAGGAGAGTGTATACATCCTGTAGTGAAGGCAGCATAGGATCAAATAGGCAAAAAGGCACGGGCCGGCCCAGAAGAAAATGCAAAAATGCGGTAAACGAAGTAGGCAAGGTTGGGGTTTTGACGTCTGAAATGAGACTGGCAGAAGTTGCAAAAATAGCAAGCTATTGTAGGATTCATAGCTGTGGGAAAGATACTGTTTACAAGAAAATTAGAAAGATCCCTGGCAGAGAAACCGCTTATTTGAAATTTAAGAGTGCAGATGGCAAGCCAGTACTAAGCAAAGAAGGAAAAGCTGAAGGTGAAAGGTGGGGCAAGTAAGAGAAGAGGATGCAGATGTGTGTGAGACAGGGGATAGACTACTGCTAGAAAAATTTTACGTAGCACTGAAAGGAGCTAGTCAAAACAAGACCCCTCGAGTAGCCGACATTCCCTCAGAAGTTTTGAGATTGTTGGGAGAACCAGTCAGGACAATACTATTTCACCTGGTACACAAGACGTATGACACTGGCGAAATACTATCGGTGTTCGAGAATAATGTAGTAATTCCTATTCCAAAGGAATACCTTTACTTTTGTAAGTCATGGTTGCAAACTACTGACACAAATTATTTACAGAAGTATGAAAGAACTGGTAGTTGATCTCCGGGAAGATCAGTTTGAGTTCAGGAGAAATGAAGGAACACGAGAGGCAGTACTGACTCCGTAACTTATTTTAGAAGACAGGTTGAAGAAAGGCAAACCTACATTTAGAGAATTTTTAGATTTAGAGAATGTGTTGACAATTTTGACTAGACTGCGTTCTTCGAAATTTTGAAGATAACATGGATAGTATACAGGGAGCGAACGGTTATTTACAACTTTCACAGGAACGGTACTGCGGCTATAAGAGTTAAAAAACATAAAAAGGAGCAATAGTTGACAATGAAGTGAGACGGGGTTGTAGGCTATCCCCGATTTTAGGTACTATGCACACTGACCATTCAGTACAGGGAACCAAGTAGCAACTTGGAAAGATGGTTAATGTTCAGGGAGAAGATATAAAATCTTTGAGGTTTTCCAATGGCATAATTTCGACAGATAGTGCTAAGGGCCGCGAAGAGCAGTCGAATGAAGTGGATGGTGTCTCGAAGAAAGATTTTAAGAACATCATCAAAAGTAAAACAAAGGTAATGGAATGTAGTAGAATTAAGTCAGACGATCCTGAGGGAATTAGATTAGGTTATGAGAAAGTAAAAGCAGTAGATGAGTTTTCCTATTCTATTTGGGGAGCAAAATGACTGAGGATAGACAAATTAGGACATAAAAAGCACGCTCTCAATAAGAAGAAAAGTAAGAAACACCGAAGTTTATTAATGCCGAATATAAATTTAAATGTTAGGAAGTCTTCTCAGAATGGACCTGTAAACCCTGATTCTTTAAAGAATCAGACTCGTGTATAAAACGGCTTAAACGTGTCATTACTTTATAACTCAGTTAATGTGTAAAATATTTGGCTTTAAAAATGTAAGCGAAAAAAAGTTTGGAGAAGGTTTGAAATTATGTGTAAAGTTTATTTGTAGTAGCTAGCTGCTCATTCTCAGATACTGGATGAATAAAGTTCAGGTATTTGTGCACAGTCAGCTACACTGCTTAAGACAAACACGCAGTTTCCAACTGTAATACTTGACTTATTGTGCTGAACTTTTTGCATAAGATTATACTTCTAATCAGTAGGTTATGACAACCTTTTAATGTTTTTAAATTCAGTCAATAATTATGTGAAATAGATCAGAAAATAATACAAGCTTTTGAAATATGGTGCTACAGAAGAATGCCAAAGATTACGTGGGTAGAAATGATAGCTACTGAGGGGAAACTGAATGTAATCGGTGTGGAACGGAATTTGTAGCACAATTTGACTAAAAGAAGACATCGATTGATCGAACGCACTTTGAGTCATCAAGGAAAACTTAATTTTGGAGTGGTTGTTGGGTGTGTGGGAGGAAGGGAGGGGAGGGGGGAGAGAAATTGTAGTTGGAGCCCAAGACTACAGTAAGCAGATTCAAATGGACGTAGGATGCAGCAGTTAATGCTGAAAAGAGTCTTGCACAGGATAGGCTAGCGAGGAGAACTGCATCAAATCGGACTTGGGACTGGTAATCAGAACCAGAACAGTTCCAGATATCAAGAAGTGTACTTCAGCAAGTATTGTCAGAAACGTTCATTTTGAACACGTCTTTGTTTAATTATACCGGGCAGATGTAATTCAAGTACAGCTACTCACGGAACTCCAGTGTGTATTGTAATTGTCGTATGGCAGCGAAACTTGGTAGATATTCTAATGCGGTGATGCGAAACCGATTTATGCTGAAAAAAATTAGATCCTGTTTTGACCACCTGATGCAGTTCTCTCGCTGTGAACGCAAGAAAGAAGAATAGAAATGTTTCTACAGCCTATGGATTAGGAACAGGACATGGGCAGAAAAGGACAAACAAGTAAGAAGGGCATAATGTTGATTTTATTATTAACCGCCGCTTACACAGTTTGTTCGATATGAGCACCGGAGACGTCTACGAGATGCTGTACAGCGCCAGATTAGCACCTGGTGGCCAACAATGGAACTAATTTTTTCCAGCGTAAATCGGCCCCGCAGTAACGCATTAGAATACCCACCAAGTTTCGTTGCCGTACGACAATCACAGTCCATATTGGACCTTCTTTAGCAGCTGCGCTTTAATTATAACCATTCGGTAAATTACGGGTTTCATTGTGTCATTTGGGATGTAGCGATCAACTCGAAATTAGCAGCTGCCCTGTGCTGTAATTGGAACGTTCTGCTGTGTTTCTGCAACTGACGCTATCGCTGATGACAACGAAATGACGGTTCGGGCTCGCCGCAACTGATTTCACATGTGTTCTGATTACCTATTTACTAGCGCCAGATTAGACAGGCCATCAATGGGTGCAAGGGAAGTGCTTACCGTCACCTGCTGGCCCAGCGCCAAAGTTGCGACGCTCAGTCAAGTTCCCCTGGCAGTGACTTCAGCAGTGACGCATTCGCTTTGGAAAAGTAAACATCAGGAGAGATATAGTGAAGGTATCCTTCTGGTGAAAGTCGTCACGCTTCAATAGGGCGAATACTCTTGAGGAAGCCGGCTTCGTTGATCAAGAAGTCTAACAGAAGACAATCGGTGTCACCTTCGCCAGGTTAGTAAATAATTACTGATCCAGGCTAATGGACGCTCACAAATGTAGGCAATGCCGGTTTAAGGCCCAAGCGACAGAAGCGGCTACATGGGGCGCCAAAATGAGAAAAGCGTCACAGACGCCCAAAGGTAAAATGTGTACACAAGAGTGTACCGCGATTAGCAGCGAAAGACAATACGGGTAAAAGTTTACGATAAAAAAGAGAGAAATTTTCAGTATTCACTGATGGCTACGAGCTGCCACTGACTTCAATATGAAATATTGTCCTAGTTAACATTACTGTATTCGAAACGTAAACTTTTTAAGTCCCCATGTTGTTGGGCTTAAAGTGTACCCAAGGTTTACCTTAACACGAAACCAAATACTGCCTCATACCGATACAAGTGACAATTTACTGTACACTCGCGTCTGTTAAACATGGTGTTACACTTGTACTTGCCTTTGGATGCAATGCTATACTCTCATCTGTATTGAATTACGAGTTCTTTCAAACGCCTCCAGATGATCACGTAAATCTTGATAAGAGTGTATAAATCGTTGCTCCAATTGTTCAACCGTATCGGTTTTTAAGACGACCGCGTACAGAAAAAATTCGGAGGAATGAGGTCAGGTGACCTTGGAGGTCGTATTGTCGCGTTAGCTGTCGACTTTATCAGCAGCAAATGCACTTACCACACTCCCTATTGTCGCACAAGGTAAGGAAGGCTACAGGTGAAATTTGAGGACAGTTTAACATTTCAAATACATTTATACTAACTAGGACGATATTCCACATTGACGTCAGTAGTGGCTCGCAACCACATATTCTCATTTGTCTCGCAAATAGCTTGTTCGAGGATCCATGTTTACGCTACATTTTTGCTTTTGTTATCACAAGTTTCACCCACGACAGTTTTCGGCATTAATTGTGATTCACCTTGTATCAACAAGAAACTGTTTGTTACAATGTTGATAGATAAATAAGTAATAAATCTCATGTGGTTCACAGCTTTGCACAAATATTTTCATCAGACGTCATTTCAGTGATGGCCGCGCTGGTTAAAAATCATGCTGTCACCATTAATCGAAGCCACGTCCACAGGATGTTTTTTCTTGTTTTTTTTTTCTTTCGTTTTTGTATCTCTTCCTCCCCCCCCCCCCCCCAAAAAAAAAAAAGTTTTCGTTTTCAATTACATACGTAAATTTTTTTGATCATTTTAAGAATTATCAACAACTATAATGATAAATTTTTACGATTGTAAGTGATTGCTACTGAGTTTTTGTCACCTGTAACATACAACTTACACAATTAAAGTCTTATGTAGAAGGCGTGACTATAAAATAAGATGGCACTTTTTTTATTTCCACCTCATTTTTGTAAAAAGTGAAATAATTCATAACTTGCAGCATTCAGAACTTGCATTATCAAACAGAATAATGACAGAAACTTCCAATTTTCTTTTTTTCTACTCTCTGTAATAGACAGCACGGTTTTATTGTAGCTAGAACAGTACAATAAGTTTAGCTCTTCTGCTTTCACTAGAAGCTTTTAACCATCACAGGAAGTACCTCAAATGGGAATGGATTGTTACTTGTTTAATTTTTGACAACGTATGAAGATACCGAAATGTATTTCTGTTACAGATTTACTATGTGGTAATGGTTTTAAAATAAAAAAGAATTAATTTTCAACGATCGTTAGATTTAGTTTTAAAGGTCGTACCAAGTGAAGACAGCTAATATATGGAGGAGGAGGACGACGACGACGACGACGACGACGACGACGAAGGGAGCGGAGCGGGGGGAGAGGCCAAATGATACGTCGTTGTATCGAAAAAATGTTCGATAACGGGCCCTGAAGACACCTAGCATCATATCCACGACCATCAATTCCAGCCTATTTATCAGATGCACCAAGGACAATAGGAAGTCTTGGTCTTCGGCGTTTTTGCAAGCCGTACTACTGCCCACGCTGTTTTACAATCACCACAGCAAGAGAGTACGTTACGTTTGCGATTATGCAGTGAATACGTCAACTGTGCGTTACTTTGCTCACAGCTATTCTCTATCTGTGGACTACGCATGTAAACACTTCACTCGTAGAAAACTGCACACCCGTAAGTTCGATTTTGATGGAATACGGAGTTACGGGAGGAAGCTCTCAGCTTTTTCACTGAATTTTAAGTAGCACCCCATTCCTTGGAAAAGTCAACGGAGTAAAGGTATTCAAGACGCTTTGGTTGTGCTTTCTGAGAAACAGAATGACGACGAATAATTAATCGTTTGCAAAAGCTGTTGCGGGACAGCTCCTGCTCTGCATTATTCAAATCAAGGATGCCACTCGTGAAAGCCGTAAGATTCCATTTACGCAGTTTCCTTAGCGGTAATAGATGAGATCCTTCTAGGTATCCATCGATGCAGCCAAAAATAATAATGATAATAATAATAGTGGTAATAATAATGTTTAGGATGTTGTAGCGCCTGTGTTGTTCAGAAATACAACGTAAAGTTCCTACGACATTCATGCATGTCCGAAGGACAGGCACTGCAGCGACAGGAGCCATTATGAAATACATGAAATGTGTTCGCAGTTGCGAATATGGACAATCAGCAGGTATATAGTGGAACGGCGACAGTAAAAATGTGTGCCCTACCGGGACTCGAACCTGAATTCCCCGCTTATCGCGAGCGGTCGCCTTACCATTAGGCTACCCCAGCACACTTCACGGCCAGACCCAAACTTCCATACGTCATGAACCGTGTGCCTACGAACTGCACTCGTACATCCATTGTGTATATTCCCGTACAGGGATACACATTTTAATTGAAAGTCGCTTGCCTTTGTTGTTCTGAAGTACGATGCATGTTCCTTCACACATGCACGCATGTCCGAAGGAACAGACTTCAGCCGTTATGAAATACATGAAATGCATTCGTAGTTGCGAGTATGGTCAGCCATCAACTACATAATGGAATGATGACAGTGAAAATTTGTGCCGGACCACTCGCGATAATTGGGAAATACGGTTTCGTGTCCCGGTCCGACAAAAACTTCATTGTCGTCATTGTATTACGCAGCTGATGGTTGTCCATATTCGCTAGGGCGAGTATATGTGGTGGTGGTGGTGGTGGTGGTGGTGGTGGTGGTGACTACGATGACGACGAAAAGCTGAAAGAAACAATTAGTCGTAACTTGCTGATGAAGATATAAATAGTAACAAAATTTGGTAATTACCTGTGAAATGGTCTGCTAGCCGTACTGGTGACGTTATATCCTTGGAAATGTAATGGACATGAAAGTTATTCATGATATTTCGTACTAATGGATAGATAGGAAGGTCTACCAGAAACTGGGTTCGAGTGGTATAGATGTGGTGTTAAACAATACGCTTAGACGATGTGATTTTGCAATTTGCATGGTTGCAAGGAAATTATCTATAATAGGATAAAGAAAGGGGGGTGGTTAGACCAAAGAGATGTGTGGAGCCATTCTTTTAGGTTTTTCTTTCTGGAAAACTGAAAACAGAGCAATGGGCTGAAGTAGGGGTTCAGTGCTTAGAAGAGATCGGAGTAAACATTCAAAAACAAAGAATTCTTTTAAAAGTGGGATGAAAGAAATTTTCTTGTATTTTAAGACCTGCTGTGATTGCTGTATAAAGATTAAGAAGCCAGATAACATACCGCGCAATCAAAGATTAGGGACTAAAAAAAAAGTATTGCAACTAGAACTGAAATTGAACTCTCCAATTGAAGTTTTCTGACGGAAATTCTACCCAGTGTACTAGCTGTACAGCGCTACTGTTCAGTATTGAAGGAAGAGACCACTTGTACAAGTGATTACAGAATTACCAAACTGCTTTTCTATGATGTCATTTTCTGTCGAAAATATGCACGTGACGAAATTTTGTTAATATTAGTATACAAGAAATCGCCCTGCGACATCCAAGTGTGTAAATTTTGTTTCGCCTAAGAATAATAATCTACTGTGCCTGTAGGCGGTATATTTAAGTAGCAAACTTTCGTAAACACTCTGGGGTTTATCCCATAGCCTTTGGAGGATCAGAAACCTCATTATACGGGAAGTTTTGATGTAGCTAGACGTTTATGAAACGTACCTTAAGCTGCAGAAATTAACATCGGCACAGTTCCTTATTACCTCGAAAATATGAACCTGAACTTGGTTCTGCAGTGTCTTGCTAGCGGATTACTTCGGCCACCAGTAAGGAAGAAACTCTGGACAAAAGTCGTTTCAGCAGTAGCCCCATTCTGGGCTCGGCCGTTTTCTTGTACGTGCAGCGTAACAATCGAAAGTCGGTCCTCGTTTCACCTTATTAGGCGCGCCAGAGACGCGTCCAAGGCTGTCCAGTTGGTTGGCGACGTCTCTCTTCTGCGATCAGCTACTTGCATGACACGCATGGACCTATCGTATAGGTGAAATGGGTAGCCGCTTGGGCAAAGAGAGCGCCAAATTATGCGTGTGAATAGAGAAAATTTCAACAAATTTCGTTTTCTGTCTCTTCACGCGGTCAGTGGTTTCGCCTCTCGACCAACGAAATGAAATGTACGTGCGACTAGCGCCTCCCGCCAGATACACCGATCGCCTGGTGCAAGTCTGTTTGTCGCCAGGTCGATGACTTCAATTTCCAGCCCGGCTGGGAATCGAACCCGGGCCCTAGACATGGCATTCTGCCTCGGTGACCACTCAGCTATGGGGGCGCACGACCAACGTTACAGAAGAGCGCTGTATTTGTGCAGTTGGTATATCACAGCTCGTGAATATTTTGATATATATGTTTATGTATGTATTATTCGTGTTGCTGACACCTAATGCCATTCCTTGCTTAACGTCCAACTTCTTCGCAATGTCCTTCTTGGAAAGTCCTAGAGTCCACGTTTCCTCAACATCTGTCGCCCATCATCTACGCAATTCGAGCTAGTTTAATTTTCCTCTCTCGTCTGCGCCTCCACACATCCTTTGACTATCTATCATGATCCATTCGTTTTTTAAGGCCGTAGGATAACAACCTGTTCATCTTGATAGACTCCGTTATTTTTCCTTCCACTTCCATAACTTTTCCGATTTCTTCATTTCTGATGCCGCCTAATATTCAAACACCAGCTCTTCATCTCCTGTAATCCATTTCCAAGCGTAACAGTTCACCTTTTGTAATGTAATAAAATAAGATATGAGCCGTGACTTATATAAAAAGAAACACACATTAATGCAATGGCTCAGCATAAAAGAGAAATAACTAATGTAGGAATATCAATAACAGTGTAATATGTTGTTTAATTTAGCCCGACGTGTATGAGCACTCAGTAAACTAGCTCAGTTCTCAGGGTAGTTACGTAATCGTCGATCCTTTATTGTCCTTTTCTTATTTATTGAACACTAGTGAATATTTGCCAAGTCTGTTCGATGTACACTACTGTAATACGTAACTTAATGTCGTGGTTTCGTCTCGATTCCGCAATATAAGATAACAAGAGTTGCATCTACAAATGAAATCCTATAATGGAACTGGAATCCTGTGACCAGACCTTTTCTGCTTGGGATGTTATCTCGTTATATAAAGAAAATCTGTAAGTAAAATTGTTAAATTATTAGTAGCTGCCTCCGGTCTCGTGGGATCTGAAATAAAGTTAATTGTCCTAACCGACGGCACGTCTCGTAGATGAGCTAAAAGAAAAATGTTAAAGATTTTTCTAAGATGGCGCTTAACAATGAAAATTCTTTGTTAAGGCCCATATCTACTTAAGACAATAAAGGTATCAGACTTAAAATAGATTGACCACATAAACAAATTCTTTTGACAAAATAACCATTATATTTTTCGGGTTTTAAGTACAACTTACATTTTCAGCTGGTACAGCAAGATGAGCTTTACACAAGAACGTCCTCTTAGGTCCGAATCCAAGCAGATAAGATAAGCAAATGACAAAGGAAAGATATTTCATGCATACACGCGCCATCTATAGCAATAAACTTAATTTCACTATTAATTATTGGACAAATACTTCTATTAATCCTAGAATCAGCAGTAGCAATAATTCAAGCTTATGTTTTCTCAATTTTAAGAACTTTATATTCTAGAGAAGTATACTAAACCTATGTTAACAACTCACTCAAACCACCCATTCCACTTAGAGTCCACGGAATAACCTGTCCATTGTAGTTCTATCTCTTCTTCTTTGGCGTACTTGTCGATTATTTATAAAATTTGTAGTAATATTTAGTTTACAGTTTTTCTTAAACCCAAGTCCACCCAGGAGAAACAGTACACTTTTTCTCTTTCCGGATTCCCATGTATCAAAAGTAGCTCTGGGTCATGCGGATCTGACCACCAGCTGTCACGAGAGTCCAGGCGTTAACAGCGGAAAGAGTGTATCACGAGAGCTCAATGACTTCGAACGTGGTCTAGTCATTGCATGTTGCCTGAATAACAAACGCATCAGGGGCGTTCCAACACTTCTAAAGTTGCACAAGTCGTCTGTTGGTGACGTGATTTTGAAGTGAAAACTTGAAGGAACAATCACAGCCAAAGAAAGACGACGCGCCGCGCGGAGTGGCCGCGCGGTTTGAGGCGCGATGTGACGGATTGCGCGGCCCCCCCGACGGAGGTTCGAGTCCTCCCTCGGGTGTGTGTGTGTGTGTGTGTGTGTATGTGTGTGTGTGTGTATGGTGTTCTTATCGTAAGTTAAAGTAGTGAGTAAGCCTAGGGACCGATGACCTCAGCAGTTTGGTCCGTTAGGAATTCACACTCATTTTTTGAAAGACGACGCGCAACCTGTCCGTACAGAACAGGGACCGTCGAGCTTTACGAAGGGTAGGTATAAAAAATTGCATGAATTCAGCGGAAGATATCACTCGTGAGTTGCAATGTGCTACCACCAGACCAACTAACGCAAAGACTGTGCTTATGGACTTACTAAAAATGTGCTAAAGCCGCTCCTCATTAGCAAACATTTCTGGAGTCAGTGCTAAGCCAAGCTCGAGATCGTGTAAAGAGCGACCCCACTGGACAGAGGATGACTGGAGGGATTTTTAGTTTCGAATCACGCTTTATCCTGTGGCAGTCCGATGGAAGGGGCGATCGCCCAGCAGTGAAGTACGGTGGAGGTGGTGTTACATTATGGCGGTGTTTTTCGTGGTTATGGTGTGGTCCCGTTATCGCGCCCAAGAAAATGGCAAATGTGGAAGGATATGAAAACATTTTCATTTTATAGCACTGTGTACTGCGTCCAGTAGAGGAACAGTTCGGAGACGATGATTGTGTAAGCATGACAAAGCACCCTGTCATAAAGCTTCATCTGTGGCTGTAGTCACGGTTTGTCAATAGCAACATTCCTGAAGTGGACTGGGTTGCCCCATGCTCCTGCCTGAATCTAATAGAACACTCAGTTTCGGCTCTTGAGGGAGAATGGGCTGTCACTCCTCCACATACTTTGACACCTCATTGAAAGCGCCCCAGCAGAATTCACCATCCACTATCATGTACTCAGATTTCTCCGTGTTTCTTTTTAAACTCCACTTCTTCTACCTTACAAAAATTCCAATTATATGGCAGCACGGTCTATTTATACGACAAACCTCCATTTGCCTTCAGTTTCGACCGACTACGATCATCGGCAGCCAACGTAAAATTATTATCGAGTGTGCCACCATATAGACTGCTATGGTAATTATGGTTGCCTGATAATCTTTTCAGACGGTGAAGAATAAAGTACCGAAACTCTCGCCACCATGCGGGCACTAGCGTGCAGTCCCTCACAATGACACACACTGGTTTAGGATATCCTATTCCTGCCACCTATGGCCTGTATTGGCTTGTCGTTTGGAGAACGGACAATTTACCGTTGTGGCCGCCACAAAGAAGAACATAAAACTTAAAAACAGATAGTGTTACAAGCTACGCGTGAGATAGTATTCTGATACTTCCTCTTCTCCTCTCTCCTTGACATACCAAACTGGCCTTTCGCTGACGATGACAAACAGAAAAGTTTACAGTTTAGCGACAGGTTTTCCGTATACCTTATTTAGATACACGCTAAGATACGGATCTGTGATTTGTATTTTGAAAAAGTTGGGCGAATTTTTGCGATGAATCGTTTTTAATAATTTCATGTCCTTCCTTTATTCATAAATCTCATTACTCGATACTGGTCCAAATTTGATGAACAAGATACTCGGGAGTACCTTTGGCAACAGCACCGAAAGATAAGGATTAGCTGAAACGTAAGCAGAAAAACACTTTTCGAAACTTTCTTCGATTCACTCTCAGGGGTACAACAGAAGTAATTGTAAGAGAGAATTGAAGTTAACTTAAATCCCTCAAATTTTGTGTTTCATATTATGAAGAAATGATTTCGGAAACAAGCTATTAAAGAAAATTTGAGTTCAGTTTTTTTTCTTTCCAAGTTGATGCAAGTGAAAAACGCAGTACTTTCAAAGAAAGAATAATTTGATTTTTATAAAGATGTGTTTACCACTATCAAGAAGCAGTAGTTTAACTCAGGGAAACGGAAACACAAAAAGAAAGAAGAAAATTCCCTACTTTAAAAGGAAGATAGGTTTTGATTTAAAATAACTCTAGCTTTGTGAAACAAAGATTTATTTTAAGAATTTTCAGTGGCGAAGCATGATAATTCAAGAGGAGTAAAGTTTAGTTTCATATTAACATGTGGTTTCATCAAACAAGCCAGTTGAGTTCATCCATCTTCCTTTATTCTTTTACGTAATTTCCATTCAAATAAAAAGCATTATTTGTAAAGAGGCAGTAATGCCGTTTTATAAAAAAAAGTGATATTTCAAAATTATCAAGAGGCAAAACTTCCAAATTAGAAATAAGAAAACAGGTACATCACAAACGATGAAATCATTTACATTATAGAAAAGAAAGACGTCATGTGATGATTCCTTTCAAAATTAAAATAGCTTTTTATTAAAAGAACATCAGTGACGGGGAAATAGATTACGAGAAGGAAATATATGGCGAGCGAAAGGAAGGGAGGAACGGAAGAAAGGAATCTCATTTCCCAAGAAAAGTGTAGTAGAGCTAGCGAAAAAAAAGTAATAAAAAAATTAAAAAGTGGTTAATTGGTAAGGAGCCAGAGTACGGTTCTAAAGATCGGGAAATCTACATCCGAATGGGCACTTACATATTAAGCTACTTTTGAGGTTCACAGATTGGCATTCTACGGAATTTATGCCTTCGTTTTACTTTCTTAACTCAATGTCACAAGTCTGGCTGTTGATTCGTAGATACCATTAGTATGGCAATGAGTAATTGTTTGTTGATCCATAACAGTTTTTTTTTTAGGCTCCGTTCGCCCGGTGTGGTACTTGTTGACGCTAAGAAACGTTTCATGTCCTACCCGCTCGGGTTCTCTCATGCTACTTGATAAATTGGTTGAATTTTTTACATGGCTGGTACGATTGATTCGTACGCAATGAATGTATAGCCTGATCTTCAGATTAATCTGGATCCCTTTAATGTTAATTAACTATGTAGTATCCCTCTTAGTTTATCTTGTTTTCGTAGCGCTTGAAGATGGGATTTTCATCTAAACTGTGGATCCCTCCTATGACTGGCTGGGGCAGTCAGTTCAGAGGAAAGCAGCGGCTTACAAACCCCGCTGAGACAATGCCCAGTCAAATACTGCGGTGTAAAAGCCAACCTAGGTCTTGTAGACTGGCTGTTTTACTTGAAGTACCCTCCACCACGCACCGTAACGGGGCTAGCAAAGTATGTATGTACCGGGTGATCAAAAAGTCAGTATAAATTTGAAAACTTAAGAAACCACTGAATAATGTAGATAGAGAGGTAAAAATTGACACACAAGCTTGGAATGACATGGGGTTTTATTAGAACAAAAAAAAAAAAAAAAAGAAGTTCACAAAATGTCCGACAGATGGCGCTGGACAGCAAAACGTTAGTGACTGCGCATGACAATCGTGTATAAAAGGAGCTGTAATGAGATAGAGTATCAGATGCGCCAGCAGTCGCAGCATGTTGACGTTACCTGAAAAGGCGCTTTTAGTGAAGCTGTATTATCAGAATGGGAATGTGCTAGTTCAGCGTTACGATCCTATCGCCATAGGAAGGGCATTCGAACGGGTAAAGGTCCGTTGACAAATGCAGCTGTGGCGAGAATGATTTCGAAGTTGGAAGCCACGGGTTGTTTACACGATAGACCCCGTAGTGGCCGACCGAGCACAAGGCGTAATGCTGCTGAGACAGTTCAGGAAGAAATGGAGACTGTAGCGGGTTCGTCCATGCACGGGGAAGTCAGCGCTCGTGCAGTCGCACGTCGCACTGGCATTCCATACACTACTGTTTGGTTGGCACTTAGGCGTACCCTCTGATGCTATCCGTACAAAATCCATCGGCATCATGAACTGTTACCTGGCGATTTAGTGAAGCGGAGGACATTTGCGGTGTGGGCGTTTCAGAAGATGGCGGAAGATGACGATTGGTTGAGTAACTAGTTGTGGATCACGAAGCTCATTTCACGCTCCGAGGGTCTGTCAACGCCCACAACTGCAGAATTTGGGCTACCGAAAATCCTAGAACTGTCGTGGAAACTCCATTGCACGACGAGAAAGTCACGGTATGGGTTGGATTTACCACATCTACCGTTATCAGACCTTTTTTCTTCGAGGACATCCGTGATTCTGGTTTTGTAACTGCTGCCGTGACGGGTGAGAGGTACGCCGATATGTTACACAGAATCGCATCATCCCCAGCCTAGCTGATAAACACCTGCTGGAACGTACGATGTTTATGCAGGATGGCGCTCCACCCCATATTGCTAGACGCGTGAAAGATCTCTTGCGCGCCCCGTTTGGTGATGATCGTGTGCTCAGTCGCCACTATCGTCATGCTTGGCCTCCCAGGTCCCCAGACCTCAGTCCGTGCGATTATTGACTTTGCGGTTACCTGAAGTCGCAAGTGTATCGTGGTCGACCGACATCTCTAGGGATGCTGAAAGACAACATCCGACGCTAATGCTTCACCATTAACTCCAGACATGCTTTACAGTGCTGTTCACATTATTCCTCGACTACAGCTATTGTTGAGGAAGTATGGTGGACGTATTGAGCATTTCCTGTAAAGAACAAAATCTTTGCTTTGTCTTACTTTGTTATACTAATTATTGCTGTTCTGATCAGATGAAGCGCCATCTGTCGGACATTTTTTTGAAGTTTTGTATTTTTTTGGTTCTAATAAAACCCCATGTCATTCCAAGCATGTGCGTCAATTTGCACCTGTCTATCTACATTATTCCGTGGTTTATTAAGTTTTCAAATTTATACTGACTTTTAGATCACCCGGTGTTTGACGGACACCTCACGGCGAAAAGTGTGTCCCCCTTCTCTCCTTTTGCTGTCGAGGCAAGTATGACATCAAAAATCGAACTTCCAGAGCGAGGCAGACACCTGGTACGCAATTCCAGCACTCCACGCGCGGGCCGTTTCAACGCCTTATTTATGGGGACTTTTTTGTCGTTGGCCATTCAATAATTCAAAACCTCAGTCGCCGCCCCTCCCCCTTCGGCACAACCGAGTTCTGTTATTTTCATCGTCGTGCAGCGCGCCCGCGGCGGTAGCGGCATTTCACTCTGGTAGCAAATATTTGCTGCAACACAGCAGATGCAGCAAAGTGAACAGACTTCGGCGGGCGCCGTAACTCTCCAGCAACACGCAAAGACAAACCTAACTTCGCTTTCGGAGCGGAAAGTTGCGCCCAAGCAGAGCCGCGCTCAAGTCTGGGAAATATTGCCGATCGAAGTCTATTTCGCAGTCAAAAATGTACTGAGTTAGGAACTACGCCGCCATAAATTTCGAAACACACCGAGACACATGAGTAGGAAGCTGGAGCGCTGAACTAATACGTATTGTTTTATTACTGTAATTCAAACTGTTGAAGCAGGGAGGATGCAGTTCTTCTTACAGTGCGTAACAAGTTTGGCTGCGATGGGGACATGAACATAACCAAAGACTGCTGTAAAAGAACAGCTGTCAATAGCTAAGTAACTGCGCCTCCAGTTTTCTAACCTAATATGATCTTGGTTCGGGTTTTCTAACCTGATATGACCTTGGATCTATTCTTAAACCTGTTGCGATTAGTAAGGTTCGTACTCTACATATCCTGACATCAATTACACTAGCGAAGAACTGAATGTTAAGGATGTACTTTACATGTGATGTTATCGTAGATGTACATGTAATACTTTCGCAGAGTTGGGGACGACGTACATGGATCTTTCACATCATACCGTATCAACGAGGAAACAGGTTTTTATCTCTGCCAAGTGTTACACTGCGAGTTATGGTGTTGAATTGTGTGCTGGTAACATTTAGCTGATAAATTGTCATTAAATCTGGAGTGTGTTTCCATTCCCCGTTGTTACAACGAGGAATATTTACACACCTTCCAAATACCATATCAGAGGCGTTGACATGATGTTCGCCGTATGGTCAGATGTTCTTGACATGTGCTACAGTATGTAATGTGACGAATGACCATCGGATAGTAATAATAATGGTACTGATACCTCACAACAAGGGTTGGGATAATTTTTAAGAAAAACATACAGAAGGTGGACCCACATATTTCATCATTTGCTGTTTCATGGAATACACTTTATTGCTAAACAACAATATTATAATTACAATAAATGATAGTTAATTGAAACCCTCAGCTGCCGACAGGTATTGTTGATATACCTCGATGGGGACAGCTGAAAATGTGTGCCCCGATCGGGACTCGAACCCGGGATCTCCTGCTTACATGGCAGACGCTCTATCCATCTTTTTTTCCGTTGTTGATCGTTGTGTTTGGTCGTTGCGGACGTCATACGACATCAGTTAAAGTTCGTTTGTTGATCCTTCCACTCAGTTTTTTTTTTTATTACAGAGCCAACCAGCTCTCTGACAGAAAACGCTGAGCTACCGTGCCGGCTCCATCTGAGCCACCGAGGACACACATGAATAGCACGCCTCCCGTGAGACCCACATTCCCAACTGTCCACAATCTACATACGTAATGTTCCTAAGAGATATTTGCCCATCCACTCATTACTCGCGCCAACTAAGGTGGCGATTCCCGTAAGAGTCCGGGCAACCTTTGCGCATTTTCAGCTGTCCCCATCAAGGTATATCAATAACACCTGTCGGCAGCGCTCACAATATTTAAAAAACTTGAAAAGGCTCAATTCATTACTAACAAACTTTAACGATTGATACCATTAAAAGCAGGGCATCATACCAGGAGTATACAGTTCCCAAATACAAAAACGAAGTCACACCAACTAGACGTAGTTGCAAGCGGGTTAAACAAACGATTTTAATGTACTAACAGTTTGCAAGTATGGGTAACACATTACACAAGTGGATAACGCCCATCCGAAATACAGAAAGGATAATAAGTCAAACCACTGACGGTGGCTGCTGGAAGCCTCTTAACAATGTATATGTCTTGATAAAAATCCATTAGGTAATAAATACAAAATCCCCCAAAACTCAGGCAAAGCTGGAAGGACATGCAATTTAAATGTGACTCCCAACTGGTACACACCAGCAGAAATGTTGACAATAAGCCTTAATAAAAATACAACTGCCAAAAATACACCGTAAGATGAGAACTACAGCAGAAGGCTATCTCAGCCAACAAGGAACAAGCAGGCAAGTTTCACAATGAGTGGAGTTAGTTAATGACTATGGATCAAAGGAAAGGTGCAACAGTTCATATTGATAAGTAAAAGACCTTAAAACTTACTCGTTCTAGAAGTAGCAAATAAGCGTGCAAAGTATAAAGGATTAGTTAAAGAGCACATATAGTGAGGAGGAACTTCGGGCTCGTAGAACACACATTAAACCTCACGAGCTTACTGAATTCACCAAATAGGACAGACCAATGGTTCCCGATTAATAGGCGACACACCGCTATGGCACGCATCCAAAATCACTTTACTTTACTTGAGCCAACGCAATCCAGCTGGAAGAGCCACTGAATAATGGCCAACCCAGACACCGTGCGACGACGGAATTACCGCCGCAGCAGAAAGCAAACACGCCTCTGCTCCGGGCCCAAGGAACAGGTTCAAATGATTCAAATGGCTCTGAGCACTATGCGACTTAACTTCTGAGGTCATCAGTCGCCTAGAACTTAGAACTAATTAAACCTAACTAACCGAAGGACATTACACACATCCATGCCCGAGGCAGGATTCGAACCTGCGACCGGAGCGGTCGCTCGGCTCCGGACTGTAGCGCCCAGAACCGCACGGCCACTCCGGCCGGCCTAGGGAACAGGAACGCGTCGTCCGCTGCCAAATCTATCCTGCCAAAACACACCGGGAGAGAACAATAATCCGCGAAAATAAGGCTACAGACGAGAATGCCTAAGATCTAGGAACTCTCAGCTTATCGCGAAAGCTACTACACCACAAAGTTACAAGCTACACACTCCTTAAAATTACTTTTATAATAATATCAGCACCTGCTAATGGAATTATTAAGGTATTTTCATATACAGAGGGTGCATTGTCTCCGACGCAGATTATGTTACAAATTCAATTTCGTCGATGCAGTTTATAACAGAATACTTGTACACTTGCACGAAATACGGCAATCAGTTACACCGGCCAATGATCATACAAATAATCACTCGGAGGCGCATTAATACAACAGGTACAATTCCACATTAAAACAGACGTGGCTTTGCAATATCAGGTCCCTCCCCCCCCCCCCCCCCCCCCAAAAAAAAAAAGAAAAAGACATTTAACTGCATTCAGATGTGAAGGAGCCAAGACTTCCAGGATTCCAAGCCGGTGCGTTATTTCCTCCAACCCTAAAGGCGGTCTTCGAGGTGTGCCGACCAGGTTGCTCTTCCTGCAACTCGCTGCTACCAGTCCTCAAGAGAGCTGGCAGGGCTTGCTCCGACCGATGTAACCACTCATGGCTTCTCGAGCCCCTTACCGGACAGTTAGTTCCCCAAAACCAACAACTTGGCCTCCACATGCCCTCCTTCCAGCCAACTGACTGTCACAGGGCTCGCCAAACCAACAACACACGTCTTGACCAAAGACCCTTCCTCGCGCCGTGTAATCAGGCCGATATTGGCAACACAAGTAGTTAGTGGCGCCAGCGGAGTGCCATGCAGTAAAAATTAAAGCCGCCACGATTCAGGTAGGTTACCTGTTGTTAGTAAACACGGTTAGACTTCTATGGTGTAAATTGCAGTGTTTCATAAGGTAGTAATTATGAAATTTATGTGTTTATTTGCACGGTAACTTTTTCTTTTTCATCATTCTGTTGACTAGATTGATGCGGACTGCCACGAATTCCGTTGCTGGGCCAACATCTTAAACTCAGAGCAGCACTTACTACCAAGGACTACTCGTACATGAAGTGACAAAAAGTGTCTGGGCACCTATTAGTGGACCGATGACCGTTGCAGTCTGGTCACTTTAATCCCACAAACCACAACCACCTATTAGTGGACATTAATATTGAGTGTGTCCACTCTTCGCCTTTATTATGGCTTGAACTCTGTGGGAAAATGGTAGCCCATTCTTCCCCAAGCGTCAAAACCACAGAAGGTGGTGAAGTTGGACTTTGGGGTCTGAAGTCGACTTTATGACTCATCCCGACAGTGTTCCATTGGGTTCAGGTCTGGACTCTGCGAAGGCCAGTCTATTTCAGTAGTATTACTGTCCACAAACCATTGCGTCCACATGCTGCTTTATGACAGCGCGCGTTATCATCCTCGTACAATCATCGTCTCGTCCGCAGCTGTGGTCTAGTGGCTAGCGTTGCTGCCTCTATATCACAGGGTCCGGGATTCGATTTCCGGCCGGGTTGGGGATTTTCTCTAGCCGGGGATTGGGTGTGTGTGCTGTCGTCATCATCATCATCATCATCATCATCATCATCATCATCCGTGACTGTGGCTAGATTGGACTATGTAAAAATTGGGACTTTGTATGGGCGCTGATGACCGCGCAGTTGTGCGCCCCATAAACCATTCATCATCATCGAAATGTTCCTGCATAAAAATACTCTAAAATGTGTCCATATCGGTCCGCATTTAGCGGCTTCTGAAGAGCAATAAAGGGACTACACCTAGCCACGAAAAGCACCCCCATACCGTAACACCATCTCCTCCGTATTGCACGGTCGGCAAGTAACGTTCTTCCGTCGGACTGACTCATCACTCGTAATCACTCGTTTCCTGCCACCCACTGTCCAGTAGCATCACCGTTTACCCTACCTCAAGCCTAGCTTGGCACTGTTTACAGCAATACACTCCTGGAAATGGAAAAAAGAACACAATGACACCGGTGTGTCAGACCCACCATACTTGCTCCGGACACTGCGAGAGGGCTGTACAAGCAATGATCACACGCACGGCACAGCGGACACACCAGGAACCGCGGTGTTGGCCGTCGAATGGCGCTAGCTGCGCAGCATTTGTGCACCGCCGCCGTCAGTGTCAGCCAGTTTGCCGTGGCATACGGAGCTCCATCGCAGTCTTTAACACTGGTAGCATGCCGCGACAGCGTGGACGTGAACCGTATGTGCAGTTGACGGACTTTGAGCGAGGGCGTATAGTGGGCATGCGGGAGGCCGGGTGGACGTACCGCCGAATTGCTCAACACGTGGGGCGTGAGGTCTCCACAGTACATCGATGTTGTCGCCAGTGGTCGGCGGAAGGTGCACGTGCCCGTCGACCTGGGACCGGACCGCAGCGACGCACGGATGCACGCCAAGACCGTAGGATCCTACGCAGTGCCGTAGGGGACCGCACCGCCACTTCCCAGCAAATTAGGGACACTGTTGCTCCTGGGGTATCGGCGAGGACCATTCGCAACCGTCTCCATGAAGCTGGGCTACGGTCCCGCACACCGTTAGGCCGTCTTCCGCTCACGCCCCAACATCGTGCAGCCCGCCTCCAGTGGTGTCGCGACAGGCGTGAATGGAGGGACGAATGGAGACGTGTCGTCTTCAGCGATGAGAGTCGCTTCTGCCTTGGTGCCAATGATGGTCGTATGCGTGTTTGGCGCCGTGCAGGTGAGCGCCACAATCAGGACTGCATACGACCGAGGCACACAGGGCCAACACCCGGCATCATGGTGTGGGGAGCGATCTCCTACACTGGCCGTACACCACTGGTGATCGTCGAGGGGACACTGAATAGTGCACGGTACATCCAAACCGTCATCGAACCCACCGTTCTACCATTCCTAGACCGGCCAGGGAACTTGCTGTTCCAACAGGACAAAGGACGTCCGCATGTATCCCGTGCCACCCAATGTGCTCTAGAAGATGTAAGTCAACTACCCTGGCCAGCAAGATCTCCGGATCTGTCCCCCATTGAGCATGTTTGGGACTGGATGAAGCGTCGTCTCACGCGGTCTGCACGTCCAGCACGAACGCTGGTCCAACTGAGGCGCCAGGTGGAAATGGCATGGCAAGCCGTTCCACAGGACTACATCCAGCATCTCTACGATCGTCTCCATGGGAGAATAGCAGCCTGCATTGCTGCGAAAGGTGGATATACACTGTACTAGTGCCGACATTGTGCATGCTCTGTTGCCTGTGTCTATGTGCCTGTGGTTCTGTCAGTGTGATCATGTGATGTATCTGACCCCAGGAATGTGTCAATAAAGTTTCCCCTTCCTGGGACAATGAATTCACGGTGTTCTTATTTGAATTTCCAGGAGTGTATGTGCCTTATGAGAAGCTGCTCAACCGTTGTATCCCTTTCTTTTTAACTCCTTATGCACAGCCATTGAGCTAGCTGGACTGTTGGTAACACTGTGGGAGTCACGAGTGATTCCTTCCGCTGATTACGCGCTATTTTTTTACAGTCATCCTTTTCAATGCTCGAGGGTCCCTGTCGGTCATTACAGACAGTCTGCCTGGCCTTGGCTTAGCTGCGGTTCTTTCGGCTTTACAATCACATCACCAAGAGTCGACCTGGGCAGGAGTTTTTACTCAGCTGACATCCAGTGATTAGTCGTCGTTCGAAGCCATGGCGTGAAATCAGCGGAAGGAATAACTCAAGAGTTCCAAAGTGCTACCTGCCGGCCGCGGTGGCCAAGCGGTTCTAGGCACTTCAGTCCGGAACCGCGCGACTGCTACGGTCGCAGGTTCGAATCCTGCCACGGGCAGGGTGTGTGATGTCCTTAGGTTAGTTAGGTTTAAGTAGTTCTAAGTTCTAGGGGACTGATGACCTCAGATGTCAAGTCTCATAGTGCTCAGAGCCATTTGAACCGTTTGAACCAAAGTGCTATCAGTAATCTAGCTAGCACCATGACTGTTTATAGTTAGTTAAAAATAATGGTGTACAGCGGTCGAGCAGCTCATCACAAGCCACACATTCAGTGCTAAGCGACGTTTGGTCCAGTATAGAGAGCCACGCCACAGGAGAGTTGATGACTAGGAATGAGTGATTTGGAGTGACGAATCACGCTATACCCAGCGGCAATCCTATGGAAGGGCTTAGGTTTGGCGAAAGCCTGAAGAAGCTGCCACAAGATATAGTGCTAACAGTGAAGTATGGAAATGTATTTTTCGTGGTTAAAGTGTGATCCCCTTATTGCGCTTAAGAAAACACTAAATGCGGAAGGATATGAACGTATTTTACAGCGTTGTCTACTGCGTATAGCAGAGGAACCGTTAGACGACGATTCTATCAGCGAGACATTGCACCCTGTCAGGAAACGGCATTCGTCGGAGAATGGTTTCTCGACAATAACATTCCCGAAACGTACCGGCCTGCTCTGAATCCCGACGAAAACACAATGGAATATCTTTGGTATGTCATATAATGTCTACTTCATTCCAAACCCTAGCGTCCAACATCACTACCTTCTCTGCTTTCGACTTTCGACGAAGAACGGGCTTCCATTCATCCACAGGTATTCAGATACCTCATTGAATGAAAGTGTCCTAGCAGAATTTAAGCCGCCGTAAAGGTGAAGGGTACACATTCCTCGTATCAGTATCGACAGCAGGTGTCCTGACCTTTTTCGAGCAGATAGTATATCTGCTTCGTACGGTTACCACCACCACCTCTCGCGGCTTTTGAATAGTGTATTTGCTATTACTAGCTGTAATATATTGCAGAAATCAATGAGTCGTGTTCCTATCTCATTCCTACTAACGGGTCCATAATCTGCAGTAATACTTCACATCTACATATACGTGAGTACTCTGCTATTCACAGTAAAGTGCCTGGCAGAGGGTTCAATGAACCACCTTCATGTGTCTTTCTACCGTTCCACTCTCGAACGGCGCGCGGGAAAAACGAGCACTTACATTTTTCTGTTCGAGCCCTGATTTCTTTTATCGTGATGATCATTTATCCCTATGTAGGTGGGTGCCAACAGAATGTCTTCGCAATCGGAGGAGAAAATTGGTGATTGAAACTTCGTGAGAAGATCCCGTCGTAACGAAAAACGCCTTTGTTTTAATGGTTGCAACTCCAATTCACGTGTCACGTCTGTGGGTCTACCTCCCCTATTTCGCGACAATACAAAACGACCCACCTGATGCGGATCCCACACCGCACAGCAATACTCCAGAACCGGGCGGACAAGCGTGGTGTAAGCAGTAAGCAGTCTCTTTAGTAGACCTGTTGCGCTTTCTGAGTGTTCTGCCAATGAATCGCAGTCTTTGGTTTCCTCTACCCACAACATTATCTATGTGCTCGTTCCAATTTATGGTATTTGGAATTGTAATCCCTAAATATTTAGTTGAATTTACAGCCTTGAGATTTGTGTGACTTATCGCGTAATCGAAATTTAGCCGCTTTCTTTTAGTACTATGTGAATAACTTCAGACTTTTCTTTATTTAAGGTCAATTGCCATTTTTTGCACCATACAGATCTTATCTAAATCATTTTAAATTCATTTTGGTCATCTGATGACTTTACAAGACGGTAAATAACAGCGTCATCTGCAAACAATCTAAGACGGCTACTGAGATCTTCTCCTATGTCGTTAATGTAGCTCAGGAACACTTCTTTTCCATCCCCTAACACACCGTTCCAATCGGCCATAATAGTTTTTTTTATCTCTCTTATGAAAATGATGTACACATTCGATATTACCACATCCTTTCTCCATCTCGTCTTGTGAGCTCGCCTTAAATACAGAACTATGGTTTTTGCGCTGGCTTGGTATCAGCTATGAGAATAATCCTGTCACTGACCTGAACTGAGCACATTTTCTTCTGTTGCATTCAGGAGAGCATTCGGATATCGATTAGAGCCTTTCGGACCAGCCAAGTTCAGAGTCTGTGTGCAGAGGCTGGTGAACCACCAATCTGGATTCGCCCACGTATCCTTTCCGCTCGACAGGCGCTGTAAATATCAGCGTTACCTCAGCCATTAACATTTCGTTTTGTGGTTCAACCCACCTCTGAAAGCCTGTTCAGGAATCTGCCCCATGAGATCAAACCATTTCGGATACGTGCTACAGACTGCCTCAAGGATCTGGAGCTATCAGGCATCAAAATCATACAGCCAGGGATGGAACGCATTGCCGCTTTGGCGTGTTCAGAGGCTTAAAGTTGTTTTGAGCTTGTCACAGTACAAGAAAACTTGTACTGCAGATTACGTTTTTACAACTTTGGTTTTGTCCATTTTAAGTATGTACCACCGTTTTATTGTTGTTTATACAGATGGAGCCTAGAAAGAGAATGTCTTCGGTTCTGCTGTTTTCCCTGTTTTCAAAGTGCGTTTCCGGAACAATTTACAAATTACGATGCGGAATTATATGGCCTTCTGATGGCACTGGAGAGGGTTCACAGACACCACCTTTCAAGGTTTCTTGTCTGTTCAGACTCGCTTAGTGCTTTGCAAGCACTTCACCAAGTGTATCCAGTATACCAGCTGATTCAGCTCATCCATGACTCCTTACACCGGCTCCAACACTGTGGCACGGAGGTGATCTTTTACTGGGAACCTGGCGAGGTCGGGACACAGGGCAACGACGTGGCCGCCAAGGAATCATGTCGGGATGGCGCTGTCTGTCAATGTGTCATCCCGTTGCACGCCATCATCTCATTTTCCGACAGACGCATCCTGCGTCAGTGGGAGACTGAATGGTTACAAATGACAGAATACAAACTGCGGTCACTCAAATCGCCACAAGGGCATGGCGGATTTCATGTCAGCCTCACCGCTGTAGTCTGCAGCTTGTGGTGTAGTGGCTAGCTTTGCTGCCTCTGGATCACGGGGTCCCGAGTTCGATTCCCTGCCGGGTTGGGTATTTTTCCGCTCGGAGACTGGGTGTTTGTGTTGTCCTCATCATTTCATCATCAGCATTCGTGACAGTGGCTTTACTGGACTGTGAAAAAATTGAACTGTGTAAAAATTGGGACTTTGTATGGGCACTGATGACTGCGCAGTTGAGCACCCCACAAACCAAAAATCATCATCATCTCTCCGCCCGCCCCAATAGCTGAACGGTCAGCGCATTGGAATGTCATGCAAGCCAGCCGCTGTGACCGAGCGGTTCTAGGCGCTTCAGTCCGGAACCGCGCTGCTGCAATGGTCACAGGTCCGAATCCTGCCTCTGGTATGGATGTGTGTGATGTCCTTAGGTTAGTTAGATTTAAGCAGTTCTAAGTCTAGGGGAAAGATGACCTCAGATCTTAAGTCCCATAGTGCTTAGAGCCATTTGAACCATTTGAATGCCACGCACGGGGGCCCGGGTTGGATCCACCCTCTGTGTAGTTTATGGCGTGCCCCTTTCAGTTCAGCATATTTTGGCAACGTGTATCCTGTGTGCTGATATTAGGGCAACCCTCAGTCTCGATGGAGATCAGCCCACCATCCTCGCAGATACTGATTCCAGTGTTACGATGATGGTGAAAATTTGTGAACTTTCCGGGCTCCTCCCTAAATTGGTGGGGAAGGGAGGCAGAATTTAATACATTACAAACTGCTCCGGATGTGGGGACAGCCTTCGTCCACGAGATTAGGATGCTAACTTTTCGTAAGGGCGCTGATGACCATGATGTCGAACGCCCCTCATCTCAAAAAATTAATAATCATCATCTATTGCATAACAAAAGTGAAGCAATACCAAATTTTATAAAGTGGCTACCACATATGTACGAGGGTCACTCCAAAAGAAACGCACACTATTTTTTCTAAAAATACAGTTTTCATTCTGCATGTGTGAAAGTTTTACAGTGTGTAGATACATCCTTCCCGCTTGTTTTCAAACTTAATTCAACCTGTTCCCGTGAGTGGCGCCGTCACAGCATGTCTTCAAGATGGCTGCTACACTTGACGTTCGTTAGGAGCAACGTGCTGTCATAGAATTCCTGTGCTGTGAAAACGAGCCAGTGAGAAACATCCACAAGAGGTTGAAAAAGGTGTATGGAGATGCTGCTGTCTATCGCAGTACAGTTAGTCAGTGGGCAAGCAGGTTACGTGATGAAAGCGGGCACGGCAATATTGAGGACTGCCCTCGCAGCGGCAGACCTCGTACTGCACACACTCCAAACAATGTGCAGAGAGTTAACGAATTGGTGACTACTGACAGACGCATCACAGTGAACCAATTGTCACGTTACGTTGGGATAGGGGAAGGAAGTGTTTGCAGATTACTGAAAGTGTTGGCGTTAAAAAAGGTTTGTGCCAGGTGGGTTCCCAGGACGTTGACAGTGGCTCACAAAGAAACAAGAAAAACGGTATGCAGCGAACTTTTGGAACAGTACGAGAATGGTGGAGATGAATTTCTTGGAAGAATTGTGACATGGAAGAATTGAAACATGGCTCCATCATTTTTCACCAGAGACGAAGAGGCAATCAATCGAGTGGCATCATGCAAATTCACCCAAGAAAAAAAAATTCAAAATCACACCTTCTGCTGGAAAAGTTATAGCTACAGTGTTTTTCGATTCCGAAGGACTCTTGCTAGTGGACATCATGCCAAGTGGAATCACCATAAATTCTGATGCATATGTGACGACACTGAAGAAACTTCAAGCTCGACTGAGTCGTGTTCGACCACATCGGCAAAAGCAGGATGTTTTGCTGTTGCACGACAATGCACGGCCACATGTCAGTCAAAAAACCAGGGAAGCGATCACAAAACTCGGATGGACAACACTGAAGCATCCGCCTTACGGTCCTGACCTGGCTCCATGTGACTATCATCTCTTTGGGAAACTGAAAGACTCTCTTTGTGGAACAAGGTTTTAACATGATGACTCCCTTGTGCACGCTGCCAAACAGTGGCTCCAACAGTTTGGTCCAGAATTTTACCGTGCGGGAATACAGGCGTTGGTTCCAAGATGACGTAAGGTAGTTGAGAGGGATGGAAATTATGTGAAGAAATGAAAATATTGTTCTTAAAGGATGTATCTAGACACTGTAAAACTTTCAGACATGTAGAATAAAAGATGTATTTAAAAAAAATAGTGTGCATTTCTTTTGGAGTGAACCTTGTATCAGCTATTAAAGTGTGTGGGTGCTTTTTTTGGACTCCGTATTTGACAGTCCCTTCTTTAACGAGTACGCGGCCACGTTTGATTAATGTCCCAAGAAAAAATGAAAAGAAGTACGTCGCGTGAGCTCTTGTGGAAAGTTCCGTTGTGGTGAAGTTAAGTTCCAGTGAGTGTGGTCAGAAGCCGAGCGGAGAGGGACGCAGTTAACTACGCCCCAGGGAGCGCCGGAGGCGGAGACGCAGGGTCGGCTATGTTGGCGGCGCGCGCACCTCGCGGCCGCGCGTTCCTCTTGCAGATAAGCGGGGCCCGGCGGCCGCAGGGAGAGAAACGGCCGCCAAATGGAATTAAACGCGCCCACGCAGAGCTCCGCCCTAATCCTCTCCCCGCGGCGCTCTCCTTTTAATTTCGCCGTATTTAGTTTCAAATTCGGTAGCATTACTTCACCTTCAAGTAAAACGCGCGCGGGCGCAACGAGTTGTGCAACAAGTGGTCTTACGTCGTTTCACCGTACCACATGCAAAGCTGCTCACTTCTGCGGAAAAGCGCTTCCAGGTACCCAAAGTCCCTTACTACGAGCCTAAATGTGTCTAGAATGATGCGAAAAGAGTTTCGAATAAATTTCACAGTAAACCGAAACAAGCAGTTGTGTTCTTGTGAAGCCGGCCGAAGTGGCCGCGCGGTTCTGGCGCTGCAGTCTGGAACCGCGAGCCGCTACGGTCGCAGGTTCGAATCCTGCCTCGGGCATGGATGTGTGTGATGTCCTTAGGTTAGTTAGGTTTAACTAGTTCTAAGTTCTAGGGGACTAATGACCTCAGCAGTTGAGTCCCATAGTGCTCAGAGCCATTTGAACCATTTTTTTGTTCTTGTGAAATAAAACAGCAAAGTTGTTTACACTTTGAAACATCATTGGCGATTGTGCAGTCGCTGATCCAAGGTTCGGTTCTTGGAGAGAGGAGAGGGGGAGTCGCAGTTGGTCACATCATTTCCCCCACCTGCCGCCCCCCCCCCTCCCCCTTCAATGTAACTTACCGCTTCGAAAGAGGCAGAGATGCCTACGAGCTAGCATTTTAATAATAATAATTTATTTAATTTAATCGTATGGCTAGGACCCCCCGCGAGGCACTCCGTTCGCCGGGTGCCCGTCTTTCAATTTGACGCCACTTCGGCAGTCGGTGAGGATGATAGGATGATGATGGTGACAGCACAGCGCCCAGTCCCTGGGCGAAGAAAATTCCCTGTCCCAGCTGGGAATCGAACCCGGGCCCAGAGGATTGACAATCCGTCACGCTGACCATTCAGCTACCGGGGACGGACATAATAATGTCATGCGTAAAATAATAGATTGGTAATGCTGGAAAGCATGGGAGAGGAGGCGGGGGACAGAACTGTAGAGGGAGACTATGGCTTGATTAGGATACACCAGCGCGAGAGCCTTCTTCGGACTGAAAATAACAGTTTATAAAATATTTTAAATGTTAATAATACATTTTACTTGCATGACTACATCGCTTTAGCACAACTCACATCAAAATGAAATTCAGAGAATTACATAGTTTGCAAAGTAACCGATCAAAAATTTGAGGACTGTAATAGCAATAAAGTTCCACAACTTTGACGTCTTCAGAATTTATACGGTACTAAATCTAACTGAGCTCTCAGCATTAGCAGTACACTATCTGACCAAAAGTGAACACTACTACGGGATGTGTCCACCCTATGCCTATATGACGGCTTCAGTTCAGCTCGGGATACTTTCAGTGAGGTGTCTGAACGTCCGTGAAGGAATGCCAGTCCGTTCTTCCTCAAGGTAGAGAAGATAGCAATGGTAATGGAAGCTAGAGTTTGGAGCAACCACTACGTTTTAAGTCACCCAAAAGTGTTCTGTTGTTTTCACGTAGGGACTCGGGACAGACCATTCCGTTTCGGGAACGTTACAGTCTACAAACCAATGCTTCACGGATGCTGCTTCATGACAGGAAGCACTGTAACGCTGGCACAAACAATTATCGCATCGGAACTGTTACTCCATTGTACACTGTGTTCGTATCCTTCCAAATTCAGCGTTTTCTTCAGACCGAGCGGGGTAGCGGAGTGGTCAGTGTAATAGACTCGCATTCGGGAGGACGACGGTTCAAACGCGCGCATCCGGGCATCCTCATTTGGGTTTCCCGTGATTTGCCTAAATCGCTTAATGCGGGGATGGTTCCTTCGAAAGGGCACGGCCGCTTTTCTTCTCCATACTTCCCTAGTCCGAGCATGTGCTTTGTTTCTCATATCCTCGTTGGCGACGGGTCGTTAAACACTAACCTCCACTTCCTCCCCCTCCTCTTCCCCCTCCGTTCTCTTCAGCACCATAAAGCGACCACTCCCTAACCCCGATACAATAACACTATCAACTCTGTACTTCACTGTTGGCATTACACATGATGGCATGTAAAGTTCTCTAGGCATTCGCCAAGCCCAGTTCACTTCCACCGGATATCCACAGAGCATAGCGTGATTCATCACTCCAAATTACTCGTTTGGTCGTCCACTGGCACAGTCTCCTGTGGCGTCGGTCTTTACACCACCTCAAGCATTGCTTAGCATTGACATACATAAATATGTGGCTTATGAGGAGCTACTATTTTCAACTTCCCACGCACTGTCATTGTACTAGCTGCAGTGCAGGTAGCACTTTGGATCTCAACAGTGATTTTATTTTTTTAATTTTATTTTTTTTTATTTTATTTTATTTTTTTTTATTTTTTTAACGGACACCCTCCGTAATGTATCGGTTCCTCTCCGTCAGTATGTGAGGTCGGCTTGCTCTCGGTATAGTTGCGGTTGTTCCTTTGCGTTTTCACTTCACAATCACAAAAGTTGACTTGGCCATAAGAATTGAAACGTCTCTGCTGGATCTGTCACTCAGGTGACATCCGACTAATTCACATCGGATGTTACTGAGCTCTGCTGACACAGATTTTACTGTTACTACTTCTCTATTGACAACACAATATTCTCACTTCAGTATTCACAATATTCTCCGCCTCTAGTGACAGCTAGCGGTCAACGCCGCGTTACGTTGGGGTGTCCTGATGCTTTCGACAGTTTGCTGTATTTCGCTTACCACAAAGATTATGAAAACTTGTCTGCAAACTATTGCCATACTTACGTGTAAATGAAGAAAATACGGCCGGCCAGAATGGCCGAGCGGTTCTAGGCGCTACAGTGTGGAACCGCGCGACCGCTACGGTCGCAGGTTCGAATCCTGCCTCGGGCATGGTTGTGTGTGATGTCCTTCGGTTAGTTAAGTTTAAGTAGGTCTAAGTTCTAGGGGACTGATGACCTCAGAAGTTAAGTCCCATAGTGCTCAGAGCCATTTGAACCATTTGAAGAAAATACGGTTTCTTTCGGTCGTTTCCTCCTCATTTCGAGGAAGTCGGTTTCTCTGTTACTTCTTCCTCATTGGAGGGACTTTTCCCTCGTGGTGTGCCTTATTCAATGTGCCTTAGTCAACTTCTTGTCTGTCGTCGCTTCTACCTGTGGAGGCTTTGTTGCTGGCCACAGTTAGGGCCAAGCTGTGAGTGGGTGTTCTTCCTCATTGGTATGTTTTCTGCAGCAAGTCGGGACGTAAAGTCAATCCACACAGGAAAGCAACTGAAAAGTGTCCTGTGTTAGACGAAGCTTGTGATTTTCTAGATTTCCTTACCGTTTTTGAGGCAATCTTATGCTCCGAAAGATAACAGAGAAATTTGGAAATAAATGTATGTGAAAGTATAAACACTTCCGGTGAAATGTTCTTACGATGGGGCGGGGGATGAGAGTGGGGGGATCATGATTCTCCTCCCCCTCTCCCCTTGAATCCACACCTTTCATACTGTGTCCTCAGTCTTTCGCGCCGGCATGCCTGAGTAAAATATTCTCGTCGATCAAAAGTTTCACTTCTGATGACGATGGCGAAGACAGCTGTCGAAAACTCGAGAATTTTATTCGAAATGACGCGGCTTGATAACCGATAAAATTTCATTCATTAAAGATTTTACTGTTGAAGAGCTAAAGAAATTATTTTAATTAAAACAGGAAGGAAAGAAAAGGAATTTGACGGACTAAAACATTATGAATGTGGTTTCAGAAGCATCCGTTACCCTACGGTATTTCTTTGTTTCCTTAACCATTGTTCAGGCTGTCACCGCAAGGAAGCTCGTTGATTGATATCATCGTCCGCATCTCGTGGTCGTGCGGTAGCGTTCTCGCTTCCCACGCCCGGGTTCCCGGGTTCGATTCCCGGCGGGGTCAGGGATTTTCTCTGCCTCGTGATGGCTGGGTGTTGTGTGCTGTCCTTAGGTTAGTTAGGTTTAAGTAGTTCTAAGTTCTAGGGGACTGATGACCATAGATGTTAAGTCCCATAGTGCTCAGAGCCATTTGAACCATTTTTGATTGATATCATCGAATTGACGTAACTTGCTAGAAAAGCATCCCAGTCACTGCCATGTTCAGTTTTTAGAGCTCTAATCAACGAAACTAATAATGTATCATGTTGTCATTTGAAATTCTAGAATTACAAAAGTTATCTTCTTTTTCCGTTGAATTGTAGAGGAGGTTTCTTCACCATCCGATTAATCAATAACTGTTACCTAAAACACGTTTTACCCGAAGAAATTCAGACGAATAGTTTTTGAGAAATGCGTGGTAACTTAGGTATTTGGGTAGGCCTGGAACATTTGGTATATGCTTATTTCAATGCATAAATAACCATGTATTTGCACACGTTAGTGTAAAGTGCGCGACGGTCGACAAAAAGCAGCAGAGCATGATAACTGGAGTATAAATCAGCTTTTATCAAAGCAGCGCAATTCCACGCGTCTGGCGGGATTTTCATTAACAGAAATTTTACAGAAATTTTAGAGAAATATCGTACACAGCATGTTACTCGAAGAACAAACAGCTTTCGGAAAGGAGGTCCTGTTCAGATAACATTTTGTCATGAAACACATAATAGAAAAAGAAGAGAAAACCATTTAAAAAACCTACATTGTCATTATAGAATTCAGTAAAGCTTTTGGTAATGTGCAGAGAGAGAAAATACGGAATACAATGGAAAAAAGAGGAATACCACTACATTTGATCGAAGTTATCCGATGAATCCATAGGGGAACACGGATAAATGTAAAGGTGGAATCTGGAAATATCGCCCTAGGATATATTAATAAAGTGGTCAGACAGGGGAGGGGGAGGGGGTTGTATTTCATCGATACTTTTTAATTTACATTTAGACGACATTGTGAGGGAATGGAAACAACGTGTTATGAAATTTAATACAGAGGACAGCTTCAAAGGAGGAAATTTTATCAAAACTCATTTGAAAGTTTCCAGCCTTTTTGTGTATAGCAGATATGCTCTCACACTTACCTATGAGACAACAGGTTTATATAATCTGATATATCAGGTTACCTTCCATTCAGAAAGCTGTTGCGCTCAGCGACTGTTATATTGACTCGTAAATAATAGATTGCAGCGATCAGTCGTTCTCTGTAAGTTGATTGGCAGATCTAGATTTCAGCTAGTATTTAATGAACTATGGACGAAGCCCGACCAACAGGCATTACATGCATTGAGCGAAAATAATAGTGGATTGAGAATGGCTAACTTCTAGCTGAAATCTAAATCTGCAAAATAAAATTTAAAAAGGACGAATATATAATTTTTTTTTTCTCAACGATGACTGTTTCACCCAAGTCGTACGATGTTTGACATAAAAATTGGAAATGGCCTAAGGAGGTGTCTAGATAGTGAAATATGCAGATTATAACAGTCAAATGATGGAAATATCTTTTCGAAAATTTTGAGTGTTGGTCCAGAAAGAGAAAAAAAATCATCAAAACCGTTATGTTTGCGGCGGCCGGATGGTAGTGCGGATATCAAAGAGAGCTATATAAACTATATAAAACAGCAAATCAATATAATTTGCGCATACCGACAAACAAAACCAAGTGGATGGCGTTTCAAGAGTTGCAACTTTTAACGTATAAATTCATATTAGGAAACAAAACTTTTGAACAAAGTAATATCTTCATATTCTTGGGCTGTGACGTATCATATCGCGGCGAAGTGAGTACTGAAAGAAAAATTCAGAGTGTCAGTATGAGATGTGGCACCTTCAAAGGTTACGGCAGCTCCTTGTGGACTGTATACAAGCAATAAGTGGACTACGAACTCTACAGCAAAGAGAGAACTCTAAACAGCCCAGATGAGTTTTTTGAGAACAGTCCAGGAGGTATCAAGAAGACAGGGATTGAGTAATGAGGCTATCCGGCAGAATGCAGAAACTTACAACGAAACGAAGAGACTAAGGATTACAGAACAGAATGGAAAGAATGTATAGAAAAAATAGATGGTGGATTTATTCCAAAACAGTAGCTACAGTACATCACTAAAGAAAGGAGGAATGTCTGTAGACCGAAGAAGAGATGGAGTGATAAGAAGTCGCAATGGGCCAACTGACCCAATGCATGAGAGAAGAAGAAATTTTAAATGTAATTAGAATAATACCAAGTGTTTCCGCTCTATGGATGATGTCTTTGTAATATGAACCCACGACGAAGAGGATCTGGATATCTTCCTGGTACTTCTTAATATTATCATCCCAAAAATAATTTTACGTTGGAGAAAGAGCAACGGGCAACTTAATTTTTTATTATGTCATCATTAATCAAACGGACGGACGGAACTATGGGCCAAAATTGTACAGGAAAGCAACACCTACAGATACGCAACCATCGCCCTAGACATGAAATTAAAACTTTACTGGATAGGACAAATAAATTATGTGACCCAGTTTTCTTTCCGAGAAGAACTGTTACTTACGCCGGCTTTTAAGAAAAATGGTACTCCACTGACATAGTGGAACGAGCTCTGAATTGAAGTGGAGAGGATTCCAGGACTAATGAGGAACAGCGCATGCCATAGGAAAAGTTTTCTCTCCTTTTATTACAAAGGTTACGGAAAGCGTCGGTATAGTTTTGGCTAAGCATGAGATTCAAACGATTTTTGAATCCATCAGGAAAATAAAATAATGCTACGAACTACAAAGGATGTACGTCATCCACTAGCGACATCCGTTGTGCATAAACTTTGGTGTAGTTATGTTTAAGTATACATTGGAACCACGGAAAGTAGTAGTAATACTTGCTTAGTCGAACTTAAAAGGGACTGTCGCTTCGGAGAAAATGACAAAACGTCTGTAGCAAAACATGTTTACGAAATGAGGCAATGAAATAAAATGCAGTGAGACTAGTGTTTTAGCTAAGACTACGCATTATCATGCGCTTTCGTATAAAGAGACAATCGAAATTCATAAACACTATGTTACTGTTGACAGAAAATAAAAGGGAGTTACGTAAAATTAAATATGGATGCCGAATTTACTCCAAGAGACTAATGATCGATTAATTTTAATCGAGAACGATGTTACCAGCCACGGATAATCACGTAACAAATGGTAGTGCCCCCTGTACAGCTGGGTGATTTCCGGTCGTCCTTGAATTGGATGCGACTTCTTATTTATATCTGTTGTTTCCCTATGTAACAACCGTACCACAACAAAGGTCAGCATTTAATAACGATTGTGGTGTTGCTCACGCTACTAAATACTGCATTTTCGGGCAACAACAGTCATATTATGTGGCAGGTGTCATTAGAGCACAATTAATAAAGTCATTTGATGTAATAATCAAAAAACTAGGCACTCATCTTTTTGTGTTTCCCACGCTGATCTCGTTGTAAAATCATGGCTCAATCGTTGAAAATCTAGGTGGTTATGATTCCAAGCTCGGATGCAAAGAGGCCTAGGTTTTATTCTGCTATATTCAAAAGTTTTGTAGATGCGCTTCACAAATAATTCTTAAAGATTACACTTTTGCTGGACAATGGTGATGTAAAAAAATAATCAGCACTCCGAAATTGAGTTACACTTCCTTTAAATTGCTTTTATTGCAATATCACGTAAACACAAAACATCACTTCACAATACAAAACATACTTGAAACCATCTTCCTCACATTTTATAAGCCAACTACAAAATGCATCTTTGCAACATGACGTCCAAGACTTGACCTTTTCAAGGTCTGACTCTCTAACAACTCAACAACTAACTGACAATCGCTTACGCGCCCAAAAATCAGAGTTACAAGTACGTCAAAGATCATAGTGACAAAAGAAAGGAAACACATAAGAATAATATCATTGCAATATAAACATATCGATGTATCAAAAGTGAAATCAAATCTGAATGTTTTCTCAGAAGTATGTTAAGTAGTTAACAGAAATGCAGTAGAATATTACTGGTATCGAGAGGTTCAGGTGAGGTACCATAATGGTTACGTAATTCAAGTACCATTACACCCACCACTGGGGACGAAACGTCAGTGAATAGTTTCATATATTGGCCACGGCTTCTTAGTGTGGAAGTTTTAAGCGAAAGTGCGTTTATATATTTTTATTTAAGTCGTGCAATGCACAGGTTGAATATGTCAGTGTGCTAGTAATAATGGGGTATGTGAACTGGTTATGCCTATATTGCTTTTCTTTTCTTGGTGTGTGTACGTGAGCATGGTGCCATGGATAGACTGTCCAGCATCAAATCATTAACGTTACGTGATCAAAACGAATAGGAATGAAGACATTTAATAGGAACAGCGACTCAGAGAGTACAGTTCATAAAGCCGACCGTTGTGACCGAGCGGTTGTAGGCGCTTCAGTCCGGCACCACGCAGCTGCTATGGTCGCAGGTTCGAATCCTGCCTCGGGCATGGATGTGTGTGATATCCTTAGGTTAGTTAGGTTTACGTAGTTCTAAGTCTAGGGGACCGATGACATCAGATGTCAAGTCCCATAGTGCTTAGAGCCATTTTTTTTAACAGTTCATAAATGCAGAAACACATGTGACTAAGGGCATAAAAAGTCTTTCGCAGAAATAGGTGATAGTCGTTATTACGCTCAGTCTTCCGAATACGGTTATTCGAGGGCAATAGAAGTCAGAAGAGCAGGTCTACTGGTAGGCTTTAGTTGAAAGTTAGCGCAGCTTGAAGAAACAAATCATAAGAGCTACTTCTTACTTGTTGCACTCCTTGAATTGTCCTACATCTATAAACGTACTCTGCAAGCCACCGCATAATGTATGGCGGAGGGTACCATCGTTTGACATTTGTGGATGAATGAAGGAATCTATCAATCAACAGGCCTGTGACACACACACACACACACACACACACACACCTTGAAATAAGGAATGATTGTAAAAAGCAATTAGATTAGGACAATTAATGGACTTGGAAATCGGTGTTGTTTAATCTCAAATTATTTTGGCATGTACTTGGATCAATTGTGAATAGGAAAATTTCGTAGATCATGTCACGTTCGATTGCAATCGTCACTTTACAATCTTTTGACACTTCAAGAGAACGGATTTCGTTCTGCGCAAATATAAGATTAATTGCCTATATAAGACAACAAGTGTCTGGCGCAATTGTTACATTGCTTACTCATGCTACAATGGCAGGTTATCAACATGTAAGTGAGTTTGAACCAGGTGTTATAGTCGGCGCACGAGCCATGGGACACAGCATCTCCGATGTAGCGATGAAGTGGGGATTTTTCCGTACGACAATTTCACGAGTGTACCGTGAATATGGTAAAACATCAAATCTTCGACATCGCTGCGGCCGGAAAAGTATTCTGCAAGAACGGGACCAACGACGACTGAAGAGAATAGTTCAACGTGACAGAAGGGCAATCTTTCCGCAAATTGCTGCAGATGCGCGGCCATCAACAAGCGTCAGCGTGCGAACCATTCAACGGAACATAATCGACATGGGCTTTCGGAGCCGAAGACCCAAGCATATACCCCTGATGACTGCATGACACAAAGCTTTACGCCTCGCCTGGGGCCGTCAGCACCGACATTGGACTATTGATGACTGGAAAAATGTTGCCTGCTGGGACGAGCTTTGTTTCAAATTGTATCGAGCGGATGGATGTGTACGGGTATGGATACAACCTCATGAATCCATGGACCCCGCATGTCAGCAGGGGCCTGTTGGTGGAGTCCCAGTAAATGGTGTGGGGCGTGTGCAGTTGGAGTGATATGGGACCCCTGATACGTCTAGATACGACTCTGACGTACGTAGGCGTCCTGTCTGATAGCCTGCATCCATTCACGTCCGTTGTGCCCTCCGGCGGATTTGGGCAATTCCAGCAGGACATTGCGACACCCCACACGTCCAGAATTGCTACTGAGTGGCTCCAGGAACACTCTTCTGAGTTTAAACACTTCCGCTGGCCACCACCAAACTCCACAGACATAACATTTTTGAGCATATCTGGGATGCCTTGCAACGCGCTATTGAGAAGATATCCCCCCCCCCCCCCCCTCTCGTACTCTTACGGATTTATGGACAGCCCGGCAGGATTCATGGTGTCAATTCCCTCCAGGACTATTTCAGTCATTAAACGAGTCCATGTCATGTCGTGTTGCGGCACTTCTGCGTGCTGGCGGGGACCCCACATGATGTTAGGCAAGTGTACCAGTTTCTTTGACCCTTCAGTGTATATTATTTACTTTCTAGATGTCTATTTCGGCTGTGGAAACGTTTCTTAAAGACGTTTCTGGAGATTTTTTCCTCCATATTTTCAATAAGGAACCTTCAGTAATTAATGCTGTGTATCTATGATAAACAATTAGTACCCGCAGTCGAAGCCCGATAATTGTGTCGATAGCTGAATAAGCGGTGCTGGCAAGTATGCCTCGTGCTCTTGTAGATCAACACTAAACATCTTTCTCGGAATCCAAGTTGTGGTAGACAGTATAGAGAATTTGTGAACAGGGACTCTTTTCTGTTCCAAGGTCATTTGTTGTGTATCTGTCTGCGGTGAGTGAGTGAGTGAGTGAGAGAGAGAGAGAGAGAGAGAGAGAGAGAGAGAGAGAGAGGGTGTTGTAGAGGGGAATGAGTACGTAATATTTTGAAGAGGAACCAATGTCCATAAACTTACCGTTTCCGTGCTACAGCCGTTTGAAAATATGTTTGTTAGGTATTTATACAACAGGGTAGTCATGGTGGGGGATGACTACGTCGGATCAGCTGATGTCATTTAACGTGTGTCCTACTTCTCTGACCTGGTTCGAACCTCATTACGTGTCTGTGAGTGTTAGAGTAATATGGTTGAATGCACGTTTGCAGAATACATCGACATGGGCCTTCTATATGGCGAAGCTCACAGTAATGAAACAGCTGCTCGTCGCCTTTATCAAGATCGTTCTCCACAACGTCCGACCCCGTCGCATGTCCTTTTCTCCATAATTACGCAACAGCTTCCAGAAAGGGTACCTTCACCGTCAGCAGGCGTGGCTGTGGAGCTCCAACGAGACGCCGCACACCCGAATTGAAAGAAGGCGTACTGCATCACGCTGAAGAGAACTTGTCGAACGAGTACACGAGCAGTTTCTTTAGCTATTAACGAGTGGCACTGAAAAACAAATGATGTACTGGGTCACGCCTAATCAGTTACTCGTAAAAGTGGTCGCAGAGCATTAGTAGGAGTAACGTTCTGCGGGAAGGAGAAGTACTTTGGAAAATGATTGATGTGACTGGAATAGTTTGGGTCCGAACGGGTTTATGTGTGTCTGCATTTTGGGTAGCGGTTATTTGCACGGAATCCGGGTAGAATGAGGGAGGACGGAGGCTCTGTGACAGTATTTTGATCATCACCCGTTGAGATGACGATTTTTTCTGTTAATGTAAACAGTGATTACACTGAAAGTTTTTGAAACAACGCCTCCAATGAATAATATTTGTATTTTATTACTTTACACGATGCTTTTCAAGCCTTGTGGGCACCACCATCGGCTTTTCTATGCAGTTACTTTGTTCTGTTGAGCGAGGAGGGCGAAGAGTTTTAAATTTATAGGTGGCGAAAAAAAAAACATAGCGAATGAAAAAGAGAATAACAGATAAAACCTGCGAAACTTACCAGATAAGCTGAGTAAAAAATCCTTGGACGCTATGTTGTCTTATGTTGAAAATTGTGTATCCCCAGACATGTCAATGTTTTGCAAAAGAACCCAGTCTACCCACAAGAATCTAGATCTATCCGCAGAAACTAAAAGAAGGTGAATCACCGTCAAAATAAACATATAGAATTTGCTACCCGCAATTATCTCAGTTATTTTAGAGACTTGTTCTTAATATAATAGCTGTGAACAATGAAAAGAGTTATTCTTCATGCCATAGCTGGTAAAGATGTAACTACCATACAAATATCAAAATACAGTGTAACTTCAGCTCCGGAAAGGAAGGTATATACTCATCTGTAGTTAATGTTTAGTATATCATATGTTAAACTATTTACATCTACAGGGTGTGAACGATAATTGTTTACGAGAACACAGTGGTGCAGTGAAATCTGAGACGAACAATTTAAGGCACTTGTGGTTTACAAAGTCGGGAAACAACTTCAGACTAGCGCCGCGTGATGTTTTGGAATTCTGCTCGTCCTGTCATGCCATGGACTTAATCGAGCATCTACAAATTGTAGAACTGTCGTTTATGTACAGTGTACCTCACAATTTTGTGAATTTTAACTGCATAAAATTAACAATTAAATCGTTTTGTTTCTCTTGCCTTCTTACTACGATATTATTGTCTCTGATAGGATAACGTTTAGATCGAATTGTAGACGTACGTACTTTTGGCATAACGCGTTCAGAAGACATTGTTCTTCCATTACCCTCACAGGGAAGGTTAACCTGCCTATTTAAAGGAAGCTAGCTGCGTGTGAGGGCGAGAGGGTATTCAACATATTGCGCGGCGCCCATGCGCTGTATCTTAGGAGCTTTGTAGACCAATTAGAGGTTTTTTCACGGCTCGATAGACCGCAAGTGTCTTACAACGAATAGTTCGTTTTGACTTTTTCTACATCACTGTGGTACGTTGTAAATAGTTACAGTTTGTCATTTACAGATAAACAGGTGCATCTTGAGCGAAGCGAAGTCGTATGGCGGTATAGTTACCTGGTTAAGTTTCGCGTTTTGTCTCATTCTTATTGGCATTCGTTTCCTTCTTCCACGATTTCCGGAAGTTAACACCTAAACATCTGAAAACAGAAGCACACTGTTCTGAAGCATCATCAGAGCTCAGGGACAAGAAAATTAATGTAACCACCTAGATAAACCTGAAAATGTGTCCACAGGTCCTGAAATGCGTAGTGTAGTGTAATAAAAGACAAATATAAGTGTTGGTTGGTTGGGAGAGGGAACCAAACAGCGAGGTCATCGATCCCATCGGATTAGGGAGAATGGGGAAGAAAGTCGGCCGTGCCCTGTCAAAGGAACGTTCTCGGTATTAACATGAAGCGATTTAGGGAAATCATGGAAAACCTAAATCAGGATGGTCGGACGAGGGTTTGACCCGTAGTCCTCCCGAATTCAAGTCCATTGTGCTAACACTGCGCCGCACCACTCGCTCAAATATTAGTGCTTGAAGGCTCTGTTTAATATACTCTGAAAGTATTCAGTACAATCACATGCGTAGCTGCAGAAATCCATAAAATTAAATTAATGGTGTTTTGTTGGCCACGTTCACATTGGTCCTCGAAAAATTTTTCGTTTTTGCTTTGGTTTCGTGCATCCGATAATTTTCTGGTAAACTAAGATTTTTTTCTGTTGTTATTTGACATTGCCAAATCGGAAGATACGCGAACTGTTATGTTAAAATATGTAGATAAAAAAAATCCTAGGTCAAGATCGCTAAAACTCGCTTATTTGATAACTAGTTTCAGCTTATTGACGAGCCGTCTTCAGTGCTAAAGTACAGAAAATTGCACAACAGAAATGAACAATAGCGAAATATATTTTGTATTTAAACTTCCATTCTGTGATACATAGCAATAAAAATTTTATTATTTGATTCCGTGTATACCAGCCACCAGTTATTACATTACGTCATAATCTGTTCGGCTGATCGCTCTTGTTGGCATGTACAAACTGACTTTTTTTGTATTGATTGTGACAATATAAAGACATATAAAATGCTTTTGCTAGGTGATATACAGCTATGATCTTACCTAAAGTAGGTCGTCATAGTTACATATACTCTATCACTAGCCAGCCATAAGACTAACTCGCAACACTACAGGAGCTAGCAAGTTGCTGCAGGACGGCGGTCGGAGAACTAATCACATATGTAACATTATTGCTACACGAAAGCGGTATCAGATGGCGCTTCCAGCAAACGAAGTTTTACAGAGTTGAGCCTCTATTATAACTAGTGTCAATAACTGCTTCTCTTATATGAAGAACCTTCACTCAATATATTCTAGTGTATCCATTGATTATTTTATACTTATGTACTTTGCGATACAATTTGACGTTCTTTTTACCTCTGTTAGGTGGGTGTCACATTATTACGCTTTTATGCATATAATTTATGCTGAATCTCCATATATGCAGCTATTAGCTGTGAGCTACTTCACTATATGTATTACCGTGTGCCCAGCACTTAGATCTTTAGCTACATTTGGTCTGCATCTCTTCTCTATGGCTTACATCTTCGCTTCTTGGCTTTGAACATGTAGTCATTCAATTTGTGCTTTTACACATGTGATCAAGTGGTACCCTATTCTGTTCATGTATGAACTTAGGTTATCTGTTCATTCATTGGTGTAATGAAAACCACGTATCTCGATGATTATAACTGGCACCTACACCTCGAGTTACAGTATTTACTCGCTTTATTATTCAGTGTAATAGTTGTAGATCATTGCCACTGTTAATACTTTCCTGTATCTTAAATATTGTGCTACTTTCAACTATGACCATTTTATTTGCTTCTTTTTAGTGGTTTTCTGGTTGTTACTGCTTAAGAAATAGCCTATGTTCGGTATAAGATTACTACAGATTGTAGAAATGTAACATATGTCACGAATCGCGCGGTCCCTCCCGCCGCAGATTCGAGTCCTCCCTCGGACATGGGTGTGTGTGTGTTGTCCTTAGCGTAAGTTAGTCTAAGTAGTGTGTAAGTCTAGGGACCGATGACCTCAGCAGTTTGGTCCCTTAGGAATTCACACAGATTTGAATAGAAATGTAACATAGTTCGTTACGCTGCCATTCTGTATGTTACTATAGAGGCAGGATTCTGTAAAACTTCGGTGACTGATAGCGCCATCTGACAGCGCTTTCGTGTAGCAATAACGCAGCATTTGTGGTTAGTTCTCTGACAACCGTCCTGCAGCTGCTTCCTTGTTAACACATGGCTAGTGATAGACTGTACGCAACCACGACGACCTACTTTAGGTAAGATCACAGCTGTATATCGCCTACCAAAATCACTTTGTATGTCATTATATTGTCACAGTCAATACAAAAAAATTCAATTTGTACATGCCAACAAGAGCGATTCAGCCGAACAGATTATGACGCAATGTAACGACTGGTGGCTGGTATACACGGAATCAAATAATAAAATTTTTCAAAAATGTTCGAATGTGCGTGAAATCTTATGGGACTTAACTGCTAAGGTCGTCAGTCGCTAAGCTTACACACTACTTAACCTAAATTATCTTAAGGAAAAACACAAACACCCATGCCCGAGGCAGGACTCGAACCTCCGCCAGGATCAGCCGCACAGTCCATGACTGCAGTGCCTTAGACCAATAAAATTTTTATTGCCATGTATCATAGAATGGAAGTTTAAATATAAAATGTATTATGCTATTGTCCATTTCTGTTGTGCAGTTTTCCGTTTCAGATTTGAAGCTGATTCGTCAATGAGCTGAAACAAGTTACCAAATAAATGAGTTTCATCGATCTTGACCTAGGATTTTTTATCCACATGTTTCAAGATTTTTTTACTGTCTAGTCCAGTGGTCGTAAAAAAGGCGGTTCTTGGGCTGCTTGCGGCCCACATCAAATATCAGTGCGGTCCGCGATTCTCACACCGTATTTTATAACGTGCATCTAGCAGAAAACAGCCCAATCCAAAAACGTCAACTGACGTTAAGAGCGTGTAACGCTCGTTTCGCAGTAATTCCCGCAATCGTGACGTCATTTTGACGTCACACAGAAAATCGACGACCGCATGATTGGCTATCGACTTACGTTAGTATTCGTCACAGGCCTCTCGCAAGATTTCATGCGCTCCTACCGGACATTTACAAAAACACTTCATTCTTGGAATTATTTATTATAATTATTGCTATAATAAAATGTCACGTAATGATTTATCGACGGTTAGTGCTTTCATATAAGAGTCCTCCCTTCGAAGTGGGTTGTTATCATCAGTAATTTACAAAGTAAACATGAAACAGACTTGTTTTGTAATTTGCAGTATGCCGTTTCAGTGTAACGGAGCATTGAAAGTTTATCAGAAACACATCACCATTATCATCAAATGTCACTTAATAACACAGACACCACAACAAGTATCACTTAATAACGCGTCAAAAATACAAGTCTGCAAGATAGAAGATGATGACCAAGACCGGAGTTAAACATCGCAGGGTTAAGTGCTAGCATGTGAGTAACGTCGTGGTTTCTGGTGTCGAAAGCTGTTGGTTTGCATCCCGTTACATGCAAGTTCAAATGGCTCTGAGCACTATGGGACTTAACTTCTGAGGTCATCAGTCCTCTAGGACTTACAACTATTTAAACCTAACTAACCTAAGGACATCACACACATCCATGCCCGAGGCAGGTTTCGAACCTGCGGTCGCGCGGCTCCAGACTGTGTCGCCTTGAACCGCTCGGCCACATCGGCCGGCTACATCCAAGTTTTTTTTCATATTACCGTTGTTAACACGTGTTTTTACATTCTCGTGAATGTAATACAGGTATGTTCTGCAATATTCGATATTATTTACATTCAGTCTGATCTGAGGACAAAGTATGAAATAAATATTTACAGATTTCCGAGTATGTGGTTTGGCAGGAACCTAAGAGGACACCTTAAACTACTACGACCTAATCGAGGAGCAGTAACATTATATTCTTCTTTTTTACAAAGTCAATAGCCGATCATGCGGTCATCGATATCGTGCGTTACGTCAAGATGACGACATGTCTGCGGGAATTGTTGTGAAGTGAGCATTACCCGTTAAGAGCTTCCTAAGAGAGTAGTTTTCCCGCTCAGTAAACAACAAGTTGCTATAGAGACAGCAATATATTAAGAAGTTCTCAATTTTAATTGACGTTGGTGAATTTGACCGTGAGTTAAGTAAAGCTGGCCGCTGACCTCAGGGACAGAAGGGTAAATAGCGTGGCCGCAGCGGTGTTTAGAGATGAGAGGCAGAGAAAGTTTCATTGTCTGTCTTCCATACCGACAACTGACTGGTTTGCGCGACTTGTACCGATTCTCTGCTACTTCATTAATTTTGACACAGAAGAAACATGGATTCGTCAGTGCGCACTATAGAGACGGCTATGTTCTAAAGCGGTAGATATTAGTAGCAAGAAGTATTAAATTAAGAGTGCTGTAATGCTACACAATAAGTTGAAGAAAAGGGGCCGGCCAGGGTGTCCGAGCGGTTCTAGGCGCTACATGCTGGAACCGCGCCACCGCTACGGTCGCAGGTTCGAATCCTGCCTCGGGCATGGATGTGTGTGATGTTAGTTAGGTTTAATTAGTTCTAAGTTCCAGGGTACTGATGGCCTCAGAAGCTAAGCCCCATAGTGCTCAGAGCCATTTTTTAGAAGAAAAGTGATAGTCAGAAACTTAATAAACATCTGTGATTGTCTCTCACATTCAGTAGTGCATTCGTATATAAGTAGAGTTACTGTTATTAACCTGTTACTCGTCCGCTCACACGGAGAACACAACAAAACTTCGTAAGGCAACTAAAATACTATGGCGTCGCTCAGAGTGGCAGGAAACTGAAACAGAGAACAGTAGCCACGAAGTGTTTCGAATTGTGCCGACTTTTAACGATCAGTGTTAGGGGGCAGGCGACCTATGTATCGCGCCCTTGCTATAGCTACGCTATTTTGGCCTCTTAACATACTAATTTATGTACTGTTGCAATTAACAATATGACTTTTGCATACGCAGCCGGACGGCCCAAAATGTCTATACTGGCTCTTGAACAACAGAGCTGCTATTCTCCTGGTGTTAGAGAAGTGAACACGTTACCTTAGATGTGATTCTTGAAGCTTTCCCAGCGTACTGAACATTCTGTTAGGTTTCGGGAGTGCAGCCCGATCATGTTGACTTCTTGCCACAATATTTCGGCTGGCACCCGTCTAGTCACCTTCAAGTGCGTGTCCGCCACAAGAAGTCAACATGATCCGGCTGCAATCCCGAAACCTCACATAATATGTTACCTTAGATGTTTTACAAATGCAGAGTAATTATCTGATGTTTCCAGGTTGAATATGTTTTTCTTTTGCAGCAAAATGAGAAGTGGTGGTACTTTTCACTGAGCCCGCGGTGTGTTTTTGTGTGTTGGCAGGCGGCCGGCCCATGCGCGAGTGTTCGTGATGGCGGCGCCGCGCACCCGCCCACGGCCGCTCTCCGGCCACTGCCCCCTGCTCATCTTCCTCCTGGTGGCCACGACGGCCGCCACCGTCCCCACTTCTTCGTCCTCCTCCTCCGCCCCCTCCTCGCCCTCTGAGGAGGACTTCGCCTTCGAGCCAGAGGAGGGCGCCCCGCCTCCCGCGCCCGACGGCCCGCTGCGGCGACAGTGGGGAGTGCCCGACCGCCTCGCCGTCGCGGGCCGCCTGCTGCAGATAGACATCCCTGCAGACGCCTTCTCCGGCGCCGTCGACCGATACGACGTGAGTACTGGACAGGGGACTGCATCGGCGTAACGAAGCGGCGCCCACTTCACATCGCTCACTTTTACCCGGCTCGGCTTCACGCGGGCGTGTGATCGTCGAGTGTGGATCAAGAGATACGTGACCTACAAGAGGCTTAGGCTGCGTTCACAGTGGTACCGAGATCGGTGGAGTCTTCCGACAACCGACATCGGTTGAAGATGGCCAATATCGACCAGTCGAACACAGCTAGTGTCAGCCGATGGTGGTCGGAAACGGCCAATATTGACCGAGATCAGTCGTAGGTGATACGTGTCGTCCGACGTCGGTCGGAGTTGTTCGGTGCCAGCCGACGTCGGTCGGAGGTGGCTGATGTCGGTCGGAGGTGGCCGGTGTCGGGTGACGTCGATCGGAGTTGGTCGGTGCTGGCCAACGTCGGTCTGTGCTGGCCGACGTCGGTCGGAGGTGTCCGACGTCGGTCGGAGGTGCTGGCCGACGTCGGTCGGAGATGGCCGACGTCGGTCGGAGGTGTTGGCCGGCGTCGGTCGAAGGTGGTGGCCGACGTCGGTCGGACGTGCTGGCCGACGTCGGTCGGAGGCGGCCGGTGTCGGTTGGAGGTGGCCAGTGTCGGCTGACGTCGATCGGAGTTGGTCGGTGCCGGCTGACGTCAGTCGGAGGTGGCCAGTGTCGGTCGGAGGTGGCCGGTGTCGGCCTATGTCGGTCGGAGTTGTTCAGTGCCAGCCGACGTCGGTCGGAGGTGGCTGGTGTCGGTCGGAGGTGGCCAGTGTCGGCCGACGTCGGTCTAAGAGGGACTGACGTTTCCAAATAAGTACGCCAGTCCGCGAGCTACCACATTGCGGGCGATCTCAGCAACCAACTGTAGAATTAGGACGATGATCAGTGAAATTCAGATGAGTTTGTCTTCTTCGGTTGAATCGGCTGACATTCTCACACATGAAATATAGACTGTGAGGATGAAAATAATCATTGGAATATAGCTGAAATCATAGCTTTACAGGGAACTTCGAGTAGGCAAAATCTGTACCAGAAGTCTGAGGAGTAATTTGCAAACTTAAAAATTACTCTGTTTAAGGGAGAAAGATGGCGTATCTTACACTTAAATTTGTTGTACTAAATGTTCTTGGGTCGTGGTAGAGGGACATTAGCTTACCACGAATAATAATAATAATAATAATAATTATTATTATTATTATTATTATTATTATTTCAGAATGAGATTTTCACTCTGCAGCGGAGTGTGCGCTGATATGTAACTTCCTGGCAGATTAAAAGTGTGTGCTGGACCGAGACTCGAACTCGGGACCTTTACCTTTCGCGGGCAAGTGCTCTACCACATTATCTACATCTACATGGATACTCTGCAAATGCCGGCCGAAGTGGCCGTGCGGTTAAAGGCACTGCAGTCTGAAACCGCAAGACCGCTACGGTCGCAGGTTCGAATCCTGCCTCGGGCATGGATGTTTGTGATGTCCTTAGGTTAGTTAGGTTTAACTAGTTCTAAGTTCTAGGGGACTAATGACCTCAGCAGTTGAGTCCCATAGTGCTCAGAGCCATTTGAACCATTTGAACTCCGCAAATCACATTTAAGTGCCTGGCAGAGGGTTCATCGAACCACCTTCTCCATCAGCATCGACCACGCTGATGTGGCCATCCTCAAACTGTTGGCAACATTTCATTACGAACTCGACGTGACATTGCAGTTGGTCGATATACCATCAGTATTTAGAAGTTTTGCTCAAGCACTTCAACTACGGGGTCCGTTTCCAGTTGCTGTGCCGTTTCACTCCCACGCTGTGATGCACCTCTTATCCGTACTGAGCAAAACTGTGTCTGCAGGTAACCCGGGACATGTACTCTCTTTTGAAAATGCTCAACTTTTGTGGCGTAATGGTCTTACCTTCTGGTGTCCATACTTAGATTTTTTAATTTTTTTATAAAAGTTATGGAGCATAACTTAAAGATTTTATATTACAGACTTCTTCCGGGTCCTTGGTGGACTGAATACTGTGAAATTTACAACGTAGACGAGAGGTGTTGAACTGCAGCTGTTATAGTAGTTCGTGAGCCGTGCAGGGATAGCTCATTCGGCAGAGCATTGCGTTATTATTATTATTATTATTATTATTATTATTATTATTCGTGGAAAGCTAATGCCCATAATAATAATAATAGTAATAAATATTATTATTATTATATTAGGCAAAAACATAAATTTTAGAGTAATATATTGTGAACAGGGTATCATCTGGAGTGCCCCAGGGAAGTGTGGTAGGTCCGCTGTTGTTTTCTATCTACATAAATGATCTTTTGGATAGGGTGGATAGCAATGTACGGCTGTTTGCTGATGATGCTGTGGTGTACGGGAAGGTGCCGTCGTTGAGTGACTGTAGGAGGATACAAGATGACTTGGCCCAGGATTTGTGATTGGTGTATAGAATGGCAGCTAACTCTAAATATAGATAAATGTAAATTAATGCAGATGAATAGGAAAAAGAATCCCGTAATGTTTGAATACTCCATTAGTAGTGTAGCGCTTGACACAGTCACATCGATAAAATATTTGGGCGTAACATTGCAGAGCGGTATGAAGTGGGACAAGCCTGTAATGGCAGTTGTGGAGAAGGCGGATAGTCGTCTTCGGTTCATTGGTAGAATTTTGGGAAGATGTGGTTTATCTGTAAAGGAGACCGCATGTAAAACGCTAATACGACCTATTCATGAGTACTGCTCGAGCGTTTGGGATCCCTATCAGGTCGGATTGAGGGAGGACATAGAAGCAATTCAGAGGCGGGCTGCTAGATTTGTTACTGGTAGGTTTGATCATCACGCGAGTGTCACGGAAATGCTTCACGAACTCGGGTGGGAGTCTCTAGAGGAAAGGAGGCGCTCTTTTCGTGAATCGCCACTGAGGAAGTTTAGAGAATCAGCATTTGAGGCTGACTGCAGTAAAATTTTACTGCCGCCAACTTATATTTCGCGGAAAGACCACAAAGATAAGATAAGAGAGATTAGGGCTCGTACAGAGGCATATAGGCAGTCATTTTTCCCTCGTTCTGTTTCGGAGTGGAACGGGGAGAGAAGACGGTAGTTGTGGTACGAGGTACCCTCCGCCACGCACCGTATGGTGGATTGCGGAGTATGTTATAGATGTAGATGTAGATGAAAATGGAAAAACGTACGCCACATCTGCGAATCACTTCGCATAACAGAATCGGCACCTTACTGGCATAAAACTAATAATTTGTATTAATAATTTGCATACAGCTAATGGCTACCTACAATAGACAAAAAAAGATCCACCAGAGTAACTTTAAGCATAAGATAAGGCATCCTTCTCACTTGAACAAATAATTTTTTGAGGTTATAATTTATGCCTGGAAGTTCCGGTAAAGATTTTGCCTACTTGTGGTTTTCAGGACAGTTGCAATTCCAGTCCATAGATTCAGTTACATCCCTATTATGATATTTTTCATCCTGTGGATGCCACAAACTATTCCTTGCAATCCATGTTTAGTGTGTCTTGCGTCGGCCTACTCGACCGAAAGAAACAGACTGATTCGAATTTCAGAGATTGTCGTCCGAAGTCTGTACTTTCGGGCGATGAGATCGACTGCATTGTGACTATCCATGTATTGGCGTACTGATATGAAAAGATCGACAGTGTTCGGTCGTCGGAGGAATCAAGCGGTTGTCGGTGCCACTGTGATCGCAGCAGCATTAAGTCCGTTTTACACGGGCGAGTTTTTGGCCGAAATCGTCGACTCGTTGTGGATGCGCGTCATTTGCTTGCGTGTAAATCAGATGACCACCACGTCGAGGGGATATCAGTGACGTCAGTGATCAACTGACAGTATCAAGCGGTGGAAATATAAAAATAGACTAGTGTGCTGCAGGCTGTGCATGACTAAGAACAGGAGACCGCGGGTTCCTATGCTAACATGGGAAGTTAACCCATTTTCGTCAACTTATTTCTGTCATAGGCCTACTAACGGATCTTGTTTCTTCTTAATGTTAATTTTGTTGTTCGCTTTGGCTTCGTGATTCATAGCGAAGGTTCCTCGGTGGCCTGGTATTTTTCCTACTAGCGTTCTTTCACGAAAGAAATGAAATATTCGAAAGCAAAAAGATATTTATGTGTTAGAGTACCTGAACAAAGAAGAAGCCTGCACTGTGCATAAACAAGAATGTAAATGAAGAAACATTTTTGATGAAAATTGTTTCAGCATTGAAAAATTCAGTTTTATTTAACAAGGAGAATAATTTTCAGTGTTCTTTGACACTTAAAAAGAAAGAGGACAAAATAAGAACATGCCGTTTTCTGTCTTCTAAACATTGTTTGATATGTTTGTAGGTATATACAGGGTTTGGACAAAAATATGGAAACAATGCGAGAAATGCGTGCTTGAACGTAAATGCAGATACTAGCCAAGCGTGCAGGTTGCGTGTTGTGTTTGAATGCGAACGGCTCCCACGCAATGTCCTCAGTACGTTGCAAGATGCAGTCGTGGTCAGAGCATTGTTCTCTGTAGATGAAAGTGCACTGTGGTGGAGCTACGTGAATTCGAAAGTGGGCGATTTGTTGGTGCTCACATGGTAACCAAAGGAGCTGGAGTGTTTGGTGTTTCAAGAGGCTTCGTATCGAAGATGCCTACCGCGTACAAGGAAAGCAGAAAAACAACATCCGTTAAGGAGAGGTTTACAATCTTTGGCCCGAAAAAAAGCATGTTCTTTGAGAATTTTTTTCTCGGGGTGTGTTATAGATATAAATGTCAAATTTTGCCAAAATTTTTATTGATACTTCCTCTACAAACTGGAATTTTATCGACCGGAAATGTCGAAGAACAAATGCGGAAGGACCGAGGAACGAAACAAAATTTCGATGTTGACCACCACGCGCGGTATGTCACAGGTCAGCCGGCTCGTCTGAAATCAAAATTGAGTTGACGTTAGCGAAGTATATAAGATTCTTTAAGAGTTGTACCTCGCTTAAGTTATTTGGACCATAGGAAACAAAATGGCGGCCATTTGAAAAAAAAGGTGTTTCATCGATTTTTCTACTTCGTCTCCCAAGTAAAAATATTTATAGTTGATGGATCGGAATAAGAGTGGTACAACTCGTAGAAAATTTAGTTAGCTTCGTCGGAAACAAAGAATCGTGCCAATCGGTTCAGTAGATTTGAAGTTACCATACCGCACGATTAGAAAAAAAAAAAAGGTCATTTCAAGAAAAACGCGTTTGAAGTTTTGACTATATATAAATGCAATATTACGCAACTTACGTTCAATCTGCTATTCCGCGTCCTCTTCCACACAGAAGGCTTTCTGCTCGATCTGGGCCATCCTGCGCTGCTCCAGAGCCGCTCGTACGGCAGGTGACAAGCGGTTTTCGGCCGCTTGAATCCCGTGGTCGTCCGAATGCTTGGTGACCTGCGTCGAATAGAGTCCCAGGGTGACGCCCATCGTCGTCATGGTCTTCAGAATTGCTGAATACCCTTCGTTGAATCTGCTCATTGCCAGGAAAGTTGCAACCTCCACAGTCTCCGTACCAGAATGCAAATGCTTGGGGGCTAACTTCCAAACACAGACGTTCAAAGTTTCATTTGAATTTTGTGTGTTTCCTCCCAAGCACCGGTACAATAACTCATCTTCCGAAAGAAAAAACTGGTGCGTGAAAAAGGCCGATTTCAGGCAGGTGCATTTTTTTATTCAACCGAGAATAACAAATGTTTCCGTTCCGTATTCAGAAAAACCGTTTCAGTGGTGGAGTCTAAACACTTTTATGAATCCAAAAATGTAATTTTTAAAAAAATTGATTTTTTGAACCAAAAGATGGTAAACCTCCTTTAGTAACAAAACAGACGAAAGAGTCTTTTGAGTGAATGTGACAGACTCTCATTGAGAAGAACTGTGACGAAAAATAATAGAACGACAGCTGCAATAGTAACTGCAGAACTGACTGTCGCCCTTGCGAACCCTGTTGGCACCAAAACAAAACTAACGAAGCTCCGAAAGCAATGAACTGCAGGTCGAGAAGGAATTCCAAAACCACTCACCAGTGATTCAGAAGCCTGTAACATGAAAACGTGGTGCCGAAGCCCTGAAACCTGGACTACGAGCAGTGAAAGAAAGTTATTTGGTTAGATGAGTCTTGCACAATTTTTCCAAATTATGGCCCAGGCAGGCCCTGGCAGGGATTCGGTGATGATTTGACAGCGGCATTCCACGCAAGGTCGCATTGCTACGAAGGATTATGCGACCATTTTGGCTTATCACGTCCATGCCATGGTACAATGTATGTTTCCCAATGGTGATGCTGTATTCAAAGACGACTCAGCCGCTGTTCACACGGCTCGCATCGTCCAGGACTGGTTTTGTGAGCAGGAGGATGAATGTCGCAACTTCCCTGCCCATCACAGTCGCCAGATCTCAGTATCATTACTTTGGAGAGGAGAGTGCGTGGTCGCTATCTACATCCATGATAGTTATGTGGACTTGCTCAATATTTTGTAGGAAGAGTAGTATAAGATTCCCTTGAAAACCACAGAGGAACTGTATTTATCCATTCCGAGACGACTAGAAGTTGTTTAAACCCCAACGATTTTCCTACACCGTATTAGACATGGTAATGTTTTGTGTTCTTTGTATTTCCATATTTCTGTCCACCCCTGTATTTTCTCAACCAAATAAATTGAGAGATTTTGAAATCTTTGGACGACATAGTTCCTATTCTTTCAGTTCTGAAGAGTGTGAAGAATTTACCATAGGGTATTGTCATTAATAAACTCTGTTATCAGTCTTCTTCCTACATTCTTGTTACAACATTTGGATTTTTCATACAAAGTATGGTCCTCATAACAGCACTTTCACTGTTCGGGAACCATACTGCACAGCGGTTTTGGTGTTGACGTGTAAACAAAAACGATCGCCTGTGACAGACGATACTTAGTGCAGGAATAAAAAGCCAGGGGCGCTGCAGTAGACTTATAGAGCAAGTGAATAACTTCAGTTACTTGGGAAGTGTAACGAAGGATGATGCGTATTACCTGCTCGCGTAAGGCAGAATACCATGCCACTACTGCTGCTACAAGCAGAATTTATCACGAGAGCCCACTGAGACAAGAAAGTTCGCTGGAGTGAAAGGTGCTTTAGTACCTATTTAGACGTTCGTTGAAGCGCGCAACAGATCGAACGGGAAACGTTCCGTGTGATTTAACACGCCACAAAGAGCACGCCAGTGCTGCACGCGCGGAGAGCAAGCTGTCGTGGCGTCGAGAGCTAAAAGGAAATAAGCAATTCTTGCCTTCTGAGCGGCCGCTGCCGTGGCAGTGAATAACACGGAAAGAAAGAGACCATTTTAGGTGAAAAAAGTGATGTGTACATGGTAGGAGGAGGGGAGCTGAACATTTCTTCGAAAATAACTTCTAATGTAGGCTATATCACTTCATGTGGATAGCAGATTTCATCATATGTAAATAAATAGATGTTTTCCACTGTAAATAACAGATTACGCTCATTCAGAAATGACGTCGTAGCTGCAGATTTAGACACGCTCGGCACTGCCCAGAAAACAAGTCTGTGTAAACACTTTGGTATCAAAACTGCCGCGAGAACTTCTCTTTAAAGCCTCAATGGAATGTCTTTGTCGGGACTACTGTTAATGTAGAGTTTTTATTCTCTTTTTAGTTTTCTCCGCTGCTGATGCGGCGTCTACTTCTTTAACATACAGCAAATTTCGTTTAATCCTGTGTCACACTTGCTCCTGTTTTGGTAATCTTTACTTACGATCTCACAAAGACAATGTTTCGGTTCACATACGTCAATTAAAACACGTCTCCTTTGCACCAGGTTTCCATACTCGGCCGTCTTTCACCTCTAAATCACTTCGCGCAGTACGGAAGCTGTGAAATGCGCAGCTGTAAACGTTTTCCCGCTTGAAGGCACACTTTTGGACGAACGCTTCGTCTTTTTTCAGCAACATGCATGTAATATCGGTTTGACTTTCACAAGTCGATGTAGACTTGGCTCCGGTTCCGTGCAACATGCAGCAGCAGAGTGGGGGTAGCGAGTTTAGTCGGTAGGTGGAAGTGGTGGTGCCGGGTTTAGAGACGTGTGCAACAACATTCTAGGAAAAAAATTCTTGTCGTCAGCACAAAGAACTGAATTTAAAACAAAATCCAATCAGGAGAGGAACCCCCAGATAGCCTTGCAATTTTATAACCACAATGTATAACAATCCCAATGCACCATCATTAAAGAAAGTGCGAAGAACCACCACTTACGTGGATGAATAAAGAATTTACAAAATTTTAAGCTGTCTAAAATCAATTTTGGTAAACATTTTTGGAAAGCAGTGATCAATTAATTGTTATATTTTGACTAAAGTTCAGTCTTGATCACGTCATGTATGTTTCAATGACACAGGTAACCGGTTTCGGTTCTTTCTACAAAACCATCATCAGACCTGTGGATAAATTTTAAGAAATACTAGATACCAATCTTTAAATAAGATGAAAGTGTCTAATGATGTCAAAATTTAACAAGATAAAATAAAATTACATGGGTATAATTAATTTTATTTTATCTTGTTAAATTTTGACATCATTAGACACTTTCATCTTATTTAAAGATTGGTATCTAGTATTTCTTAAAATTTATCCACAGGTCTGATGATGGTTTTGTAGAAAGAACTGAAACCGGTTACCTGTGTCATTAAAACATACATGACGTGATCGAGACTGAACTTTAAAAAAAATATGTCTAAAATCAATTAGCAGTACGAGAATAGAAAGAAAAATCCTTAAGATCGTAGGTTTATAGTATCACCTACATTCCCTTTGGGAACGGCCTTGCCGCAGTGGACACACCGGTTGCTGTCAGATCACCGAAGTTAAGCGTTGTCGGGCGTGGCCGGCACTTGGATGGGTGACCGTCCGTGCCTCCATGCGCTGTTGCCATTTTTCGGGTGCACTCAGCCTCTTGATGCCAATTGAGGAGCTACTCGACCGAACAGTAGCTGCTCCGGTCAAAGAAAACCATCTTAACGATGGGGAGAGTGGTGTGCTGACCACACGCCCCTCCTATCCGCGTCCTCTGCTGAGGATGACGTAGTGGTCGTATGGTCCCGATGAGCCACTTGTGGCCTGAAGACGGAGTGCTTTGCTTTACATTCCCTTTAAAACAACATCATCATTATTAAAAATACTCAAATATGGTTTCAAATTCAAGCTGGCACTTACACAAAACTAAATCGTAACCACCAGAGGTGTGAGGAAGCACTCTAGTTTAAATGGGGCCCACAAAATACACAATAGCCACAATGAGGGCCGTGAAAACACTAACCAATAATTACAATCGTTCTTGAAAGGACTCGCAGCTATGACCATCCGGTAGGCCATGCAAGTAAATACAAAATCTCTCACGATCAATTAGTAATGAATAGGAAGCATTTGTAACAACCACAGTCACCTCATAACTTGAAGTTCATCAAACGTCCGTAAGCGTTAGCACGCAACAAGTTTCTACAGAGCTAAAATTCCAATACACTTGAAATCCAGGTGAGACCACGCCTCGAAATCATCTGGCGGCTGGGAAACCCGTTGATGGGTCCCACTTGCCACCGGATCGAGGCACGTACCAAATCGCCCAACTGTGTCCGCTCGCCACGGATTGTCCACCAGATGTTTGCTTGTTGGTCTCTTGACAGGTGTTGAGACCGGCCCGGAAAGCGGCACCGGCGAATCGGGCAACGTAATGCCCTCTCACCACACCAGCTGCTGCCGACGTCAACATTTCTCTGGCCTCGCGTGGTGCAGGCTGTGCCGGAGGTGTTGACAGGGTATTCAAAGCTGCTCGCAGACGTGATGGAATTGAAGCGTCACCGCCCCTCCCCCAGTTTTTAACCCTAAGATACGGGAGGATTGAAAAACACTGAAACTTCAGATCCAAAAAAAGCCTAGTCCAAAATTCTGGACTAGTCTGTAGCCCCCGTAGACAGCACAGACCGAACTTGGGTATACTCATAAAGTTTCCAATCACAGTTAAAAGTTGTTACGGTTATGTAATCTGGTGATAAGCGTGATTGATATCGAGGGTAGTAAAAATCTTCGTCTTTTGAAACCAGCCAAAAACATGTATGCAGGTCAGGTAATGTTATTGACTGGAGAACAGTCTTTTTGTTGAAGGCTCGGTAATCCACAACAGGCTGTACTCCATCACGCCCCTTGGGTATATCAAATATGGGAGAAGAACAGGGTGATGAGCGTATAACTTCCTCTTTCAACATCTCATCTCATGGCGATCTTAAGCTGCTTAATACGACGTGGAGAAAGCCAATATGGCGGATGTCTCACAGGGATATCGCCTGTAAGCTCTGTTTTATATTCTTCACCTTTCACTTCACCCAGATGATCGGACAAGAGATCACTAAACTTATCACACAGCCTGCGGATCCGATCCTGTTCAGGAGATAAATGTCTAAAATCATAGCTGTCTTCCTTAACCACGTCCATCGTGACCACTCGTTTGCTTCTCATTGCATCTCTCCAGCTGATGCTCATAAAAACCACAGGTGTGCACCCCGTGCCAAAAGAAAACTTGCCTCTCCTCCAATCCGGAATTAGGCCCACATGTTGAATAAAACTGGCCCCAAAATAGGGGGAAAGAACAAATTCAGAGCCACCTTGACTTTAATCACCCAGGTAAAATTTTAAGTACGCTCATTAATGAGAATTCCCCAAACAACTGTATTCCCCCAGAATTAGCTGCTCTATGTGACTGTCTCGCCAGTGAGCTCAGGAAGCTTGCATACTGCATGGCATGCCACATACCAATCTTGTTAAGCAGGCTTGAAGAACCTTTTATAAAATGGGGCCCAAGTTGAGGTGGGCATTCAAACCAGCTCAGAGACCGTGTGGGATTGAACCGTCACATTACGCAACTCCATAGACTCGTGTTACACACTAAAAGGAAAGTGTGAATAGGTATACATACTGGTCACTTGGCATCACATTACATTAGTGGTATATCCGCTGATTACATCAGATTTGCAGTAATAGCTGTATTACAGCTCCAGAATGGTCCCTTGGGCTTTACACTGCAGACTTGTACCAGTGACCAGGGCACTGGGTGCGATGGACCAGTTCATCAGCAGTCATAGAATCAGAAACACAGCCAAATGAATACCATACTTAATTTAACAAGAACTCGTATGACAGACGAAGGTGGTGTTGCAAAGGTGTGGGTTGACACTGGCTGGCAGAGACCACCTTGGTACCACACGAGGTAGCTTGTTGGCTGTGCGCAGATGCTGGGAGGTAGAGTTGCAGCTTTAGCAGCCTCGCAGCTTGTGGCTGTGGCAGATGTTCCACCAATAGCAAGTCATGTAAGCTCAGAACACCAACAGCTAGCAGTAGTAGGTCAGGTGCGATATGTGCCCATATATGTGGACTTCCAAGCCAGGACTCCTTGAAAACACCCAGGTGGTAGCTGATGACAGCCTGGAGATGACCCTTGCTGGATGGCGCCCTTTCAGACACCAGCAGCATCAGGTCTAGGAGCAGCTAGCAGTCGGCAGCTAGTTGTAGGTGAGAGTAGGTGACCCACACTGGTTTGACAGCTGTCAACAAGTGGTTCTCAGTGCAGACAGTAGTCAAAGACAGATCCCCTAGGTCTGGGCGGCAAGTATTTATGGCAAATTTTGCCCAGCTTGTTATGCCTTCATCACAGCACTGATCACATAGAGAGGTCAAGGTGGCACAGCATTGGATTGGGGGTGGGGGTGGCGGCAGTCGGGCGGGGGGGGGGGGGTGGAGTGGGGGAGAAGCTTGATGTAACTGCACTTGCCACTTTGCCAGGCTGTGTCTTGCACCATGCTGCCTCAGCATTATTCTGGCCCTGACAGTAGAATTTCACAGGTGCCCAGCTGGTCCACTTTCCCCTGAGCTGTGAAGCCTATTGGGAAAGGTGTTGGTGTAACTGCTGATAACCAATCCCATCGTCACGTTAATGGCATACAATGTAATTATTCTACATTATTGGGGGATAAAATCTGAAGAACTGTAAAAGTACACTGAATGGTATCTTTTAGTTATATAGTGGCTATATGCTGTTTCCTAGTGTTTATCCTCTTGCATGGGGTCTGTTGTTTTCATGATTTGTCAAAGTTATTTTTATTTTTACTTTGGGAACAGATGTTTTTGCTGTCACCACAGTCACATTCACACCTGTGTGCTGTATGCCCAGCATGTCCCACATGCAAGAAGAGGTATGTGTGTGGATACACAACAGTTTTACTGGCTTCCGAGAGTAAATTACCTAGTTACGGTTTGTCTGGTCACTGTCAGCACATGCAACAGTCTTGCTTGTTTGCTTTAATTTTACTATTACTAAAAGCAAAAGCCAATAAAACATTACAGTTGCCTCCTATTTTAGAGCACACTCCCACTGGCATTGCTCAAACGACGTTTTCTACCCTTCAGCTTTGGTTCTTCCTATAGACACTGATTACCAGTGCAATTATGTTGATTATGGCACAAATTACATGCCAGAAGTGAACAACAGTCACTCATTAAAAGCCAAATGCTGGCCACTTCATCTGACAGTGTGGTGGGTTCTTTTCGTCAGAACAACAATCCTCTCCAGCTGCCTGTCCAACTTCATCCCCAGAGGATGAGGATCCACTTTCACTTTCAGGGGCACTTCACCAGTAGCTGCCAACTGACTACATAACAAACATGCTCACTAGTCTTTCTGTCACCTCTCATACTAAACATAGCCTGACAAGAATTCATTCTGTTCCCAACTTTGACATTTTTACTAAGTCATCTACTGACAGTAGACATGTAACTTTCCACACTGTCACTCTGCCTGCAGTAAGTAATGATGTTAACGATATATTTATACTTGGAATGTCACTAATGCCAAAAAGCAAACTGACATTGCAGAAAATGTCATCTCAAAACAAAACACATACATGAAATAAAATATTCTTATTACTGGTGACACTACTACTAGTGCTTTGTGTAAAAATATGCAAGAAATGTGGATTTAAGTTTTTACTGTTAATTATGAAATTGATGTCATATACACAGTTATGGTACACAACTTTAATTAGAAAAGAAATCAATGATTGAACTATTTGAAAAGCAAACTGGACGTTGTCTCAAACAACACTTACCTGGTTGACAAAATATAGTGACTGTACTTTCACAATGTTGCCGCTGTTTTGAAATTACAGAGGTTTCTTACTGGTTCATTCTTTCTTGATATATAACACTGCCAATGTGGTAAGGGTATTGCATGGAATCATGTGGGTGCTGGGAACTGTCATTAGTCAATTTTAACTGAACTTTAGCATTTAGAATGGTTATCTGTTCTCACAAAAAAGTCACAAAATTACTGCCGAGCCAAAATATAAGCTTTGAATATCTCACAGTTTAATCAATGACCTCATTAGCTGTCAAAGAGGTTCAAAATCTTGCTCATTCAGTTAGTTTTACACCTCTGATGCCCATTGCTTGTAAGGAATCTTGTCATTAAATTGTACTTTGCCACAATAAGTGTATCTGTAACTGCTTTATGGGCACCCATTCATTCAGTTTCTGTCATGCAACAAATCCCATCAAGTTAATCGTTTCTCTTGCTGTGGAAGTTAATGATGTGCAGCTAATGCCACACAGATTTCACATCACTGTTCTTGTACCACACAGCATGCACAACTGTTTATTATTTCAAAAGAATTGCCATAGGTGTTAATACATTTTTTCTCACTGAGAGACAAGATGGTCAATGCCTTCATGGAAAAAATGTTTGCAGTTGCCTATGGACTCATGATTATACCCAGGCATGCATTACTTTGTCTGAAGCAAATCGATGGCCACAAATGTGTTCCTTCAGGGCTCCAAAAATATGGAAATTGGATGGGCAGAGATTGGGCCTGCATGATGTGTAAGGGCTTCTGCGCAAAACTTTTGCAACATAGTCAAAATATCCTACAACAAAATGCCCACCCACATGTTGCCAGGTTGTTTCAGCTATGCTACAGAAGTTTCAGTGGGAAGCCCTTACACATCCTCCATACAGTCCTAATCTCTCCCTAGACAGTTATCATATTTTTGGAGCCCACAAAAGCATTAACCATTTTTTCTGAAAGTGGGACAAATGTGTTAATGGCTGGCTATGATGTCTAATTTTGAAATAATAAACAAATTACTTAATTTTTTTCTCATATGTCTCATTTTCATTTGACTGCCATATATATATATATATATATATATATATATATATATATATATATATATATATATATATATATATATATATATATATAAAAAAAACAAAGATGAGGTGACTTACCGAACAAAAGCGCTGGCAGGTCGATAGACACACAAACAAACACAAACATACACACAAAATTCAAGCTTTCGCAACAAACTGTTGCCTCATCAGGAAAGAGGGAAGGAGAGGGGAAGACGAAAGGAAGTGGGTTTTAAGGGAGAGGGTAAGAAGTCATTCCAATCCCGGGAGCGGAAAGACTTACCTTAGGGGGAAAAAAGGACAGCATTCATTTCGCTTGTGGATGGGAAGTTCACAATTATGCCATGTTAATTGAGTGAAAAGCCATCAAACCAAGTGGAGAAACTTGAAAGCAAGTACCAGCGGTAAGGGTGCATCGCCGTTCTCATGACCACACTTTGTTCCAAACCTCTTTCAACACACAGCAGTATGTCTACCAATACTAAACTTTTCGCATTTATCAGTCTTATGTGTGGTATCGTACAGCCTCTCAGAATGAATTTTGCCATGTGTCTTTTTGAAACCTTGGATCAGACATAAATGTTTGTGTCATGCACATAGCTGTCTTATCGTACATATATTATCCATTGTTGATTCATGTGTTTTGTTTAGGAAACAAATTTTTATTTGTGGGTATGTGACCACCTCTCCCTCCTTGATAGTTATTTTTGAAAGGAATTTGATTTCGCATGGATAACATGAGGATATGTGACTCATAAGGCACTTCTCCCAGAGGGTTTGCAATTAAATTGAACAGCAGAACTATAAAAATAATTTTAGGCTGGCTACACATTGATGATAAATACTGTACATATTTACATAATCCATAATTTAGTTATCTAAATTAAGAAGTTATCTCTAAGTAAACCCCTTGCAATGTACTAACCAGAGTAAATACAACATTTACTGAAGCAGGGAATGAATCCGTATTATTTGTAATGCACATTAAGTTGAAATAAATTATTGAATGAAATTCTTTACACAGAATTTATCACTTATTTAATGTCTCCTATCTTGCAGTGCGATTATTGAAAAGAGCTACTATGAAAATAGTACAAAGCAATCCTCATGCTACATAACAATGAACTGGAATGTGCATGTGAATAAGAAACACATACTTAATATGCTGTTCCAACAATGAACATGCAGTGGACCTTGCCATCAACAGTTTGTCATTTTCTTTCATCATAAATTTCAATACACATACAAAAGAAACAGAATACTAGATGTAATGTAATCAGATAGATAAAAATCTACTATTTATCCAATTCCATTATACTCTCAGAATACTGTTTGTTCTATACACAAAATTCTATGCATTATTTTCAGGCTTATGGACCATCTGGCAGGCCTCTTCCATCCTGGTTGTTGTTTGACAAGTTAAGAGGACAATTTGAGGGAGTGCCCAGTATTGAAGATGCTGGAGAGTACTACATCACAGTGAAAGCACTTGGGCAGCAGCCTGAGAATACAGCCAAAGATGTTTTTTCGATAGAAGTTATACCAAGTAATGTTGCAGCAGAAGCAATAGCTGTTGATAACTCTCTACCAATTAGTCCACACCATAAGGTATTTTTTTAATTTTGTTACTTTTTTAATGGAAAACATTATTTTCTATAGTGATATAAGATTATGCTATCCTGTATAGCAAAAATTTGTTGATAAAGCTGTGTATTGTGTCTGAATTGCATGTCTGACTAACTGAAAAACTTTTAAACATATTCTAAGAAATGGAAGAAACTGATGGCAGTACACTACATTTCAGGATTTCATAGGTCCTATAATCTCTCTTTGTAAGAATTATTGTGAGAACTGAAACTGAAGGAAAAAAAGAGTTCATATTTTATCCATACAATATTCGATAAGGTACTATTGTGGGAACAATGAGAGATTCCCTTTAGTTTCCTTAAATTATACCTTTGGCAATCCCTTTATAGTACTCGATGTAATATTCATTTCGTCTGAGAAAAAAACCTGGGCATTATAAGCAAGGTAAATTTCTATGCTAATGTTGTTACTTTACATGATGTTTGGGATTTATATACGTTCATTAAATTTTCAGGTAAAATGTGATCGAGGTGAAGACCCCACTTTTTTAACTATTGCTTTAGATGTAAAATACGACAGTTTGAAGCCATCACAACGAATTTCTGCTATTAAGAATCTTTCAGGATTTTTAGGCCTTCACCATGTAAGTCAAATTTTAGTACATAATTTGTTCGTCATACATGTTACAACATGTTACCTCTATTGATAATCATTTTGTCACCTTGCATCTATTATTACTTAAAATAGTGAATGAGCTATTAATTTGAGTGTTTGTGTAATTGTTTTAGTTTGTAAATGACTAATTAATGTTATGGTTCCCATAACTGATCTGCAATATTTTTGTAACAGAGTTTATTTCACCTCGAGCCACATAATACTCAGGAAGACTTACTAAGTGAAAGTATCGTGCTGGCTGGACCAGGAAATTTAAAGCAGAGATCGAATAGGCACTCATCAGCTGTAAGATGGCAGGTAATATGAATCATTCATACACAAATTTCTAACAGACTGGCCATAGCACAGCATTAGCTGTTAGTAATTATTTGTGTGAGAAGAGTTTATTTCCCGAGATCTTTGTAGCCACTTTTCTTTATTTATATTTGTATCTAACAAGAAATGACTGTTTTAATCTACATACATAATAATCACTACTTACAGAACAGCTACTATTTTTCTCAGTATTTGTCAAAAGTAACAACCAGTGAAAACGTTCAGTAAGATCCAATTACCTCAGGTGGTATAGACATAGAACCGATAGCAGATATTTGGACAGATTACAAAGGTAATATAATTTGCACATAAACATCTGGCTCACTTAGAGTTGGTTACAAAAGAAAATTTTGGTGCTAAGAAGGAAATACTTTTTGGTTGAAAATTTAGAGAGATTTTGCAGAAAAATCAATGATTAACATATATTGAAAGCTAATACCATAGATAATAAATGTTTTGCAATATTCATGCTGTGTTTGAAAGTCTCTACTAAGACAGCTGAGAAAAATTCTTATGGAAACTAGAAGAAAGGATACACATATTTGGAATCACAATATTTTGTATCAGAATTTTCTTTAATTCTGTGGATTGCTTGTAATCAAAATTGAAACAGAGTACAAAGCAGTATGGTATTTGAAAGCCTCAGCAATGTCAAAAGAGAGTCAAAAAGCTTTCTTACAATTAAGAAATAAAACCAGGTGCATTTACAAATAGCAAATACATAAAAAAATACCATGCAAATGCCATAAAATGTTGTGAAAACGTACTCTGCACAGAAATTGAGTTAGTGGAGTCCAAATTGTCATCATAGCAGATGACCCAAGCAATGATCCCTTCAGCTTTAACATAATTCACTAATAAATATTCTTAATGTTCATGGTCAGAAGAACTCTCTTTTGTCAGTATCATTTACTGTGGCAACAATACATTTCCAGACACATGTTCATAGGACCTTATTTCCTCCATCTGCCCCTGCAGTTTGTTGGTTTTATTAATGTTCACCCTGTATAAGCAGAGCAGAGGTGACTGGGAATCTTTCTAGCACTGAACCAGGCTGTAAATGGGAAAAATCTGCTGACATAAATGATTGTGACAAAGAGGAGATCATTATGGCCTAGCACCTAGGAACAAGCATTTTGGAAGTGGCTGAGTATGCAACAAGGTGTTGGACATCAACATCTAATTACAGCACCTGAAGGTTGGAAACATGCCCACTTTGCAAAGATGGATACAAAGTGAAATGTGGCAGATCTGTTAACAGTCCAATATTGGTGCACTCCGTATGTTTTTTGGAAGTAGCTTAATATACATTGGAACTGTTTACTTGTGCAATAAACTCATTGGGAACCTGGGATACACTGGTCAGCACAAATTGCTGGACATAGGACTGTGTGTTCCCACATTGACTCAAACGATGTCATCAAATATGATCGCAGTGGCCACAGGAACATCAAAATTGGACACTGGATCAATGAAAATATGGTACCTGGTCAGGTGAATCATCCTTTTGATACGCCAGGTCGAACAGTCGTGTCCAGAAACGACAACATCCAGGCCCACAGCTGCTTAAAAAATACACCACATAGACACAGGCCAGTCAGGATGGTACTACACTAAGGGGACAATGATAATAAATTTGTGCTGATGTCTTACTCATCAAGTTTGCTTCATCTGAACCTGATGGAATACATTTTGGATGCTATTGGTTTTCAGTTCTATGTCCACAAACCACTAGCCCATAATTTATGAGAATTATGAGAGCTATGCACAGACATCTGGTACTAAATACCCCAAGAAACCTTCCAGGGACTTGGCAAATCTATGCCATACAGAACCACTGCTGATTGCTTTCTACAGGTGCAGCAACACACTAAAAAGCCTGTGGTCATGATGATTCGGCTCACCAGTATACCTTAATAAAGCAATCTTTAACAAGTTACCATCTGACATAATGCATTAAAAAAAGAATTCCAACTCAGTTGTAATTAAAAGACTACTTTAGACTACTAGAAACTACGTGAATATCTGCATTCTGGAACATTATGCCCATGAATTACATTTTGTTGGGTTTCATTGAGTTTATTGCAAAATTAAAACAAGGCTAGTTACAAAGATGATTTCAGTCAACCATGCTCCATAAGTGTCAGTTTTTGTATGAAAAATACATATATCGTATCCAGAAAGTTAGTAACAATGTATATTAAGGTTTTTCTATTAAACATTCTGAGTGCCTGCTCATGTAACATTTAATTGTATGTATTTGATTCTTACCATGTTCTGCTGTGTGTAATGTTTTTCTGTGATATGTGGTCATAAAGGCATGTCAGAATTCCACTGAGATACTGTGTAATAATTCTTATTGGTCAGTATACTCAGCCATTTTACCTGTGTTCAAGATGACCAAAATATAAATCTCTCTGCAGCTATCCTGATCTATGATGTCCACAGTTTCCCTAAAAAACTTCAGTTTGCCAATGAATATTGAACCCTAAACTCCATTCCTCCTGCTTCTGAAATGTGGATACATGTATTTTTTGGGGGAATTGTGCCCCTAAATGAATACTGGGAAAGGTATACAGCTTAAATTGTATAATATGTGATGGTAGAATAAATCACATATCAGGAGGCATTCTCCTGTTAGTAAAATTTCATAGCATATATGCACCCAACTGCAAACTGTAAAAATTGTAACAAACCCAATGAAGCTTGTCTCTCTTAGGGGCACAGACAGTGTGATTAGCTACTATTTGGTTGTGCATAAGACTTGGTTGAGTACATTCGTGAGCAGCTGAAGTACGCAACTGGTTAGCACCAGGTAAATCCAGTTTCATCTTGATTCTACCATTTTCTTGTGATTTTACTAAACATAAAAAGTGTAGAGCAACCATGCTGATATGTGTTGACTTAACTACCACCCACAAGATTTATTGCAGATGAGGCCCATTGTACCTTATGGCATCCCATATGTGCTCAGTAGGATTTCAATCATGTGACCTGGGAGGCCAGTCTATGCTTGAAGAATCCAGTGGCATTCTTCCTGTTTCCATGCCTGTCAGTGTGCATTGTGACGTACAGTGTCAGAGGAACATACAAGGCATGTTCAATAAGTAATGCAACTTTTTTTTTTTTCCGGTCCTGAAAGCAGATTGGTTTCAATCAGAATTCCAATACACCATATTATTCCCCTCTCTTTTCGTCGCAAAATCCTATTTTTTCAACATAATCTCTGTTCAATGCAACAGCCTTAAACAGCTTTACTGGGAGGGCGTGTATGCCCACATGGTACATTTTACTGGTCGATGTCAGAGTCAACATCTTGCTGCATCAATAATCTGCCCTTCACCTATATATTGCCTCCCTTGGAATGTGTCCTTCATTGGGCCAAACAGATAGGAGGAGGAAGGCATGACATCCAAGCTGTAGGGAGGATGAGGAATAACAGGCCAATGAAGTTTTGTGAGTGGATGCACAGACTTGTGTGAGACCTTATGCTGTCATGGAGAAGGAAAATGTCCAGAATGAGATTTTCACCCTGCAGCGGAGTGTGCGCTGATATGAAACTTCCTGGCAGATTAAAACTGTGTGCCAGACCGAGACTTGGGGCTTTGCCTTTCGCGGGTAAGTGCTCTACCAACTGAGCTACCCAAGCATGACTCACGCCCCATCCTCACAGCTTTACTTCTGCCAGTATCTCGTCTCCTACCTTCCAAACTTTACAGAAGCTCTCCTGCGAGAGCACTTGCCCGTGAAAGGCAAAGCCCCAAGTTCGAGTCTCCATCTGGCACACAGTTTTAATCTGCCAGGAAGTTTCAAGGAAAAGGTCATTTGCATTTTTGTGATTATGAACATGATGATGTGGTTTCTTCAATTACCTGAGGGTGGCACAACATACAGCAGAGTTTATTGTTGCACCATGAGGAAGGACATCAAACAACCCTTTCAGAGTCCCAGAAGAGTGTCGTCATGACAGTGTCTGAGGGTGTGGCTTTGAACTTTTTCTTCGGAGGAGAGGTGTTGTGGCATCACTCTACGGATTGCCACTTTTTTCCAGTTGTTCCATCACTTGTGATGATGTTGACAAAAAATTGTCACAATATCCTCCACACAGATGGCCCTTCATTGTTCTTTATGATCTCCTGTTAGGTGATGATGAACCCAGAGGACACACACATTTGAGTATCCCAGCTGGTGAATAAGTGTGTCAGCTCTACCAACAGAGATGTCCAGTTTTCCAGTGAAGTGTTTCATTGGGATACATTGATCACCTCGAATGAGTGCGTCAGCATGTTCCAATGTTAGAGTAGTTTCAGAATTGTGCAATCGCCTGGCATGTGGGAGAGCACATAGGTTTGTGCAACATTGTTGCTTTGGCGGCACTTTGCCCAACAACTCACCATGCTTTTGTTCCATTCCAGGTCTCTGTAGACATTCTGCAAGTGCCTAAGAATATCTGTGATGCTCTGGTTTCCCTCCAAAAGAAACTTTGTGACGTCTCTCTGCTTGGAATGCACCACCAGTACCAGCACAATTTTGAAGGCTACATATAGCACTGCCATCTGTTGGAACTTAGTGAAACTACAGGGGCTGCAGCAGGAGTATTCCACAATAAATTCTGCATTTTTCAACTGAAATTGGCTGAGATAAAAATATGTTGCATTAATTATTGAAAACCCCTTGTATTTAGGGCAGCAGCTTCTGTAAACCATAATGGGAACATGGTTCCCAACAGTTGCCTTCCAGTTGTTGTCCACCATTGAATTATCACTGTGTTGGATGGCAGATGTCATTGTTAATGCAAGTTTATGTACCGTCTCACGTTGTGACCTGTAAGACAATGCTAAAAGAAAAATGATGGTGACTCAAAGGTTAGTTTGTACTTCGCAACCATTTCAGTAAGTGGTGTTACGAGTTTTTTACCAAGTTGGAAAAAGTACAGTATCATTTAATTTGCATTTTGCTTTTTGGTGAGAAAACTGGTGATAGGAAAAGTGAAGTTGGATGATATTTATGTTGACCATTCACTATCAGTGATAGTGAGTACAGTTATATATTAGTTCCATGAATGTAAATGTGGTCAAGCCATTTTTAATGTGGACGGCCCGGAACTCGTGAAAAATTTGATTACCAAAGAAATAATTTTAAAAATGGTCATTCCTGATCATTAAACAAAAGTGCAGAGACTACAGGTGTGTTGGCAGGAAAAGCAATCAATATTTTAAATGATAAATTGTCGTAAAAAAAATTGTAGGCCCAATGGCTGTTGTGATGGTTGATGGTGGACAGGGGTGCAGCTTTCAATTTTGAATGTATGTTTATAGTAATTTAGGCAATATCTGAAAGACTTTTTGCCCAGGTTATCACCTTGGATGCGACCTAGTTTAATTTTACCTCATAATCCAAGAAACAATCAAAATGAAGGGTTGCTGTGGTGAAATTGGTCCCGTCCCCCAGAAGAGTTATTGTGACAGTTTCTGGGATGTGAAGGGTGAAGTCGTCGTAGGGGTCTTAGAAACAGGAAAAACTATCTCTGGACATCACTATAGACCAATTTGACTAGAAACTGAAGGAAACATGGCTCCATTTGTTAAAGGAAAAAAATGCTTGTTTCACTACTGTGGGGATCCAATGCATTTAGAGTTGTTACTCCTGCACAGCCCCTATTCACCTAAGCTGGCTTCTCATTACAAAACATGAAGATAAGGCTCACAGATATAAAATTATACTCAAACGAAGAGGTCATTGTTTAGATAGAGGTGTATTTTAGAGAGCTTGCTATTTTTAAGAATGATTAAGAAATGGCCAGGATGTTCGAAATAGCATATATCCCAAAAAGGAAACTATATTGAAAAATAAATGTTTTTTAAAAAATGGCATCTACATTCCTAATCTACTTCTGAAACAACAATATACATTGAATACAGTGCAGGAGAGACCCTTTCCTAGTTCATATTCACCAACAGTCTTATGCACATTGAATAGTCTTGCAACACTAGGAAAGACTGGAAGACACTTCTGATTCTCAAAAGGAATAACTGCACAGAACTGCACACTAATACCCTTCATATGTTTCTGTTGAAAGACATGAGAAGATATCCTAAGCAAGAACATTGTGACATTTATCGAGGAAAAGAGGCTTTTTCCAAAAAAACTGCATGGTTTTAGAGAAATCAGTTGCCAGTCACATACATTACATAATGTCTTACAAATAGTGTGTTCAATAAATTTTCAAATAGCAATGTAATCTCTGTATTACTGTTGACTGTGAACTAAGTTATTATTATAGATATAGATATGCGAATGACCGCAAAATTTTTTGACTTAGATAACCCAGTAGATTACACTAGATAACAAATATGTAATAGAATTAAAGATACTGCTTATATTATAAACAAATAAAATGATTTGTTAGATAGGGTCAGTAGCACTCTTTTTGTTCACAATGCTTTTGTGTGCAAGAAAACATTTTCCTTAGGTGAGAGGAAAAAATACACGCAGAATGGCCTTGACAGTACCGTATTTCTACTTAATATGCACTCCGTCTTCAGGTCACGAGTGGCCTACCGGGACCATCCGACCGCCATATCATCCTCAGAGGAGGATGCGGATAGGAGGGGTGTGGGGTCAGCACACCGTTCTCCCAGTCGTTATGATGGTATTCTTGACCAAAGTCACTACTATTCGGTCGAGTAGCTCCTCAATTGGCATCACGAGGCTGAGTGCACCCCGAAAAATGGCAACAGCGCATGATGGCGGCCTGGATGGTCACCCATCATTTCTACTTAATATACACAATGAAAATGCCTTTTAAATAAAAATAAAAGCAAAATATGTATTGCTATGAACAAGCGTGAGAACCAGATCATAACAGTCCACAAGATTAGTGGTAAAGATGTGGAGCTCACGACATCATTTAAATATCTGTGGGTTCACTGGCATGTAATTGTGTCTTTGTCATTTTAATTTTACATGGAAGTAAGGCTGTCCTCTTCTGGTTTGGTACATTTGCAGCCTACTTAATTTTTCCAGGCCAACCATCTCACAATGTTCAAAACAGCTGCTAAGAATTTCTGTAATTTTATGCTTCAAATGAGCAGGATACATGTACTGTCATAAGTTTAGTAGATTGTAAACCAAGAGTTGTAGCAGCATTTCTTTTAGAAATAGGACCGGCACTATTTTAGGTCCTATTTATAAAATAGGCCACTTATGTGCAAGACCACATCACACACACTGGTAGACTATAAGCCCCGTCTGTCGACTTCCCTTGACGAAATGTGTGTTCCATGAGTAAATACTTACTACATTTAGGATGTCAAATCAAACACCTTTCAGCCATGTAATTTCCAAACTGTTATTTTATTTGGCTACCAGTTTTGGTGATTTACTATGCCATCTTCAGGCACCCTGACTGACATGTGGGAAGATTCCAACCTCAGTTCCAGTCAAAACAGGGATCAGCATTCAACTACTGGCATCTGTAGGTTTCTGTTTGATACAGTGATCACTTTAACCATGATCTGCCAAGATGATGATGGTTGAAGTTATTGCTTATCAAGCAGAAATCTATAGATACCGGTATTTGAATGCTGGCCCTATTTTGACTGGAACTGAGGTTGAAATCTTCCTACACATTGGTCAGGGGGGCCTGAAGATGGCGTAGTAAATCGCCAAAACTGGTAGCCAAATAAAATAACAGTTTGGAAATTAGACAGCTGAATGGTTTTTGATCCAACGTTCTGTACTGAACAGTTAAGTCCCGTAACCATCTCTGAAAAGATGGACATGCACCAGAAAATGTGGATAATACAAAATGGTAACCAGTAAGAGCTATATCTTGGACATGCAATCTACATATCAATACAAGACAGCTTGAACATCCTGCCCGAATCACATGCCACAAAATTTAATATTTCACCAGATTTACATTGGTCAACTTTAACAAATGGTCGCAGGTACCCGTTTTTGTAAGGACCAGTAGTACATGTTGTGAAGATTCACATGCTATTGGTACATAGTGCCTCACCTATGAAAAACGTCCTGGCAGTTGGTATCTGCACCCATTTGTTCAATTTGTCACTATGAAATTTGCAGTGAAATATGAAATTTTGTGGCATGCAATACTAGAGGACAATCTAATGTTCAATCTGTTTTGTACAGACATGCAGATGTATGTCCATTGTATATTCCCATTGACTACCGTTCTGTACTATCCACTTTTCCTAGTGTTTGACCTATTTTTAATAACTGTACAATCATGGGACACACATTTGACATTGTCAGGATGTCTGTCAGTGCCCAGACACTACTGCATACATAATACAACACTTACAGGCAATGAACGTTATCCAGGGTGTCCCATTTATCTTGACCACCCTAAATAACTGTTTGTCCAGATGCAAAGTACAAAATGTTTCAATCAAATGTTCTCTAGCCGTCAAGGGGACATCAATCAGCATGATTGAATTAATTGTAACTTTGTTTTTTAGAAAGATATGAACAGCGGTATGACTTTTTTAAATGGCATCCTGTATTTTTTATTCGGTAATTCATTTCCTCTCCAAAAGAGCTATTCAAAAATGTATCACAGTGTACCATTCACTGAAACACAACATTTTTAATTACATAAAACAACATTGACGTTCAGGTACCCGGGGTAATGGAACACTCTCACGTGCTGACGTTGACAGAGGACAAATGTAAACATAAGTAGAATGCACACCCTTCATTCCATCAACCATTGTCAGTTGAAGAGTTGTGTGAGTAGAATGTACACCAATGAAGAGAATGTAGAAATGCTACTCATCTGTGGGGAACGTAAGTTAGCAGAACAGTAATTGCAATACTGTTTTCTTATGTATGAGTACATTTAGTACAGTAGTTTAGCCCTTTTAAATACTGTTATGTAGAGTTATCATACACATACAGTAAAGGCTGTCCTTCCTGCATATTGCATTGACATAACGTTTCTTTTATTGTTGTTGTTGTTGTTGTTGTTGTTGAATGTAGGCGGAATGCTACGCAGGTAGTGGAACTGTGCAGTTAGCAATATCCTGACAAGAACCCACCTTCCTGACAGATGTTTTTTCGTCTTGTTGCAACCCACAACAATGCAGTCATCATAGCACTCGCACAGACGAAGCTACCGAAGTTAATGTCCCCGCTTCCGTTGCTATGAATCCACATGTGAGCACACGACAGCTTAAACATGAGATTGGCATTCCTAAAACCAGTGTACCTCATATTCTTACATGTTACCTCTTCCATCCTTACCATGTACACCTACATCAAGAATTGCATGGGAATGATTTCCAGAATTGTGTACAGTTCTGTCAGTGGGCACAGCAGCAAATCCTCACCAACCCGAACTTCTTCTCCAATGTTCTATTTTATCGATGAATGTTCCTTCTCAAACGAAGGACAGGTAAACTCGAGGGACATGGATCATTGGTCCAGCAACAACCCACAATGGCTTAGACTGGTGGAGCATCAGTGTCAGTGTGGAGTTAATGTCTGGTTTGGGATGTTTGGTACTACAATTATTGGCCCTTATTTCATCAGTGGTAGTCTAAACGGCACAATGTATGCCAATTTCCTCAGATGAATTCTTCCTCCTATTCTGGATGACATGCCGCTAAGAACCAGAATGCTTATGTGGTATCAACACGATGGATGTCCAGCACATAATGCCTTGCGTGCACATCGTGTTCTGAACTGAAGGTGTCCTGCCAGATGGATTGGTCGAAGAGGAACAGTTTCTTGCCCTGCTAGGTCTCCTGATTTAAATCCATTGGACTTTTTTCTTTGTGGATGCATTAAAGATGTTTATCTCGATATTCCAGCAACTCCAGATGACATGCAGGATGGTATCGTGCTTGCTTTTAATTCTCTTCACCAGGCAACACTGGAAGCAGCAAATAATTCTTTCGTTCAACGGGTGCACCAGTGTATCAGTGTCCAGGGTCACCACTTTGAGCACCTTTGAATGTTCTACTCCTGGGCAATGGCACAGGAGAGTCAAAGTCAATTTTGTGTTTTGTTTTTACTTGGTTTTCATTTGTTTTCAGACAACTCCAGCAAGTGGAAGAGTTTGTGATCCTGGGCTCAAAGTCAATGTTGTGTTATGAAATTAATAACATTATGTTTCAGTGAATGGTACACTGTGATACATTTTTGAATAGGTCTTTAGGAGAGGAAACGAATTAACAAATAAAAAATACAGGGTGCCATTTAAAAAAATCATACCGCTGTTCATATCTTTGTAAAAAACAAAGCTGCAATGAACACAATCATGCTGATTGATGTCCCCTTGATGGCCCAGGAACATTTGCTTGAAACATTTTGTAATTGGCCTCTGGACAAACAGTTATTTAGGGTGGTCAAGATAAGTGCCTTCATGATGGGCATGTGCAGAAATTTTTCCAAGAGAAGGCAAGATGTAAAACTTGTCAGTTTTATACAACTGATTCGATGAGTTTGAAAATCTGTCATACCCTAAGAACTAAATTTAACAAGTAGTGCAGAAAACTAATTTTATCTTAAAAGTTTGATTGTTATCTAGTTAGTATTTTTAAGGCACATAACTTGGGTGTGTAAACTGTAAGCATGTGTCAATCGTATATGCAAAGTATGTGTGTTTATGCTACTAATATGAATGTGGATGCCACGTGGGGTAGCCGCATAGTCTGAGACGCCTTGTCATGGTTCGCGGAGCTACCCCCCTTGGAGGTTCGAGTCCTCCCTTGGGCATGGGTGTGTGCGTTGTCCTTAGTGTAAGTTAGTTTACATTAGATTAAGTAGTGAGTAAGCCTAGGTACCAATGACCTCAGCAGTTTGGTCCCTTAGGAACTTATCACAAATTTCCAAATTTGAATATGGATGCCACCTTTTTGATTCAACGAACTGAAATTACATCCTCATATGAAAAAATCCAGGATATCCAACAAGTTAAGAAATAAGGCTTAAAAATATTCACAAAAAACAATTTACTGAAATGAGGCAATCATTTTGTTAATTTTTTCTTTGACGTAAAGTCATTTTTCAGTTGTACTGGTAACTGATTTTCACTGATCGTGCCAAACATCCTGATGTGTTTCTAAATGTTAAATTATGGCATACAATTCCTTTTAAATAACAAAGCTGAATGTTAAATCTTCTGCATCTGACCGCCTACACAGAGATTATTAATACCCCTTCTCATCCAATAACTTCTCTCAGTAACATTTTTGTTTGTCATTGAAAATGCTGTTGTTCTGGTGGGCACATTGTGCATCATTATCTGTGAATGTTAAATGTTGATGAGAGATCACAAAAGTACATACAAATTTGTAAGACACCAAGTGACCATCCTCCATGAGGATGCTTTCTATTATTAGGAAGCTGCAGCCTTGTATGATGATCTTTCATTAAAAACTAAAAGAGAGATTTCTGCCGAAGGGAAACTGATATATAATAAATCTAGTGCTGGACTGAAAACATTTGTTTTCATCTTAGGGTGGCAGGCAAGTGCATCACAGAGCAGCGACAGACCTGTAGGGATCTTTATCTCATATGATGACAAAATGCTGAAGAACTATTTAAAGCGAGAAATTTATGCTTCCCAGTTTTTCTGGTGTCTGTTGCATACACACACTTCTTTGCAGATGATTTCTTGATTACCAGCCCAGTTTCACTAACTGTCAAGAATGCTTTTTTTTTTCTCCCATGATTGTAGTGAACATTGTACTGTTAGAATTTCAGTGTCTTCCTAATTTGTGATTTGTTCGGCAGGTGGGCTGTGAAGGTCAACTGCGAAAGCACTACTCACAACTAGTCAACCAGCTGAAGCAACAGGCCCATGATGGGACACTGGCTGAAGTTCTCCAGCTGCCTGTTATTGGCTGGCATGTAAAGACTGAAACATCTTCCAGTCACAGAGAAAGGAGAGAGGTAACCACTTTACAAAATTTTATTCAAAACCAAATACAGATACTGGAAGTGTAAACAATGAAAACTGTGCCATTTTTATGTTGTCTTACGTATTAGTATTAGTTTTTTTTATGTGTTTAACCGTTCTATCGAACTCTCATAAAATATATATGACTTCAAACTTCTGATTGCTTTACAAATGGGTTAAAGCAGGTAAGCAAGAGAGAGTTTGAAACGATGTTTAAAGTTTATTGGCTGTTAAGGCCACTCATTCACAAATACTGGATGAATGAATTACTGGTACTTGTGTGCGGTGAGTAGCACTGCCACAAGGCATATACACAGTTTTAACTATAATGCTTGTCTTATTGTGTTAAACCTTTAACTGTACATTACATCTGTTAATGATTAAATTGTGACAACATTTTACATTTTTAAATTGACTCAGTAATTATATGAAATACTGAAAATCAAGTTTTTGTTGCCCATGGAAGCCATGAATAGGCAACCTCCAACTGGGATAGGGTGCCATGAACTGGGCTAGCCATTTAGTAATATAGTACATGGTATTAAGAGTCATAAACTTACGCAGAAAATTCAAGCTAATACACAGTATACAAACATCTGAGTATTGAAGCCAGTGTGCTGATATGTCTAAAGAACATTACTATCTGTATTGGATGGTAGAATCAAACAGTGCCAAGTCCAAGTTGTAATATCAACAATATCAAGAAAAGGATAGATTGCAATTCTTCGTAAAGATGGCACGTTGAGTTGTTGCAGACAGACATGATGAAAAGACTGTTGCTGCTTATAAGCTTTCAGCTAAAGCCTTCTTCACAAAAGAGAACCCCCCCCACACACACACGAAAAAAAAATCCATCTGTGGCACAGAAAAGTGTCTGTGCCTACATGATGTTAGAGTGCACCCAGAGTTGACTAATACAATTGTGATGAACTAAAATGTAATCAGATGCAATCTGAGGTGAATTTTAACTAAAATAATCCAGGAATCAAATTAGATAATAGTGATGGAATTAGATTAGGAAATGAGACACTAAAGGTAGGTAATCAGTTTTATTATCTGGGCAGAAAAATAACTGATGATGGCTGAAGCAGATAGGATATAAAATGCATACTGGCAATATCAATAAAATGCAATTTTGTCATATGATGGCATGATGGAGACTGTGGCTGTTGTTTGAAGACAAATGTTGATGGTGTTAGGATAGCAACCAGCCACAAATTTACTTTGAGTTCCTTTATTCAAAGGAAATCGTTACCGGTTTCAAATCATCGTGATTCATCATCAGACGGTTTACATGCTTTCTTTATGACATTTGGTGTGTTTTTATAGATTAATTGTGAAACGTCAGTTTCGAGTGTTTGTTTTCATAACTTTCGTCCAACCGATGTAAATGCATTCCCACTGCAGCCTCGTTGTTGCGCACGTAAATAGTTCTCACTGTACACGCGTGGTTAAAATGATCTCAGCGACAAATCTAAAGTGTACAGTGAGAACTATTTACGTGTGCAACAACGAGGGTGCAGTGGGAGTGCATTTACATCGGTTGGACAAAAGTTATGAAAACAAACACTCGAAACCGACGTTTCATGACAATTAATCTATAAAAACACACTAATTGTCATAAAGAAAGCGTGTAAACCATCTGATGATGAATCACAACGATTCGAAACCAGTAACGGTTTCCTTTGAATAAAGAAACTCAAAGTAAATTTGTGGCTGGTTGCTGTCCTAACACCATCAACATAGCAATAAAAGTTTCTGAAAAAGAGAACTTTAACAGTGAATATCAGTTCAAATGTTAGGAAGTATTTTGTGGTAGCTTTGTATAGAATGTAGCCTAGTATGGAGGTGAAACATGGGTAATAAGCAGTTCAGATGAGAAGACAACAAAAGCTTTTGAAATATTGCGCTACAGAAGAATGTTGAAAATTAGATGGACAGATCAAGCAACTAATGAGGATGTACTAAATCAGATTGGGGAAAAAAGAAACTTATGGCACAACTTGACTAAAAGAAGAGGTCTACTGATAGGACACATCTTGAGGCATCAAAGAATGCTGCATGCTGTGCAGATTTGAACAGTGTGTGAGATGTTGGTTGCCCTGGTGAGGAGGGCAGCTCAGTGCTGACCACTAAGACCCTGCCAGCGAGGTATAGCTGGCCGCTACTTCAGTGAAGTACAAAAAGTCATTCATTGTTGAGGGAGATGGGGTAGCTGTGATCCATCATTGTCATTAAGGGAATCGAGGCAACTCAGATGTCTTGTACAGCGGAGTGATCAGCGAGCCACATGTGTACTTTGGAAAATAACGTGGAGGATGGCAGTTGTGGGTGGAATTGGCATATGTTGCATGACAGCAACAAAAGCGATTCTGCACTGGCATGAAGTGAGCAGGGGCATGTTGCACAGGTGCAGACATGATGCAGTTTGTCATTTTCTGCGCTGGTGGAGATGCATGTGTGTCAAAAGTGGGGGTTTCTTGATGGTGTGCAAAGGTCACTGCTCTGGCCAGGGAATGGTGACATCAGCTTCGGTGAAATTCGTGCAGGATGGGGCCAGCTTGTTGTTGGTGAGCCATCATTTGTATTGTCGTCGTAGTTGTGTGTCATGCCAGCTGCCTCTGTTATCAATATTATCAATGCACAGTCTGTGAGAGTATATTCGATCAGCGAGTTGAAGGCACAGGTCCAATGGTTCATGCTTGTGACTGACCATGGCTAGCTGGACTTGCAGGGGGAGCTGGCAACCCTTTTTTCCCCTTTATTAAAACAACCATATATGTACATAAACACAAAAACAAAATATTGAAGAGCTGGAACTGATTCAACACGAATTGTATCCTACAATAGACTGAAGAACACATTTCAATATAGTGCCATTTGTAAGCTTACAAAATAGAACATAAATAGTAAACTGACAATAGCCTCTTCAGTCCAGACAGAGACATAGATCTGAAACGCAAACATATATATAATTGATTGTCTTAACTGGAATGACAGTTCTGTCCTTTGATTCATAATCGTCCAAACTCAAAGTCATTTGGAGCACATAAACGGATAACAAGAGATGCACAGGAACATAAATTAATGAAAACGTCATAATGAAGTTAATAACACCATTGAGAAGTCGGAAGTAGTCCTAGGAACTGGTATAACCCCTTATTCGTTGTGTATTTTGTTCGCTACATAGTCTTGCATGTGATTTGTGTCCTTACCGGCATCGAGAATTACCCTACGCCTTGTTTTTCAAAAATTATGTCTAACATGTTAGCAAACATCTTCCTGCAATTTGGGTAACGTTTCATCTTCCAGCATGCCATTCTCATGTAAGCCTCGAAACTAATGAGATTATCTTCACTATTGTGGATGATGATACATGTCACAAACTGTCCTAACATCCACATCACGGTGTTGTTCTTGGTAGCGGGAAAATGTTTCGCGTCTGGCCAGAGCAGGATGTCGGTGCAGTGGCTGGCTGGGCTGCTGCGGGTAATCAGGCCCAGCCTCTGCTGCACCCATTTCCAGTTAATGAGATGACCGCCACAAGTGAAGCAATGGCGTAAGGTGTCGACCAGACCACAGCGGACGCATTTATCACTGTCAATTAAACCAATTCTATGCAACCTTTCATTAGTGGGTATAACATCGTTTACCACTTTATACCATGTGGACGCCACTTCAGCAGTGTGGACGGTTAAACTTATGTTGTCCCAAACTGCCTTCCAATGAACACTCGGGTATTTAAGTTCAGTGGGATTCCGGACTATTGGAGATGTCCATCTTTTTAATAACAGGTGCGTTGTCAGTAAATCCTGCGTGAAACAATGTCCATCAATATAGCTTACTTCAAGAAAAAACTGCTTGACATGTCATAGTTTGTAATGGGTGGATGCGTATCGGTGGGTTGTAAGGTTCGGAAGAGCCAACTGGTTACGCTGAGAGGTTCCTTATCCAACAAATGGGTGATTCGTTTAATATATAACGCAGTACACTTTCGGTTAATGTCAGGCATGTTTAGTCCGCCAGCCTGTCTGGAAGACGTCAGTGTGGTGTATTTCACTTTGAACAGATGCCCTTGCGAGATATATCTATTAGAGAGTTTCATCATGTGTTTGGCCTGCATCTTGGGGACTGGAAATAGTTGGGCAATATAGTACGTTTTACTGAATATATAACTGCTGAGGAGTCGTACGCGTTGGAGAATGTTAACGGACCGCCAATTTTTTTCATAGATGGCACCTTGCATTTTATTGGTGACCTGCTTCCAATTTTTTGCATTCATTTTTAGCGGGCATTTGTCGATAATCATCCCCAGAGTGGTGTGGGTTTCGACACGCTTCGCCCAAGGTATAATAACTGCATCGAATCCTCGAATGTTGACAAAGGTGCATTTACCGGCGTTGATTTTAGCACCGGAAGCATGACAGTACTCGTCTACCGCGGGCTTGAGGGTTGATACGTCTCTGTCGTTGCGCAACAACACTCCGACGTCGTCGGCGTAAGCACGAACCACGAAGGACATCCCGGCGATTGAAAGGCCTGCAAGTTTGTCATGAATAGAGCGTAAGAGTGGCTCGAGCGATAAAACAAATAACATCATGGAGAGAAGGCTCCCCTGCGGCACTCTTCTTTGGACCTCATTGGGTTGAGTAAGCTGTCCATTTAGGCTGATTCTGGTTGTAATGCCCGTGACGAAATGTTGCACGACATTTATAACCCGTTGCTCAAAACCACAACGCTGCAGTAGCTGTAGGAGGTACTCGTGGCGGACGCGATCAAAAGCCTTGCAAAAGTCGATAAACAGCAATGCGAGATTCACGTTAGTGACTGACACTATGGCTATTACATGTCTATATTCCGAAAGGGACGTCATAATAGTGCGACCAGGGATGCATGGTTGATGGTTGTGAATCACTTGCTTCATTAACGGAGACAATCTGCTGTTGAGTGCTCTGGCGAAGGTTTTGTAATCAAAATTGAGTAAAGTAATAGGTCAGAAGTTATCTAAGGTTTTTCGGTGTTTGCTTTTTGGTATCAATACAATTCGGCCTTCCTTCATTTCGGCCGGCACGTCACTCCCTCGCATCACTTCATTGAGAACATCTGTAAAAGCGTGTCCAATTACGGGCCAGACGCGCACATAAAATTCCCGTGGCAAACCATCAGGGCCAGGGGATTTATTTGATGGCGAGCCAGAAATCAGTTCAAGGACTTCGTCTGGAGCAAAATTGTGTACGACCGCCGAGTTGTCCGCAGGCGTGACTATGGTGGGCAGAGCACGTACGATATCGCCGTCATCATCACCATATGTATCGCATTGCGAGTACAGATCCGTGATGTACCGGTAAACTGCAGTAAGAATCTCAATCTGTCGGGTCAAACGGAGTCCGTCATCTGTGTTCAGCTCCCCGATAAAAGCTTGCTTGCGATGGGTACGATGTTTTATGAGGTGATACAGCAATGCAAGTTCGTCCTGTTGAAGCGATTTTGCTTTACATCTGATCTTCAGTCCTTCAAGCTGTGTTCGCTTTGTGCCTATAAGCTACGCCTTTTTTTGTTTGATGGTCGTGAGCTGTGTGTTGGTTGGTGTCATAGTCGCATACAACTCTCGCAGAACTGTTTGGTAAAAATCAATCGTGCGTTTGACATCTTGCGCCCGTTGCCAACTGTAGTTTCTTAAAGGTAATCGCATTTTCCATTTGACCACAGCATTCCACCAGGCTATCTTGCTCGGATATCTGCAGCATTGCTTGAGACAATCCGCCCATGTCGTGGAGATGACATCTTGTAGCAAGGCATCGGCGAGAATAGAAACATTTAGGCTCCACGGAATCCTATGCCATTTAGTATGCTGTTTGGCCAGATTTATCATGATACAGAGGGCGCAGTGGTCGGAGAAGCTAGCCGGAATGACATTGGCGTCCAGAACATGTTGGCAAATGTTCTCAGAGATGTACAAACGGTCTAGATGGCTACATGCAGTGGTGGTCAGGTACGTGTACTTTACCAGGGTAGGAAATTTTAGTTCCCATGCATCCTTCAGCTGCAGGTGGCGCACCAGATCATGTAGTTCCCTACAGTAATTAAAGTTTGGCGATTGGTCTTTCCTGTGGATCACACAGTTGAAATCACCACTAATTATCAACTGGGTTGGGTTGCGGCGTAGCAAGTATATGATGTCTTGTTTAAAGAAGTTAGCTCTTTCTGATTTTAAGGTCGTTTCAGATTGAGCATAGATATTGACGAGGGTGACATCAAAAATTTGGCAAGCTGTGCCTCTACCGGAGTCCAACATTTCAATATTGCTCACTGGGATTCCGTCTCGTGATAGAATGGCCATATCTGTACCCCCCCGTCTGCCACGGTGTTTACAATTGTTGCAAATCCTGATACATGAAAACTTAAGATAGACACTTCCTGTAACAGAATTATATCAGCTTCGGACTCATAGATAAACTGCCGTAGCATTGCTAATTTTAAATCTGTCCTAACTCTATTAATGTTCAGGGACAAAAACTTATAAGCTAGACTCATGATCGTCCGAGACTTGTGGGTGATGGGAAGTGTAGGAAGCCCAGTCCATCTCACCGTCGGACTTCGAACCTACATCCGCAGGTTTTGTACCGGTTTTTGGCTGACTTTACTTTTTGAGTTACTTCCGGCCACGGAGTCCTTTGGTTTAACTTTATTTTTCCGTCGCAAAGGTGTCTGAAGTGTCATTGAAGACGGCGGAGTCAGCGAGTCATGGCTGTAAGCAGTATGTGAAAGTCCTTGCTTCGGAACGGGTGATGGCAAGTCCGACGACGCGGCTTCAGTAGGCTCACTGTGTTTGTTTGGAGCCGCACTGGCTGTTTGTATACAGCTGTCCGGGTCCTCGTGTTGTTTGGAAGCAGTTTTGAGGTGGCGGCTGTTCCAAGATGGCCGCCGAGTAAGTGACGCCAGAAACCATTTCCAGAAAGTTAAGTGATTTAGACAGGAATATAATTTAGTTTAACGCTGACAACAAATTAAATACGTGCATTAGTGTATCGTTTAGTGTTGCCGTTAAAGGTTTGACTTTTATTTGCATATTTTTTCAGAAAACACGAAAAGATCGTAACTTCGCGAAGTCGTGCTTAGGCTTAAATTTTGTAAACGTGTTTGTTTCTTGTTTCAAGGTAATTTAACTAGTTTCTCGGTAACAAATAAGTAAACTACCGTAAATAGCGTATAACTTCATTGTTTTAATACAGATTTCAGAAAAACAGCGTAACTTTATATCAGAAACTTGCCTATATACATTTGTTTATAGGCCTATTCTCGTAACGTTTTTGGAGAATCAAAGTTAAAGTATCTCGTTTAATTGCCCTTTTTTCATTCCATCGAGTGAAATATATAATAAATAGCGTATACCTTCGTTGTTTTAATACAGATCTCAGAAAACCAGCGGAATTTTAAATCAGAAACTTGCTTATATACATTTGTGAATGAGCTTAATTCATGTAACGTCTTTTTTGATTTTCGGTAATTTAATTGATTTATTCTAGCTAAAGTATTATTTTTGCCATGAGTGAGAAGTGCCTGACGTGCCGTAGAATTGTTAGTTCCGGGGTTTGGTGTGATGGATGCAGTAGTTTTTTTCACTGGGGGGACTGCAGTGGCGTGGGTGTTGGGAAAGTGGATCAGGCTCATCAGTGGTTATGTAGGATTTGCAGCAGAGATAGGAAGATAGTGGAACAGGAGGGGAAAATTGCTGCCCTTCAGGCTGAGCTAGATCAGGCTAGGGAAGATCTGGACAGGTTAAGGAGGGAGAAGGGCAAAGAGAGGTGGGAAGTGGCAACAGGTAGCAGAAGGAACAGGCCTAGAACTAAGTCTGACAGTTTTGTGGTGAATGTCAAAAATAAGTTTGACCTGTTGCTTCAGTTAGAAACTGATGAGCCTCAAGCAGAGGTAGGTGTAGACAGGACACAACAAACTTTCAATAGGAAATTGAAAAAGAATGTAGGAAAGTCATCGAAAAGGAAGAAAGTTTTGTTGTTAGGCAGTTCTCATGCCAGAGGTGTAGGCCAACTTCTGCAGGAGGAATTAGGACCAGAATACCAGGTCACAAATTTTTTCAAACCAAGTGCTAGTCTGGATCAGGTGACAGAGGATTTAGGCTCACTCTGTAAAGGATTTACCAGGGAAGACACCGTGGTTATTGTGGGAGGGCCAGGGAACAGCATCGACAGAGATCCTGGGTACAGTATAGAGTGTGACCTGGTAAAGATTGCGTCGGCATCGAGACACACCAATGTTGAATTTGTATCTGTCCTGAGACGCCATGACCGGCCTCATTTGAACTCTTCTGTTGGGAGAGTTAATTTGGAGTTGGAACGGCTGTTTGTGTCGGGTGCGGGGGCTCATATTGGTGTGGTTCCTGTTGATTATCTCAGTAGGTGGAACTATACCAGGCACGGCCTACATCTCAACAGGAAAGGGAAGGGGAAACTGGCTGGGGTAATAGCAGGAAATTTAAGGGGGGGAGGCACTGCCATGAATGGTAAAATACCAGTGGTTACAGGTGTTGGAGCAGCACCTTTTTTAGGATAGGTAAGACAGAAAGATGTCAAGTTCTACGAGAGGTCAGGATTGAAACAAATCTTCAGTTTAGGAAAGAAATTCAACAGCACAAATCTAGCACATTGGATCACCAATCACAGCTATCAATTATAAATTTTCACCAATCACCAGAAATTTTATCTCCACCAAGTTGTATCTCAGTCGTAGGTAATTGCATTGATGAACTAAAGTCACCCAACCCAATTGACATAATCTGCCTCTCTGAACACCATGTGACCACTGGTATAGGAACTAGGCCTAAGCACAATGAGAAACTCAGACAGGAGAGTACTGCAAATGTTAGAATAAGGAAAGGTTCTCATAAAAGTATAATTAAAAATAATGTAAGTATATTTCATCAAAATATTGGGAGTTTAAAGAATAAAGTAGATGAGCTTCTGGTTTGTTTGGAAGATTTAGAAGCTGAGAATGAAATAGATATACTATGCCTGTCTGAGCATCACATTGTTACTGATATGGATAAGGTAAATGTAAGTGGTTATAAGCTCTCTGCACATGTAATGAGAGAAAATATGGAGAAAGGAGGAGTTGCCATATATGTCAAAAGTTATCATTGTGCAAAAAGTATAGAAACAAAAAAGTTTTGTGTAGAGAAACATATAGAAGCATGTGCCTGTGAGCTTAAATTAAATAAAGGCACATTTATAATTGTAACTGTATATAGGTCCCCATCAGGAAATTTTCATCTATTTCTGAAAAATTTGGACTCCTTGTTGTGCTATCTGTCAGACAGGGGGAAGCAAATTATTATTTGTGGGGACTTCAATGTAGATTCTCTGAAAGAGGGTAATAGGAAAAATGACCTTGAAGTATTACTCGGTTCTTTCAGTTTGACACCCGTTATTGATTTTCCTACTCGGGTGGTAAAGGATAGCAGCTCACTGATAGATAACTTCTTTATAGACCAAGATAAGTTTAACCAGATAAATTCTCAGCCTGTTGAGAATGGTCTTTCTGATCATGGTGCACAGCTAGTTACAATATATGACATAGCTCCATTCAGCAATACTAAACAGTCCTCCAAAGTAGTACGTTCAGTCAACAATTTAACAATTGCAAATTTCAGGGAAAGCCTACAGCAGTTAGACTGGGATGAGGTGTACCGTGAACCTGATGCCAATTTAAAATATAATTTATTTCATGACATTTTTGTAAATGCATTTGAAAACTGTTTCCCCAAGAAAATAGTTAAATATACTCGTAAGAAACCTTGTAACAAACCATGGCTTACTAAGGGTATAAAAATATCTTGTAACCGGAAAAGGGAAATGTATCTGACAGCAAGAAAGAGTAGTGACCCAGAAACTATCAAAAATTATAAAAACTACTGTGTTATATTAAGAAAAGTTATTAAAAAATCCAGGAGTATGTGTATCATGTCTGAAATCAGCAACTCTGATAATAAAATTAAAACAATTTGGAATATTATTAAAAGAGAAACAGGTCAACCAAGAGCAGAGGAAGACAGTATTACCATCAAATTGAATGAAAACTTTACGAACAAAAAGTCAGAAGTTGAAAATATTTTTAATAATCATTTTCTAAATGTTGTGGATATAGTAGGATCCAGGTGTTCATTAGAAGATGCTAGGCTGTTAATGGAAGAGGCCATACCTATGCAATTTGATACAATTGAAATCTCACCCACTTCTCCCTCTGAAATTAGGAAAATAATAAACTTGCTTAAAAGCAAAAACTCACATGGAATTGATGTCATTTCCAGCAAAATACTAAAAGCTTGTTCTCAACAGATAAGTAAGATTCTCAGCCACCTGTGTAATAGCTCTCTGGAACAGGGCATTTTCCCTGATAGACTGAAATATGCTATTGTTATACCTTTGCATAAAAAGGGGGATAGATCTGATGTCAACAATTACCGTCCAATCTCCCTTCTAACAGCTTTATCCAAAATTTTTGAGAAAGTAATGTATTCAAGAGTAGCTTCACATATCTGTAAAAATGAAGTACTATCAAAATGTCAGTTTGGTTTCCAGAAAGGAAATTTTGAATGATCTGAATAACCGAACACCACCCATTGGGATTTTTTGTGATCTCTCAAAGGCTTTTGATTGTGTAAATCATGAAATTCTGCTAGACAAGCTCAAGTATTGTGGCATGAGTGGGACAGTGCACAAATGGTTTAATTCGTACCTAACTGGAAGAGTGCAGAAAGTTGAAATAAGTAGTTCTCGTAACATGCAAAGATCAGCACATTCCTCAAACTGGGGAACTATCAAGAATGGGGTTCCACAAGGGTCAGTCTTGGGTCCTTTGTTGTTCTTATTATATATTAATGACTTGCCATTCTATATTCATGAAGAGGCAAAGTTAGTTCTCTTCGCTGATGATACAAGTATAGTAATCACACCTGAGAAACAAGAATTAACTGATGAAATTGTCAATACTGTCTTTCAGAAAATTACTAAGTGGTTCCTTGTAAACAGACTCTCACTGAATTTTGATAAGACACAGTACATACAGTTCCATACAGTGAATGGTATGATGCCATTAATAAATATAGACCTTAATCAGAAGCTTATAGCTAAGGTAGAATATTCCAAATTTTTAGGTATGTCCATTGATGAGAGATTAAATTGGAAGAAACACATTGATGATCTGCTGAAACGGTTGAGTTCAGCTACTTATGCAATAAGGGTCATTGCAAATTTTGGTGATAAACATCTTAGTAAATTAGCTTACTACGCCTATTTTCACTCATTGCTTTCATATGGCATCATATTTTGGGGTAATTCATCACTGAGGAATAAAGTATTTATTGCACAAAAGCGTGTAATCAGAATAATAGCTGGAGTCCACCCAAGATCATCCTGCAGACATTTATTTAAGGATCTAGGGGTATTCACAGTAGCTTCTCAGTATATATACTCTCTTATGAAATTTGTTATTAACAACCAAACCCAATTCAAAAGTAATAGCAGTGTGCATAACTACAATACTAGGAGAAAGGACGATCTTCACTATTCAAGATTAAATCTAACTTTGGCACAGAAAGTGGTGAATTATACTGGCACTAAAGTCTTTGGTCACTTACCAAATAGTATCAAAAGTCTGACAGATAACCAACAAGTATTTAAGAAGAAATTAAAAGAATTTCTGAATGACAACTCCTTCTACTCCATAGAGGAATTTTTAGATATAAATTAAGAAAAAAAACAAAAATATTAAAAAAAAATAAAAAAAATAAAAATAAAAAATAAAGAAAAACAAAAAAACACAAAAAAATAAAGTTCTTATATTAACTTAAGTATGTTGTTAAATTAACCTAATTATGTCATGTATTGGAAAATTCGACTCGTTCCACATCATTACGAAATATCGTATTCATGATCCATGGAACTAGTATTAATCTAATCTAATCTAATCTATGTTATGCTCTACACCGCGTGCTTCATCCGCCGTGTTTACGAGTTGCAGTTGACTGACTGCCGCCTCTTGTGTGTTGGCCACCTGCAGCGAGTCGGCAAGCGACATCGGAACGGATTGCTGTAAACACTCAGCTGCACTCGTATTGACAGTTTTTGCGTTGGGCGGTTGAATGGGAATTTGGCGGGCCGTAACTGAGCCATCCGACACATGCGTGTCCTGTGTGGAGGCCCGTGGCTCCACATCATCGGTTTGATTTTTTACTACCTGTTCGCCGGAACCACTACCGTCACTTATAGTACATCGTCGTTTGTTACCAACAGATAATGCAACACCGGTGGCTAAGGGGTGACTGGCCACAGGTTTTTGAGGCAAGGGTGGGAAGGTGCTGTTACCAAGATCGTTGTCTTCTGACACAGATGCACTCGGTTGGGAGTCAGTCACAGAAGGCGTCTGATTTTGAGTTAGGACATCAGCCAATGTTAATCTCTGTCGTTGTTGCAGATTGTTTCGAAGTACGACAACTCGCCGTGGGCAATCCTCTCATAAATGGCCACTCGTGTTACAGATAAAACAAGTGCCTACTTGCCCCTCGTAAATGACATGAGCCTTATAACCACAAACCATTATATAGGATGGGATATTGACTTTAATGGCCCATGTCAACTGAGTGAACCCCACTATAACATTGGAGTTTGTGACGGCTCGACCATTTTTTGTTTCTAATCTGTCGGATGTCACCGTATTTGGCGAGGACATCTCTAAGAAAACAATTCTCAACCTCAGGTGGCAAATTGAACACTCGCACTTGTTTATACTCATTGTCAGCATTAGTTATTGAAACTGTACTCACCGACTGATCACGATGTCGGAACTCTGCTTTCCCACCAGTATTCACCAAAATTTTCTCCAGTTGTATCTGGTCTAAAAACTTCACAAAGAAACATTATTCCGCCATGTCATAATATGCTGTGTGGACCTGATCGGATGTGATGCCAATAATATCTACTATCCAGCCATGGATCTCTAGAGAACTTGGTTGCACATTCCTGGAAGATTTCTCAAATGCAAAACACAGGGTATTCTTACGTGGTACACTGGGAGCCATAACTGCACTATATGAGCGGTCGGGACCGCTGTGAGTAAATTAAGAAGCTTGTGTACGACGGTAGTGAAGAAGCACTGAGAATATCACAGGTCACAATCCAAGAATTATTATAAACACTGCTTGCGGCGCTATGACTACGCGGAAGTACCGACATGTCCGGTCACTGTTGCGTCCCAAGTGGAACTGCCCGTAGGGTCCATAACATATTGTGGGGCATGAGGTTGAAGGTCGATATGTCTGTGGAGGCATCACCATAATAGTGATGGAGTCTTATCATAGACTTTCATTGTAAATGATGTGATAGATGATTTATTTGATTTATTCATCTGGGGAGCTGTGTCTGCATGTACCACCCCCCCCCCTCCCCGAAAGTGGCTTAGTAGAGCAACAAATTTTGTGCCATTGCTGATGATGGCCCTTGATGCATAAATGTTGTCCACAATGGTGAACTGTAATGATGGATGATCTGTCCAGAATAAAGTAGTAATGTTCTAGAGAATGCCACTCTCACTATGTATCATGCAGGCTTCAAGCATGGTGTTATCTGTAGTGTCTAATGTCTTGGCATGAAAAACATCGTCCACAGGCATGAATTGCATGGCACACTGGGGGCACGACAGCAGCATTATAGTTGCGCAATAGTCAGAAATGATGAAATTGCATGAAAACATGGTCATGTGCGGTCACCAATGTAGTTCTTCAGGGTATAGATGATGAAACTGGTGAATAATCACATAATCTGGATACAATGTAGAATGCTTTTGTTGTATATTACACAGTGTGTGCACAAGACAAATGACCAAACACAACAAAGCCATAAGACAGACTGATTGTCACACTTTCTGCTCAGTGTTCTGGTTGACTACCAGTGATTTTATTTGTCCTGCAAACACAATCATAATTTCAAAGTACTTTTGTGATCCACAAATTCTCCAGATCTTAACCCAGTTGAATATCTCAGTCACTGTGTTCATGGTGTGAATCTTCTGCCAGACACACTTCAAAAGCTGGGAATCACTGTAAAAAGCTTAGTATAAGCCACTACAGAGGCCACTAAGCGCCTGATTGAGTCATTTTCAAGTTTTTAATAATTCCTTGTGACACACAGCCTGTAGAAAGCTATTTAGTGATGTCAGTTTTACTTCATTAACTATCAGACAGAAGTCCAGATGTTTACTGGAATCGCTGTCCGGTGTGGCCGAGCGGTTCTAGGCACTACAGTCTGGAACCGCGTGGACTGCTACGGTCGCAGGTTCGAATCCTGGCTCAGGCATGAATGTGTGTGATGTCCTTAGGTTAGTTAGGTTTAAGTAGTTCTAAGTTCTAGGGGACTGATGACCTCAGAAGTTAAGTCACATAGTGCTCAGAGCCATTTGAACCATTTACTGGAATCAGCTGTTTACAAATGTTTACTAATAAATTATTATATTACTTAGATTGCTCTCCACCACATAACAGATATGCTGAGTTGCAGATAGGCACAACAATAACATGGTCAAACAAGTAAGCAGATTTTCCATTGTTTGATTATACTAAGTATGAGAGATGTTCAACATTACTTATTTTTCTCATGCAGGAAAAACAATATTATTTTCAATAGTAAAAAGAGTATACACCAGGCATTTTACTTCTAGCTATTTGATTTAACACATTTCATAGTTCTTTGTGGATGCAGCTGTCTTTCTTTTTGTGATTTTTGTGGTATCTTGTATTTTTTTGTATCTGTTTCTAATAAAGAATTTAAGATTTGATAGTTCTCACTGAAATGTATTCATTATGTTCATTCTGAGGATCTCGTTTCAGGTTGGTTCAGGTGACTATGATGATGAAGATGTGCCAAGTGGATATGATGGTGACATTGAGAGTGAGACTGATGCTATTCCTGAAGCCAGAATTGTGCCTACGATGGCTTCACCTTCATTCCCAGAGGCCACAGCATCACCTCATCCTCATAGACATCACCATGGGGAGGACGCAGATCAACTTGAGTCAGAGGCAGAACTCAGCTCAATGCTCACATCTGTTGCTGCTGGATATAATCTGCCAACAAGCCCTGTACATTCTTTCACAATTCTTCCTACACCAGTCCTAGTAAGTAACACACTCAATAAGTGCAAACACCATGGTTCATTCATGATTCAATGCTCCAGTTTTATCATGGAAAAGATTCAGTGACGGCAATAACGAATTAATATGGTACTGCAAACAAGATGGGGGGCAGGCAATAGTGGAAGTAAAGGATATCATCTCTCTCTCTCTCTCTCTCTCTCTCTCTCTCTCTCTCTCTCTCTGACACACACACACACACACACACACACACACACACACACACACACACACACACACACACCACTCCCTCTATCTTCCTGCCTACAGGAAAAACCTACAGAATTTTCCCATCCAGCATTTGTTGTATTCTCTTTTACCAAGCTGAGGCTGGCAGAATGGTGGCCCTTGCATTATGATTTTATGATTGTTTTGAGGATACCATAGCGCAATAAGCAGCTCGTCTTCTGAGCTGTTAATGGGAAGCTCCTTCTTCCAGATGACCTATGGGCTTTGTCAGGGATTTCCTTGGCTAGACTGATGCCAGGAGAATAGTGTGATTTAATAGGGATGTATTGTAAAGACAGTTCCCATCCGTGTATTTCAGTAAACACCGACACCACCACACAGCCAAAGATGACTGACATCACATATTATCAGTGGTGAAAATTGGTAGCCAATGGGAGAGGCACCATTAACTCTGCCTCTCTCTTTTTGGACAAGGGAGGGAGCAGTATTCCACACAGAATTTAAGCAAAAATATCTGTTTGTAAAGTTACTTTATAATTTAATTTAAACTGCTTTCTTAATAACACTATTCCAGTAGCTGAAGTGTGTGCCAAAATCTTGATGTTATATTCCATAGGATGACTGGTACCCGAGAAAATATTCAGCAATATCAAATTTGCTCAGCTGCTGAGGCTTGGGTGACACATGCTCAGTGCAGCAGTTCTCCATGGTCCTGATAAATTGACCAGTATATGAGGCCCCACAACTGCAAGGAATACAGTAGAAACCCACCTTACATAAACCAAGATCATCCTTTACAGAATCTAAAAGGACTCTTATCTTAGATGGTGGTTGAAAAACACATTTCACATCATATTTTTGCAAAATATGACCAGTCTTGTTGGAAATGCTCCCTGTGTAAGGCAAAAAGACTGTAGACATTGGTGCCACCTCAGTACTGTCATCACTCACCCAGTTCACGGTTGGCTGACAGCATAACACATGTTTGATCTTTCTTTGACTGTAACCATTCTGACAACAGGTGAACACAAGATGGGCTAACACAAGTGGCAAATTCTCAGGATCTGAATGACATGGGCCCTGTGAACCCAGGTATGAAGTACCCCTTCATGCCGATCTGGATGGAGACAACTATCAGCCTATAAATATAGTTCAGTGTGAGTAGGCTTCCTATAAACACATGTCCCAAAATACCATCAACATTTCTCCTGACCAACACATCAAGGAAGGGAAGGTGCCCATCTTCTTCCTTCTGCATCGTGAAATGAATATTCAGGTCAATTGAATTCAGGTGTTCTAAAAAGCCATTCAAATGGTCTAGCATGGAGTGCATCAAACTAGTTTTTGGACGGGTGACCATATCATCATAATAGCTGAGCAGATGATCAAAACTGAATTGAGAAACCATTTTCATTCATAAGTTTACACATTAAAGCCTAAATTGATTTTGTTAGTCCAGTCTAATGTCAGGTTTCCAATTGTCGGTCATCTTATATGAATTGCCTGAGGAAATCAGTTGTTTAGTTTCTGATTTAGATAGCACAGTGTCCATTTGTCTTCAATTAAGGAGGTGCATAACTTCTTGCTCAGTCTAGTACTTCGTTTTCTGCTGAGGCACACAGGAGCCATCCCATCGAGATAGCCAACATTTTTAAAAGCAAGTAGGAGGCCAACAACTGAAGCAAATTTCAAGAGTAGTTGAGCACTTACATGAAAATGAATATCAATTGAGGAAAGGATAATCTATCAGTTTGAACTGCATTTTCATAATAAATTCTGAAGTGTTAACATGAACTGTTAGAAGTGGTATTGAGAAAGCACTTTATGAAAACCGTATTTGGAAGCCCCACATAAATGTGGTCATTCAGTGACAATTATACACCATGAAAATGTCAGTAATTTAGTACAGAGGCTCATTCATACAATACACTGGATTAATGGTCAGATATGGATGGCGAACATCCTTTTCCAAGCTTCAAATGGTGGAGAAGCCCCCTATTTGTCACATCCAAAACAGATCATTTATTGTATTGATACATCCTCAGTTTATTTGTTGCATCAAATCTTATAACATTAGTAGTTCCACAAGGCTTTTAACAGATGATGCTGTTGTATGCAGAGAAGCTGCAATGTTAGAAAATTGTAGAAAAATGGAGGAGGGCCTGTATAGGATCAGCACTTGGTGCAGGGAATGGCAGTTGACCCTCAACATAAACAAGTATAACTTATTGCATTTATGTAGACAGAAAGACCAATTACTGACTGATTACACAGTTGCTGAACACTCACTGGAAGCATTTACTTCAATAAAATATCTGAAGTGGAACAACCACATAGAATTAACTGCGGGTATGGCAGATGACACACTGATGTTCATTGGAAGAATCCTCAAGAAATGTAGTCCATCAACAAAAGAAGTAACTTTCAAAATACTTGTTTGTCCAGTACTTGAATAGTGCTCATCAGACTAGGATCCATAAAAATAGCATTGATAGAGGACATAGAGAAGATCCAAAGAAGAGCAGCATATTTCATTACTGCTCATTTAATAAGCACAAAAGTGTCTCAGAGATGATCAACCAGCCCCAGTCACAGATTCTGCAAGAAAGGCATTCTGCAACATAGTGTGGTTTATTGTTAAAGTTCCAAGGGTGTACATTCCTGGAAGAGTCAACCTACAGATATGGCATGAAAAGACCATGGAGATAAAATCAGGGAGAGTCATGCCTGTACAGAGGCCTACCAGCAATTGTTTGTCCCACAAACCATTTTCAACTGGAACAGGTGAAGGGGTAAGTGACAATGAACACACATTACCCTCCACACATACCATAAGGTGACTTCTGGAATGCAGATAGACGTGTACATAGATCTAGATAGCCACAGTCCCAGTTATAGTTGTTTCCATATATTCTAATTTCTGTTGCTTCTTTAGTAACAGAATGCCAGTATGTAAGTGTGGGACAAGATTTTAGTTTCATAGGACATTATTCTGTGTTTATTTGTGAGACTGTGTTCAACAACTGCTAATTTCCCAAGTTTTTAAACTTTAATGTGGCTTTGGTGTTCTGCACAACAGCTGGCAATGGTACGGACAGGCTGATGATTGTAGTTGCTTCTTCACTCACAAAGAACGTGATGAATTCCAGTGTTACTGGGACTGAGGTTGTCCTTAATGGGGCACAGCATCTTCTTTACCTTCTTTGGTGCTTGGAAAATAGGTCTTGCACCTCTTCTTCCCAGGATGTTATGTATTCTACTAGATGTAGCAGTGTAGAAAGTGCAGAGTATGTAGATCACCAGATGATTATTCATTATTTTCTGGATAGAGTTCTGTCAGCGCAGTATAATGGTGATGCATGCCTACCAATGACATCTATCTATGGGCTTTAAATTATCACTACAACAGCAGCCACGACAATCAGTTGTTCCTGATGAAGATGAGGGGGTGATTTCTTTGAAAGCTGGAGATTTTATCCAAATCTGATATAAGAAGTAAACCAAAAATGTTTTACACAATGCTGTCCTTTTGCAATACTTCAATCTCAGGTCACCTGTTAATTTTACTGTGCAAATGAGATTACCTACTGCATACTGTATTGTGACTGCTTACTATTATTCTGAACAGTCATGATAAAATTCCACAAAAAGATCATTTCTGAAATTTCTGACATACTAAAAAGATTGCTTGTATCTTAACATACAATTAGACACTGTGATTTGCATAAGGAGTAAAGCATGGCCCCATGGACTGCATCCACGCCTGCAGACATATTTTATTCCTAATTCATTATATCAAGTTACAATGTACTCCCTTTTATATCTCATTACCTGTTTTTGATAAATTGTTGCTGTGAAACTCTGTAACTCTGTTTTAGATACCCATCAGACCTACCAATTTAATGAGCATGGAGGTTTTGGTGGAACCCAGCAGAGTATATGAAGCAGAGGTGGTACCATCAGCTACACCAGTTTTTGTAACTGAGGTTGAGCCATCATCCTCACCAGAGTCTCCAAGTACACAGGTATGTCTTGGTCTGAAAATAAAACAGAAATATTTAAAATATTAACAAGAAAATCTTAAAAATGTTTACTATCAGAATACATACATATTTGTTGTTAAGTATCTTGCTGGCAGATAATATAAAATTGCAGAAAAAGTCTGAATAGACTGGTGGCAGCACTCATATTGAATCAATTAAATTTTTTAAATATCTTGCATTGAGATAAGACTGAACATTAGCAACACATAAGCCAAACACAATCACACTGAGATAAGGAATGTGATGAAAGAACATACACTACAGATCTTACCCAATTTTTAAAATACCTGCAATAAAGGCAGTTAACTAGTCTTATTTATCACTGTGCAATATTAAAAGCAAAGTCGAGTAAAATATTAACGGTACCTATTACAAAAGAAAACAGTGTTGAAATTTCTACTTAATGTTTTCTCTTGATTGTTTTGCAAATATAATTTCTCATAATATGTTACTACCATAGTATTTATATTATAAAATGACAACCATTTCTTGTCCACCAGGTGACTGAACCTCTTCCAACTTGGAGCAGTAGTTTTGGTTCTAATGAAACCAGTTTCACCAGTAGCAGTATTAACACCAGCTTCAGTGATACAAGCAGCACATCACTAGCATCAACCACAGAAGAAGAGCCAACACCTCCTCTTCCTGCAGTTACTTCTGAGAAAGCAGTCCCTCTGCCAAAACCAACAGATGAAGATATTGAATATGGCGTGAAAAACATCCCTCCTACAATTGAGCACAGACTTCGCAAACTACCCATAACGGCTGGTAAAGCTCTCAGGTATGAGATATATTAACACTTATTTTATCCATCCTAAATGATATATTAATACTCTTGAAGGATGAACTGAATTAGGGATAACTGCCATCTTGGAAGAAATGGTTCAGTGATTGTGATATCTTTTGACTTCACACTTCCTATCTCAATGATAGCAGTAGACAGGATGAGTGTGATTATCAGCTTTTGGCATCCAGTACAGATAAATGCCTCACAGCTCTCATCTACGTGTTTATGGTCCGCAGTTATATATGTCATTATTGCTCAAACATGTTTCTAATACCGTCTACTCACATTTCCATTAGGGCATAGCCTATGTGTTTACCTTTACCTTGGTCTCCAACAAAGTAATTCCTTAAATTATTTGTCATCTATTGGCCTGGTTGCATTACCTACCCACTTCCTTTTGTTTTTGTTACACTCATATTATACCTTCAACTCAGGTTTGCCCGTCTCTGATTCCCAGCATTAATCTCTTCAGCAAAACTCAGTTTTTGAATAGTTTTCATAGTGATAGTATGTATCTTGCTGCCTTAATTCAAAGCCAGCAATACATGCAGTTAGTGAACTTTCTGTTTCAGACACATCAGAAGCTTTAGTTGTAAAAAGTCTGTTATGTTTGCTAGAACCACTCCAAGCTATTTGTATTCATCTGTTTATTTCTTTTGCTGCTCATTCAATAATCTTAAACTGTCCTAAATACAAAATCTCACCAACCGGCTCTGTGACTTCATTGTCAATTTGTACAGTTTTCGTTTCAGTGTATTCATTGCAAGGTAGCTCATCCTGTTTGACCACTTCTAGGTAGTCAAGATCATCAGATGGGTGGGGGGGGGGGGGGGGGGGCTGGGGGCTGGGGGCTGGGAGACAGTATCAAAACTTCATATAAGTGCTGGGTGCTTACAGGCTAATGTGTGTACATTCTGTGGGAAGCTACCCAAGAGATGTCATTGTTGGCTAACCCCGATTTTAACAGCATTTAGACAGTGCAAATTGCAACAAGTCACTAGGTAATTCAGAACTGGACAATAAACATGTGAACAGTCTAATAGATGTAACTTGTTGCTAAGGGGTCCAGATGCCATAGCTCGCTGAGCAGTTAAGGTGGTGGTGGTGGTGGTGGTGGTGGTGGTGGTGGTAACTTAACTATGGAAACCAAAGTGTACATTTATCATTCATGGCTTTTGCAAGAAGACAGTCTGAATCAATAAATGAACTGTCTTGCATTTATGTCAACACATGAATATCAAATCCTTAGTGTCTACCTTGCCATGACAATAAACAATACTTTCCACTACATCCCATGTGGAGCAAAAAAAGATTAAGGTAAAGACATCTCGCTCTTGTGACAGCCAGGGCTCATTCCGAAAATGAATTCAATATCATCAGTGAATGGACATGCTGCTGGCAACAAACCTGTACTCCACAATGCCTAAAAATGCCCTGCATCCAGGAGAAGCTCTTGAATTTGACCAGCCTTGGGCAATTTGGACTACTTTGAATTGCATCTGAAAGGGCCATGTAAGATGTGGAGACTCTCCCACAAGTAGGGCAAATCTTCATCGCCATCTTGTGCCAGTGGTGCTGAATGACAGGAGTGATAAACTATATAAAATATTTTGATGTTTGTTTTTAGCTGTTGTCATTTGTATTATATTGTGCTGTAGAGTTGTGTTGTAGTTTTTGTATGTAGAGGTTTAGTAATCTTTGTATATGTATAGCTACCCTGGTTCAAAAACTTCTAATGTTTCCCATACAATGAATAAATAAGAAAATCTGTTTCACCATTATAGTAGACAGCTATTGTGATGCAGTACAGCAATGCAGCATGATAGTGTGTTGACAGTTCCAGAATTTTAACATCGACGTGGAGCTTGCATCTCTCATTCATAAATTGTAATATGTGTAGAATAGTAAACTCCTTCAGTAGTCAGAGGTTTTCTCAATCAAATTCTGAAATTTGCAGATAAATGTTTTTATTTCACATTAAAATCCCCATGCCCGAGTACTATAGCACATTGTCGTAGGAGACAAAGCAAAATAGTACTGACCATTGATAAAGTGAATTAGAGTGTGATAATTCATTTTTGGCGGCAGCAGAAATGTTGCAGCTGTATCAGGCCAATTCAGATGATTAAAGAAGACACATGGATTGGCCTGACGTACCTGCAACATTTCTCCTAAAAATGAATTTCACTTTATCAAAGGGCTCTGCTATTATTGTAGCTCCTATAGTAGTGTGCTATAGTACTCAGGCATGGGGATTTCAGTGTGTACTAAGACTGCAGAGTGGTATCTGAAAATTACCAAAATTGATCACATAGCTTTACTTTTTCAAGGTGATAAGTAAAACTTTGATTGTTCCTTGTACTAAATAAATAAGGACTTTTAGTAACAACATAAAAGCAAGAAAATGTAAATGAACTGAAGATAAATTGGCTTGATTATTTTATATGCAACATCTTTGAAGGGAAAAAATCCTGGGAAGTAAATTGATATTCAAATGTAGAAAGACGATATTCCAAAGTGCAGTGAGTGGGCCAGCGAGGTGTTTTCTTTGATGGCAGAGATAAGCAAATGTTATGTGAAATACTGCCAGAATGGTTAAAAACAGTAAAACTACAACATGCAAGGATCACATCGATGTAAAGCCTCCACAGATATTAATGATACTTTGTAGTGTTTGTGAACATTCTTTTAAGTCACAGTATCTCCCAAAAAGCGTGTAGAGACAACTTGTTAACACTGATTTTAACGTAGTATATTGCAGATACTTCTAGTGAAAAAGTTAAATGTTATTTTGTGTACATTATTGCTTAAGACTTTAGAGGAATGGGATCAGTAACACCACTGAGAGGTTTGTCATAGGTGATGGTAAATTTTTCCTATTTATACATCATCTCAAGAAATCCATACAAATGTGGTGTAATGTACGTTAAGACTTTTTAGAACTTTTGTTGTTTTGAATTTATCCATACTTGATTGTGCTGAAAGGTAATCCTCGGAGTGCTTTCATTTCTTCATATCATATACTTACCTCTTCATTAATTTTGCAGGCACATTATACCAGAGGATGTTTTCTCAGATTTGGAAGATGGCAATACAAGAAACTTACGGCTCATGTTTAAGACTCTTGAAGGAACATTGGTGCCTCCAACATACTGGGTGCAGTTTGACAGAGAAAAACAAGAAGTCTATGCTTTGTGAGTTGAGAACTTTGTTAAGCATATATAGACTATGATTGTTATCCTGTTAGTTATTCATCTCATCTGAATTCATTCTGCAGGCCACTGGAGGAGCAAGTGTCAAGGTGGACCTTTGTAATTGAAGCAATGGATAGAGAAGGAAAGACTGTCTCTGACAATTTAGAGATATTGGTTCAACATCACAAAGGAAGGCGTACTGTTAACCACGAATTCACTCTCCATTTGCGACTGGAAAAGAAATATGAATTTCCAACAGCAGTTGATTGGCAACTAAGAGTACTGGACACTCTGGCAGCACTCTACGGAGATCCAGATACCAGCAGAGTAACTGTTAGAAATTTGACTGTGACAGATCCTATCATATTCACATGGACAAATGATTCCTTGCCAAGATCACATTGCCCAAAAGATGAAATAGATAGATTATATAAGGTAAGAATAAACAGTGCAACGTAATATAGCATTGAAAGACAGGTATTATTTTAATGATGTCTTCTATTAGATGTGTCATCTATTAGATATTTGATATAATATGCTGTATTTAAACCTCTTAGAGTCTATTTCAATGCATTGTCTCAAAATGTGACAGGGTCACAGGTATGGTCTAATATCCTGGGTATGGCCCATGAGATCTGGAAGTGGAAGGAAGGATATTTACTCTTTTTTGAAGACCTCTGCAATATCTTCAGTTTGTTTACACAGACAGCTTATCATTGCGTGTGTGTGGTATCCATGAGTTTTCAAGCAAGATGGGGAGGTGGGGAGGAGTATTTTAGAATTCGAGGGGAGACAGCTATCGAACTGAAAATATTGTTCATGGTTAGTGATATTAATGTATTGTTATGGTACCACCATCGGGGTAGAAGTTAGAGCCATAAGTGTGTTTTAAAAAAAAGCGTCTAGCATGCAGAGCCTGAAATGGAACAGGCTTGGTGGTACATACATATTTTTTGCAGTTACCTTAAATTTGATGTCCAGGGGCCTTGAAAGAAATTATTTGACAGTAAATGGTGATTAGATTATTTTTTACAGACAATGCAGCAGGAAAAGTTGTAGCCAATATAGTATGTTACTCTGTTATGTTAGTAAGTTAAGCAAAGGGGAAACCTCATCACATGGTTGATTAATGGTTTCAAAAGGAAAAAGCATCCTGTTTCAGTTGCATTTCTGTTTAGAGACTATACGTTTTTGTTTGCTTTTTCGATTTGCAGAGATTAACTGCAAATGAAGAGGGTGAACCATCAAAGGCACTAAGAGATCTTCTTGCACATGATTTCATTAAAGTGAAAAAAGTATCATACCGAGGAATTGGACAATGTGAACCACCATCAAAACCAGATCAGCCAATAGTGCCTCCACCAAGCACTACTGAGAACTTCCCTCCTGTACCTAGGAATCCAATTGATCATATTGAAGCAGTTGTTGGAGAGTTGCTAGTTGTTGTTGTACCTGAGGTAAGACAAAAAAATGTCCCCATAGTTAATTAAAGCAGCTTTGCTGCTGTCTTCACAAACAGTGTCGTCTACTAATTTCTATTGACTAATCAGAAACTACATTACGTTTTAACTTGTTTACAGGATTCATTTTATGATCCAGAAGAAGGAAATGTCCGTAATATGCATCTTACCTTGCTTACATTAGAGCTGAACAAAATTTCTTCAGACAACTGGCTTCAGTTTGATACAAAGAATCAGGAATTTTATGGAATACCAATGCCAGGTGATGAAGGCAGCAAGGAATACCATCTGGTAAGTGAAAGCATAATTTTGTTTATTTTTCTCATCAGATTCAGAGAGTTTAAAAAAAAACTGAAATTATTGTTTGCTCTCTTTTCAGGTGTGTGAAGATAAAGGAGGGTTAACTGCACATGATGTACTGACTGTAGAAGTAAAGCCTGCAAGGAAAATTAATTACAATGTTGAATTCAGAATGAAGTTGGATGTCCCATATAATAAATTTAAAAGCAGTGCTTCAGACAAAAGAAAGTTTATTGAGAAATTACGTGATCTTTTTGGAGACAATGATGCCTCTGCAATTGCTTTAAGTGACATAATAGAAGGTTCAACAATTGTAACATGGCACAACAGGACACTGAATACCTCTGTGTGTCCAGAGGATGAAATTAGAAAACTGAGAAAAATTTTATTGAATAATGATCATAGTATATCAGATCGTGTGGGTATGGTCCTCGGCCCAGAATTCCCTGTGGAAGAAATTGAGGTAATACCAGCACAGATATGCCAAGGAGAGTTTACTTTGATACACCCTATCGAGGAAAAAGTACCACCACTTGAAGAAGCAGCTGTAGGATCTTCAGATGAATACCTCATTACTTTTATCGTACCAGCTGTGATTATTGTAGGCATGATATTACTGGCTGGGATTGTTGCATGTGTGCTGTACCGAAGGAGAAGACGTGGCAAACTGAGTGTGGGTGATGAAGACGAGCGTCAGACTTTCCGTAATAAGGGAATACCAGTGATATTCCAAGATGAACTCGAGGAGCGACCCGAGCCAGAGAACAAGAGTCCTGTGATCATGAAGGACGAAAAACCACCTCTTCCACCACCAGAATATCAGCGAAGTGAGGCAGAGCCTAGTGCGCCACCAACAGCTGCTCACCCACTGTTGGGAGAGAATAATGCGGCTACTGACGACACACCGTACCAACCGCCGCCTCCTTTCACAACTAGTCGAGATTCTGGACGCCAAAACCGTCCCAAACCCACGCCGACTTACAGAAAACCACCTCCTTATGTGCCTCCTTAACATAAGACTCCTTGCCTTCTCTGTTACTTGCACATATTTCTTCACAGTGCTTTAGTGGAGATGACAGACATATAATCAATCACTTGGTGCCTTCCATGTACCACACTTGGCTCCATTTAAGCATGACTTGACAATACATATGCAGTGCAGGAACTCCGTTGCACTACAATGCAATAATTCAATAATTAGTCCTGAGTATCTGTATCCTAATTTTAATATGGAAATGAAGTGAACGGAACTTAATACTGTTATAACAGAGTAGAGTGAGGTAAGTGTTTGTAGATTATAACACTGCCAAAAAAGAGGAGTGATATGCTTTGTGAAATAAGCTTACCTCTATTATTCATAAGTGATAGGTTGTATTATTTTATGGTAATTAAAATCTGTAAAGCTTTTTATATGAAGAGAGATAACTAACTGCTACCAATATTGTAGTTTTGATATGGAAATTGGCCACTGGCTTGTGTGTCCAAATACCAGTGCCAATTACTTATGTTCTATTCGTAGCACAATTACTCATTGTTTTTGTATTCATGAAATGATGCCTTAAGAAACAGACATACATGTACTTGAACAGTAATTTGGCATCCAACCATGCTATACTGTACAATAAAATTGTAATTTTCAGTTGCCAGTTGTTTGAAGGATCAGAAAATATAAGTGTAGACAAGTTACCAATGTTGATTTCTAATACTTGAGCATTGTTACTTGTGGCATACTACATTGTAATACTGTTGTGAAAGTCATATATAACTATATGCAACTGTGTCATATCACAATGGACCATCTGAAAACGAAACATAACAATTTGTCCAAATTCTTGCTCATAAAGGACATTCATAGCCACAGTGTTTCAAGCTGTTCCCTTCCTGGCTCCTTCAGTAAGTTAATTATTGAAGGAAGCTCACAAGAAGAAGCAATGTTTATCATCAACTCCCAGTCTGAATTGTCTGTTATGAACATGCTGAATATAGATTTATTTTTATTTTTAAATTGTGTGTAAGTTAAGTGAATGGAAGACTATGTGATGAATGTATGGGCTGTGTGTGTTCTTAAAAAATGTCATGAGCTGAAACCAAATTATAATCTTTTGTATTTGATTTTTATTGTCACATAGATACAGAAGTAAAAATGTAGAATGAAAGTGGAAAATAAATTTAGAGGTACCATTTTGTGTTTCGCATTTTTAATGTAACTGTGTCTTTCATTACTGTCCCTTGATTCATAATATATATGGCATGCAATTAAAACTCAATTGTATGTGTAGAACTGAGGTGCCTCACTGAGCAATTCATGATGTAAAGGTGAAATTGTGAACTTGTAGCTATGAAAAGCCCTACTGCAGAATGGTCCCTGATGTATTCATTTTCTTTAAATCATTCCAGGTTGTGTTGAATTCTTATGAAAGACTATATTGGCAATTGTGAATGCAATATGTTCAATGGAAGGAGTAAAGTTAGAGATAACCACTCACATATAACGGACATGCTTTCTTGCAGGTTCAGGTTTCATTTGTAGTAATCCTACCGCACAACTGTTTTTCCTCATTAACTCCATGTTAAGCCAGACACAAAATGAGTTCATTCAGACTTCTCTTTGGATGCAATATGCCACAATGGGAAAATTTTCAAAACTAGAAAATACAGATTTTTATCTGTTCAAATTCTCACATAAATTTTGGTGCATATTTTTCTGATGTTCTTAACAGTTCCAGCCGAGCGAGGTGGCGCAGTGGTTAGACACTGGACTCGCGTTCGGGAGGACGACGGTTCAATCCCGCGTCCGGCCATCCTGATTTAGGTTTTCCGTGATTTCCCTAAATCGCTCCAGGCAAATGCCGGGATGGTTCCTTTCAAAGGGCACGGCCGACTTCCTTCCCCGTCCTTCCCTAATCCGGTGAGATCGATGACCTCGCTGTCTGGTCTCCTTCCCCGAAACAACCAACCAACTTAACAGTTCCAGTGACATTGGTCACTCTGGTTTAAGTGACACCCATGATCTGAGCTTTATAAGGTTCCCAGAAATCACTTCCACATGGGCCATAGCCAAGGTCCTTCCGTGCTTCTATCAAATCTGAACTAATGCCCCATCTCTGATCATCTTGATGCCCAAGACCCATTCTACTCTAACTTTCTGACTTCTACTGCTGTCATACATTTTTTAGTAATGTGAGAGCTAATACACCATTTATTAAGGTAGACTGCATGTCAGATGAATAATATTTCTTTATTTTATAATGAGAATAGCATGTCATGAAAACTGTGATGTATGTCCAACTCTTGATATGAAATGTTTGCACATGTACATATTTGCTGGAGGACCTCAAAGCACTTACACTGGTTTCTTGCTCCCTACTTAAGAGATTGAGTGGATCAGTATGCCAAAATCGCTATACATGGACATTACCTACACATCCAAAGCAAAAGTGCAGTGTTATAAAAACATTAGTGGATAAAGTGATGAATATCTGCAAACAGGAGTTGCTCAACACAGATCTGGAATAGCTTATCAGAATGTTGCTAAATAAGAGGTATTCATCTGCTGAAATAAGAATGTTAAGATGCTGATGTAAAGATCTTACTGACATGCAGCTATCTGTGAAATCCAAAATTTTCTTGCCATTCACTAAAGATATCACTGACCATACAGAAGAGACCTTGAAAAACTGGAGCATCACCATAGTCTACAATGCCACCCATAAAAAAATAAAATGAAAATAAAAATAAAAAATATTATGTTGGCCAAGGATGCTCACAAGCTACCGGAAAAAGTAGTAGTTTACAGAATACTATGAATTTGTAGAGATGTGTGTTTACTATCAAAAGAGTGATAAAAAGTAATGACCGCAGGGTCAACTGTTGAAGGGAAGGAATGGATAAATTAGCTGTCGTGGAACATGCTTTGCAGCCATGAGACCATCAGATTTGAGTTCGTAAGGTATGTCCTAACAGCCATGAGCAAATATTGTGATAGACTTTACTGTTCACTTTAACGTATATACAGAGAGGTGATAAGGATGCCAGAAATTTTATTAGGAAAATGAAGGGTACAAAACTGAATAGTATCTGGATTCTGGTGCTGAAGATGGTGCCCAGCAATCTTCCATCATGGGACAATGCAGTAGCAGATGACAGAAATGGATAACAGCCAGTTGGGCTAGAGTTTTTAAAAAATGAGACTTCATGCCTCTGTGCAGCAGCACATGGAAATAAACTTTTGCTGCAGTGAGTAGTGAGCCAGGGTGTGAATCAGACATTTGTAGAAGCTACAACCTTCCTTGAAGATGCCCTCCATAGATAGGGATGAAACAACAGATTTCTCCCAGAAATTCATTCAACCATGGCCTAACAGCTCTGGATGTTTTGATAAGTGTGATATTTCCAGCTATGAAATTTCAAATTTTAAAGAACATCATATTTAATTTACTTTTGCACACAGAACCATAAAAAATGAACAGTAATCTATGAGTTAATGTGTTTCCTAAAATATAAATTTTCTCCTGCCCCATTTTTAGAAAATTAATATTTTTGAAGCAGACATTTACCAAGACAATATAAGCACACAGCATCTTTCTGTTGAAGGTGTAGACCATCCAATAACCTATTGTTGGATAAATTCTCAAAATGCAAATCAAGATAATGAAACTGCTCTGATCCTAATTTTATGAGCTGGCCTACATCTGACTGTTAAGTTCAGAATTAGAATGGTTTTAAAAGTAACTGTCTACTTGCATAAGAAGGATATTTTCTTAATACTTGGTGGTTTTGCCTTGCTCCTGAGAAAACTGTTGATTTACCATTCCTTAAAGTACTGGAGTTTGTCTGCAACAGTTGATTGTATGTTTATTGAAATCAAGCACTGAAAGTGTGAATTATTTTGTTTTATTCACACAACCACTTCAGCTTAAGTGTGTGTTTCAGTTAAGAATGATTTGCAGTTCAGCTGAAACAAGTTGTGTGATTAAAACAACATATTTTGTACGAGGTCGGTTCAGAAAGTAACCTCCGATTGGTCACAGTGCGGGTTGTGGGGGGAGTAGCGACGCCATCTGTGCGTTCACGCACTCAACAGGTCAGTCGGCATCAAGCCGTGGTCGAGTGAACGTCGTACCTGCGCTAGTTTAGTTTTTGTGGCAGTTTGAAATGTGTGCTGCAATAGAAAACCCCGCCAAATGTGAAGTGCGTGCTGTCATAAGGTTTTTTACAGCCAAAGGATATTTTGCAGCAGCTATTCATCGTGAGCTTTGTGCCGTGTACGGACCAAGAGTTATGAGTGAAGGAGTTGTCCGTGAATGGGTACGTTTATTTAAAAGTGGACGAGAAAACGTTCATGATGAAGAGAGGAGTGGTAGACCATCATTGGTGACTGACGAACTCGTTCAGACAGTTGATGCAAAAGTTCGTAAAAATCGACGTTTCTCAATGTCGAAGTTGTCTACTGGTTTTCCACAGATTTCTAAGACTCTCTTGTACGAGATAGTGACAGCAAGATTGGGTTACCGTAAGTTCTGTGCACGATGGGTGCCCAAAATTCTTACCGACCACCACAAAACTCAAAGAATGGCCTCTGCATTAGACTTTCTGTCACGTTATGAGGACGAAGGAGAACCATTGTTAAACAGAATCGTGACCGGTGACGAAACCTGGATTAAGTACGTGAACCCTGAGACAAAAGAACAATCAAAGATGTGGGCACATTCAAATTCGCCTACCAAACCAAGAAAAGCCTCGCAAGATTTTTCTGCCAGAAAACTGATGGCAACGGTGTTTTGGGATGCCAAAGGGGTGTTTTTGGTTAAATTCATGGAACGTGGTACGACCATTAATCAAGACGTGTACTGTGAAACAATAAAAAAGTTACGACGGGCTATACAGAACAAACGCCGTGGTATGCTGACTTCCGGTATCGTTTTTTTGCACGATAACGCCCGTCCTCACTCTGCTCGCAGAACAACGGCCCTTCTTGAGTCCTTCAAGTGGGACGTTATCAACCATCCACCTTACAGCCCAGACCTGGCGCCAAGTGATTATCACCTCTTCATGCATTTGAAGAAATGGCTCGGGTCACAGCGGTTTGATGACGACGAAGAGCTCAAAGATGCGGTCACAGGCTGGCTCCAGGCACAAGCGGGTGATTTTTATGCAGAAGGAATTTCAAAGCTTGTGAAGAGATACGATAAGTGCCTCAATCGCTATGGAGACTATGTAGAAAAATAGTGCAAAGATGTAGTTGTAAGATGTATATATTAAAATATTTTTATTTAACTTGGTGTATTTTTTTAAATCAACCGGAGGTTACTTTCTGAACGGCCCTCGTAAATGTATAATTTGACTTCAATCAGAATTACATGGTTGCCTTACAATATTCACCTGCAGCAGATTGATGCATACACGTACAACTTCATAGAAACAGTTATGTACATGAAACATTCGGAAAAAGAAGAACATTATGCTTCTACATGTTAAGAAGGAAGAGAAAAAGCAGGTGAGTAATGATCACAATCAAAAGCTAGTGAAAATTTGTGTGTTGCATTTGTGGAAATGGCACCCATTGATCAACTGTAGGTGAGGGTTCACTATCCTCATTTTTGTTTGTAATTTTTGTTTTGTTTCACATTCTCATTGTTTTATTTAATTCATATTTCCTTTAAGTCATTTCAGATAATCATTTTGAAAATGAGGTTACATTTAAATTAATGAAAAGGAACTACTCCAACAACAAGTAAACTGATTGTTGTAACCTTCCCAAAATTTGTTTCATTTTTTCACATGAAACTGCTCTCCATTGGATACCTTAGATATGTATATTTATTACATATTGCTATCACACTAACATGATTGTGTGCCGAGAGCTTAAAAATGACACAACTGCTCCATCAAAGGAAGATCAATGTTCACTACTTTAAGTATGAGCATTTTTTAACTGGGCTTTACCATGACTGTCACTGATACTGAATGAAACATCACCACATATCTAATGCATAACCAACAATGAAAGGAGCCTGTGACTGCTGGAGACAGTCCCACGTTACCCAAAAGTTATAACATAACATACATATGCCTCATTAATCCGCATAAATCCACCTGATGATGGAGGTTTAAACAGTTCTTCTATTACATGTCCTTGTTAAGCATAAAATAAACACAAAATCAAATCAAACTCCATTAATTTGTTAACCCCTTACTGCATGATTTTTTTTTATTTTTCTGAAAAAAATGTTACATGTTATGTTCGATGTTCTGATTTCATAAAAAATGCTTAAAAAATTCTAAATCTTATGTAGGGGCGGTTATTTTAGAATTGAGGATTTGTGCCATATGTGGGACAGCATGCAGTAATGATTAATACCATGTGATACCAGTTTTGGGAATGATGATGCACAATGTGGAAAATATACAATAAGATACGTACATGAACTAGCAGAACTGTATTTGTATAAAACAATTACACTTTCTATTCATTACAATACACATATGTTGAGATAATAACACAAATTCTGTTTCCATTTTTCTCTATTCATTATGAAACTTGATGAAGCAATTTCTCTCCTTATTCAAGCACAATGTCGCACTGCACTTCATACATGCTATATAGGATTTTCCCTTGCATTCTGGATACTTGCAACGACCACGGTTTTCCAGCCAGATAGGCATACGATCTATCCCATCGAGTCGCACCTGACGCTGTGGAAGATCTACTGTAGGGCCTCTCTTCTTCTTGCAGTCAAGCTGTTTTTGTAGTTCATTGCTTGGCCTACCACGTTTCTTGGATAAGGATTTCCCAGTTTTACAGAGGGCCTCTGCAACTGCGACCTTGAAATCAACAAGGGGCATGTAGTCTGTATTTCTTCTTCTCCATAACAGCCAGCTGTTCACACAAGCCAAGTCAACTAGATGAAAGAATATCTTCAAGTACCATTTCTTTGATCTGATTTGAATTCTGTAATATCCTAGCATAGAATCTAATAGATCGACACCCCCCCCCCCCCCCCCCCCCCCCCCATGTAGTCATTGTAGATCATCACAGAGTGTGGACAAGGTACCATTTTGTATTCTTTTTCCTTCCTGAAAACCCTTTTGATCTCGCCTTCTGGTTTGCATCCAACGAAAGTTGACAAAGTGTTGACTACTTTGTTATCAAACCAGGAGACTACTGACAATTGCACACCGTCTACTGTTGCTATCTTTTCCTCCATGCTGCCTCAACCATTCTTCTTCATTGCTGCCTCATTAAGTAAAATGCAACCACGTACTCGATTGGACCGGACTGTCTCTAGTGATTGTATACCTTCCTTGTGCGAATACACTTCCAAGAGTACACTAGTCAACCAGTTATCAAAAAATAACTTGTGATTCATATGTTGTGAGACTGTTTGTGTAACACGCACAACAACATTGCTGCTAGCTCCTAGATCCATAGCACCAAAATTATGATATTACTCTGAGCTCCAGCAAAAATTTCATAATCATAGCTGAAGCCTGACACTCTACTGAGGACAAAAGCTTTGAAACATAATCTGTTCATCCACAGCTAAGAATTCCTCTTTTGGTACTCGCAACAGTCTTTCACGCAGTTGGTCTAGCAGTGGGCAAATTTTGGAAAGTTTGTCATGGTTGGTTTCACCAGCAGGAACTAGATTACTGTTATCACAGAAGTGTATGAAACGCTTCATTTCTTCCCATCGATTACAACTAATTATGTCACCCACAGCAGGGTGGCCAAGATATTTGCACCAATAATGTCTTGTTGCTGGGAGTTGAATGACTGACATAAACAAGGCAGTACCAATAAATTGTTCAATTTCTCCAGCACTAACATTTACACATTTATTGGGTCGGCACTGTTTCGAATACAGATTGGATTGTTCGACTATGTACTGCACTATGTCTTTAGTGAAGAAATACTGGAAATATTCCACTGGAGTGTCAAGTTCCAATACTTCCTGAGAAAGAGCAGTATTTCTGGCGAATTTCGTCTCATCATCCCCTCTAATCAAATGTCCTGGTTTCCAGTGTATGGTAGGTTTCCCCACCTTAGTTGAAGGTTTTGAATCTCGTTGCATTGCTGTCATCCTGTCTACAAGAGGAATGCTTTCAAGATCACAATCATCAGTAGACCAAATCTCACTGTTGTCTTCTGTTTCTGACTCTGTTTCTGATATCACAGCACTTTTATTTTTTGTATTGTAACTCTCAGGCCTAATATCATCATCACTGTCTGATTCCGAACAGAAAACGAGATGTCCATTTTGCAAGTATTTTTCCATGGACAGTGTTTCGTCATCTGACATATCAGGATCCTCACCAGCATTTCCGTCCTCTATAACTCTTATTGCGGCCGAAGAGCCATAAAGCTTTCTTACGTTCATTGCAGTAACAAAGCTGAAAAGATAGAAAATGAAGTGCTATATTTTAGTAGGAAAGGTTAGGCTACGTTCAATTTTTACTCCACGCTTTCAAGGCTGCATGTTGTGCCATATCTGTCACAGACCTATTTTTCAATATTATATGTATTCTAATAAACAAATATATAAACTTACCTCTTTATAACTGTCCACAGATGTCCTTTTCCCTCTGCAAATAATATAAACACTGAAATCAATCGTTTACTGCACCTGATGCAACTGTTTGTGTGACCAAACTTGGATGTAAACAGCTAGCAACACAAAGCAAAGATTCATAACACATAATTCCTTACTCTCCCAACAGATGGCATACACTACTTGCACAGCTGCTCTTGACTGTGTGCCATATCTGTCTGCAGTTTGGCAATATATTCTCAGATATGAGATTGACAAAGAGAAAAGTGGTATGTACCATATCTGGTACAGTATGTGGTTAGGGGTTAATAAAGACTGCTGGGTGACTGGAGTTTGATAGTGGGAAAAAGAAAAATTATAGAACAACACTATTTTGTAGAAATTTGATGTATAGGGTGTTACAAAAAGGTACGGCCAAACTTTCAGGAAACATTCCTCACACACAAATAAAGAAAGATGTTATGTGGACATGTGTCCGGAAATGCTTAATTTCCATGTTACAGCTCATTTTAGTTTCCTCAGTATGTACTGTACTTCCTCGATTCACCGCCAGTTGGCCCAATTGAAGGAAGGTAATGTTGACTTCGGTGCTTGTGTTGACATGCGACTCATTGCTCTACAGTACTAGCATGAAGCACATCAGTACGTAGCATCAACAAGTTAGTGTTCATCACGAACGTGGTTTTGCAGTCAGTGCAATGTTTACAAATGCGGAGTTGGCAGATGCCCATTTGATGTGTGGATTAGCATGGGGCAATAGCCATGGCGTGGTATGTTTGTATCGAGACAGATTTCCAGAACGAAGGTGTCCCGACAGGAAGACGTTCGAAGCAAATGATCGGCATCTTAGGGAGCACGGAACATTCCAGCCTATGACTTGCGACTGGGGAAGACCTAGAATGACGAGAACACCTGCAATGGACAAGGCAATTCTTCGTGCAGTTGACGATAACCCTAGTGTCAGTGTCAGAGAAGTTGCTGCTGTACAAGGTAACGTTGACCACATCACTGTATGGAGAGTGCTACGGGAGAACCAGTTGTTTCCGTGCCATGTACAGCGTGTGCAGGCACTACCAGCAGCTGATTGGCCTCCACGAGTACACTTCTGCGAATGGTTCATCCAACAATGTGTCAATCCTCATTTCAGTGCAAAAGTTCTCTTTACAGATGAGGCTTCATTCCAACGTGATCAAATTGTAAATTTTCACAGTCAACATGTGTGGGCTGATGAGAATCCCCACGCAATTGTGAAATCACGTCATCAACATAGATTTCCGGTGAACGTTTGGGCAGGCATTATTGGTGATGTCTTGATTGGGCCCCATGTTCTTCCACCTACGCTCAATAGAGCACGTTATCATGATTTCATACGGGATACTCTACCTGTGCTGCTAGAACATGTGCCTTTACAAGTACGACACAACATGTGGTTCATGCATGATGGAGCTCCTGCACGTTTCAGTCGAGGTGTTCATACACTTCTCAACAACAGATTCAGTGACCGATGGATTGGTAGAGGCGGACCAATTCCATGGCCTCCACGCTCTCCTGACCTCAACCCTCTTGACTTTCATTTATGGGGGCATTTGAAAGCTCTTGTCTACGCAACCCTGGTACCAAATGTAGAGACTCTTCGTACTCGTATTGTGGACGGCTGTGATACCATATGCCATTCTCCAGGGCTGCATCAGTGCATCAGGGATTCCATGCGATGGAGGGTGGATGCATGTATCCTCGCTAACGGAGGGCATTTTGAACATTTCCTGTAACAAAGTGTTTGAAGTAACGCTGGAATGTTCTGGTGCTGTGTGTTTCCATTCCATGATTAATGTGATTTGAAGAGAAGTAATAAAATGAGCTCTAACATGGAAAGTAAATGTTTCCGGACACATGTCCACATAACATATTTTCTTTCTTTGTGTGTGAGGAATGTTTCCTGAAAGTTTGGCCATACCTTTTTGTAACACCCTATATACATGGACACAATGTAACACACTCGAGTCACAGAATGTACTAGACACTACTACCATCAACAAATTAACCATCAGCAACAAGACTATTAGCCATTTTCTCTGGCCAGCAATGCTAATGTTGGTGCAGAGAGCCCGATGGGGAGGTGACAACTCAGGGGAGGGGGGGGGGGGGGGGGAATAAGCACTGGTGAGGGTGCTGGGTGTGAATGGTGCAGCCCATTCGGGTGAGCATGGGAGAGGAGGAAGATGTATCCCCCATTGTGTGTGCACCAGTTGGGTCTGCAAAGAGCTCGTCGTTCAGAAGGGGCAGACAAGTGGAGGAGATGGCCAGGTGGTCATCATCGGTGAAACGTGCATGCAGAGTTGCAGGTGTTGACTTTATCAATTAAGGGGAGTAGGCTACTTCTCAGAAATGGGGTACCAGGGACTCAGGTGATACTGTGCAGTCATCATGAGCTGCTGTGACTACCAGCTCCTTCTCTGTATCCTTCAGGCTAAGATCCTCTGGGCAGAAGCAACTAATGTCAAGTAGCATCTGTAAAGGAGGAGATGCAATTGCAAGAGAAGGAGAGTCGGGAGTAGGGGAGGAAGCCACCATGATGGGAGAGTCCCTATCAGGGGGCTCATCGATAAGCTACCAGGCCTGTTTTAGTCACTTGATGGAGACCGTAACTGGTTTGCCATTAAGCAGAATGTCATAGGTGTTGGGGCCACATCAGAGAACTCTATGCATGTCTGAGAATGAGAGCTGGAATGTGGTGCAGACAGCATGACATGGTCACATGTGACTAGGTCTTTGGAAACGAAAATTTTAGGAGGACTATGGGGGTAGGGGGAGAACGTGGAAGTTGGCAATGTGGCACTGGATGCTGTCAATCAAGAAAGGGAGGGAGCTTGGCATAATGGGCAGTTGGAAGAGACAAGATCACCAGGGAGGGATAGTGTCTCGCCATATAAAATCTCGGCTAGTGAGCTACTGAGGTTTTTTTTATATGCCATGCGGACAACAGCAGCACCCACAGGAATGCATGAGACTAGTCACTTACATGGCATATAAAGCAGCAGTCGTTCTGTAACAGGTAATGCCACATAGTTTACAGATTTTGGCAAATGGCAAGAACTCAAATTGCCCGCCTCGGTCCATAGTTATGAAGGCAAGGCAGCTGAAATGCACAAGCCAAGTAGACATAAGATATCTGGCAACTGTTTGAGCAGTGATGGCTTGGATGTGGATAGCCCCAACACACTGTGTTACCCAGTCAACAATGCAGGAGTTGCCAGATGGGAGTAGGGGGCTGACGAGGTCCACATTAATGTATTGGAAGCGTCCCTTTGGTATCTGAAAGGTGCCTAGAGAGGGCTGCGTGTGCTGGGTGATTTTCCATTGCTGGCACAGTACACAAGCCCTCACCCACAACCTGCAGTCTTGCTTAAGATGGGGCCAAACACACTGCTCAGGAATAAGGCAAGTACCAGGCTTGACACTGGGGGGAGGGGGGGGGGGGGCAAGGTTGTGAAACAGGTCGAAAATAATTCTGCGGTTGTGGGACGAGCAGGTGTGTGCACCCATGTGATATGTAGCAAAGGACAGGGTGGGTTGAACCAGTGTAAAAATTTGGCTCAATGATGAGGGTGGAGGAGGCACCGTTCAAGATGACCTATAGCTGAGGGTTGTCCTGTTCGAGTTTGCATGAGCTTGTCGAAGTTGATCATGGCTGCACCTTTCACATGACAGATGTCCTTAGTAAGTTGCACAATGTATTCAAGGTGATGGTAACAGCAGAGGCAGTTGTCCTTGAGTGGCTATGGATGGTCTCAGCTAGGGGCCTGTGGAACTTGTAAATGACAAGGGGGCGTCCTTCAGTCTCCTCTCTGAAATACTGTATGGACTCGTAAACAGTCTGTAACTCCTGGTTGTCAGCGAAAGCCAATCACGTGCACTGTGTCTTGGTCAGCTTACAGGAGAAGCAGTGCAAGGGTTGATTGCAGCCATCGATCTCTTGCTGAGGGATGGCTGCTATTGCTAAAGCACTAGTGTGTGAAGTCTTGGACGTTAGGGGCCGGGTAACTGTCCATTACAGTGTGAGCATTCAACGCACAATTTTTTTGAGTCTGACTAGTTTGATATGGCCCGGGATAAATTCCTCTCCTGTGTCAATCTCTTCATCTCAGAGTAGCACTTGCAACCTATGTCCCAGATCTACTGCAATTTGTCTTCCTTTATAGTTTTTTACCTTTACAGCTCCCTGTAGTACCATGCTGTAATAGTCCCTGCAAAGTATGGGCAAGCCATCCTTCTTGGGGATGCCGTAGATGGATGAGATCCAGTTGTTACCTGATGAGCAGACGATGCCACCTATTAACAACTCGTCCACCACTGTGCAGAGGCGGTCAGGTGGTTGACGTCTGAGGCACTGACTAACAGCCGGGCTGGGTGCAGTGTTGATGCAGTGCACTCTGCCATTGTTGATGGCTGACAAGTTAAGAAGATCACGTGGGGTGAAACCATCAGTCCAGAGTTTGTCAGCATTGGTCGTATGGTGGTTGGTGCCCTGAGCAACAGCAATAACGTTGGATGTCGGAAGTAGGCTGGTGCCAGGCTGCCCTAGCATGGTGGTAGTCCGCACATGTGTGGCACAGTTAGCAAGCCGTGAAGGTTTGGACACAGTGCAGCAGGGAGCCTAGGGTGCAAGCACTGGCTCGGTACAGGCAGTGGAGTACAGCGTAGATGCAGGTATAGCACAGCAGGCATCATCTGGCACAGCTGGAGGGTTGGGGGAGGTGAGCAGCAGTCATGCATGTGCGATGCAGATGACAGCAGGTGGTGAAGGAGCGAGGTCGGAATAAGCAGCAGATGATCCACTGTCCTCAGTAAATGGTGAGGCGAGGGGTGGCTGCGTCAGGCACTTAGGGGTGTCAGGTGACAGGTGCAGATCCACAAGTGGAGGCGATAAGTGAGGAGCAGAGGTGCTCAAGAGTGGAACAACCCTCTGGAGTTTGGATTCAGCTGCATAAGATACATTGTCTTCAAAAATGGTTCAAATGGCTCTGAGCACTATGGGACTCAACTGCTGAGGTCATTAGTCCCCTAGAACTTAGAACTAGTTAAACCTAACTAACCTAAGGACATCACACACATCCATGCCCGAGGCAGGATTCGAACCTGCGATCGTAGCGGTCTCGCGGTTCCAGACTGCAGCGCCAGAACCGCGCGACCACTTCGGCCGGCGATGCATTGTCTTGTCAGAGGCGAGTGAATGTCTCTTGCGAGTCCTTATGCTGTTGAGAGACATACCGGGTGATCAAAAAGTGAGTATAAATTTGAAAACTGAATAAATCACGGAATAATGTAGATAGAGAGGTACAAACTGACACACATGCTTCGAATGACCTGGGGTTTTAATAGAACCAAAAAAAAATACAAACGTTCAAAAAATGTCCGACAGACGGCGCTTCATCTGATCAGAATAGCAATAATTAACATAACAAAGTAAGACAAAGCAATGATGATGTTCTTTACAGGAAATGCTCAATATGTCCACCATCATTCCTCAGCAATAGCTGTAGTCGAAGAATAATGTTGTGAACAGCACTGTAAAGCATGTCCGGAGTTATGGTGAGGCATTGGTGTCGGATGTTGTCTTTCAGCATCCCTAGTGTTGTCGGTCGATCACGATACACTTGTGACTTCAGGTAACCCCAAAGCCAATAATCGCACGGACTGAGGTCTGGGGACCTGGGAGGCCAAGCATGACGAAAGTGGCGGCTGAGCACACGATCATCTCCAAACGACGCGCGCAAGAGATCTTTCACGCGTCTAGCAATATGGTTTTTTTTTATTCTAATAAAACCCCATGTCATTCCAAGCATGTGTGTCAATTTTTACCTCTCTATCTACATTATTCCATGGTTTATTGAGTTTTCAAATTTATACAGACTTTTTGATCACCCGGCATGTTAAGCAATCAGTGCAGTTCACATACTGTTGTATTTACCGTTGCATGAACATGGCTGAAAGCAAAGGAGTGTTAGCATCGGTGTGTTGGGGTGGTGAGGCAACTGGAGCAGGCAGTCAGGAGGCGTCTAGGTGAGCTCATTTGCGTGCATTAAGGGTACAAGGTGAAAGGCCAATAGGAAATCAACACCCGAGACTGGCTTTATAACATCAGCGCCTATGAATGACCATGTGAAATGTGTAATGAAGAATCAGTGTCTGGATATCCATAATGGTGGTAGGGGAGCCGTTAGCAGCTGTCACGCTAAGGCACGAGTCTTCAGATGTAGGCAAGGCAGGCGTGTGATGTGCCGTGCTGTTGGTCAGGAAACGTAGTCCGCTGATGCACTTGAGGGCGTACAGATGGTTGTTTGGACCGACGTCGGAAACTGGTGGGCAGGCGAAGACTTCGTGTATGTCTAGGCAGCTTACGTATTGTTCACGGCTCGGTGCACCCCTTGAGGGTCGTGAGGTGAATGTGGGTAATCACAAGGTTGATGACAGAGGCGCACAATGTCAACGAAGCGAGTGTCGCACCAGCAGAGGTGAGATTGCGTGTGCATGGCTGCTAATGTACTAGGAGTGACAACTGGAGCTGAGTTTTTTTGTAAACACAGGGGGCGGTGGCCGCTGTGACGTCAGCATCAGGCTGGGCCAGGAGCCACAGCCACTGTCGGTCGCTTAAGGAGGTTGCACTCGTGGCAGTGCAGCTTGCATATCCACACCAATGTTAGGTCCTTTGTTAATGTTGTGCATACGCTGAGAAAAGGCGAAAACGCGGCTGGCCAGGGGCAGGCGGGCATCGGGAGATTGGTTACTGATGGTGAGTAAAGTCATTTGCACTTGGGACGGGAGCTTGATGATCTAGATCGTCCACAACGCCTCGTCAGACATGGTGCACAGATCCGTTTTGTTGTGAAGACACCGCCACAATTAGAGGAGGGCCCATCCTGTAAATGTTCGTTGCAAAGTACCTGGTGTAGCTGCATTTCAGGAGTCCGGGAGAGGCATCATAAGAGCATTGTTTTGGCGGTCCCATACTTTTCCGTAGACTATGGTGCCAGGCTGACGTCGAAGATAAATGTCAGCGTGGGTGCCAAGGTGGCTGAGTTGAATGAAGTACTGACGATGGCATTCAAGGGGAATATGCTTTCGAGGATCACGAATCACAAGTGCGATTTGTCTGGCCGGAACGGCTGTTGTGTGAGCCGTGAAGCAGTCAACAGTTTGGTTCGGTAATGTGGTTGGAATACGGCCCCACAGCACGGAGGGAACCATGGGTGGGCGGTGGTGGTAATGCTGGCGGCTGCTTGGACCGGAGGGCGGACGGTTCGTCGAGCGGCGCGGCTAAGATGGCATGCATATTGGATAGAGACGTGCCAGGTGCGTACGGCAACGGCCTCGACGCGTTTGTCACGTATCATTAGCACATTCCGTGAAAATGCATGCCGTTGACGGAATGTAGGGACAGACATTACACTGGTACAGTCCGTAACAAAGTCAACAAGCGGATAATCAACCTCATTGCATTGTTGTGTCACTGTGATTTGCATCGAGGCTACACTGTGAGAAGTGTCACTGACACTTTTAATCATTTGGGCAACATACGGAGCACTATTCGTGTTTGTCGATAGCGAGCGCCGCTAGAGTTCAACGAAATTCGCGATCGGAGCTTCACAATGGGGGTGTGAAGGCTATATTGTCGCGACGCGAATGTGCACTACTTTAGTGTTCACTCGAAGTTCGAGGTCACGAATATGGAACTCCAGTACATAGTGATAGTGGATGATAGACAACACAGTGGTACAGTGTGCACAACACACTTTCTTTTATAGAAATTGGGTACATACAAGGATACACGATATGATACACTCGAGACACAGAGCGAACTTAACTGCTACCGTCAACCGTCAAAGATAAGACTGCGAGTCGTTTTCTCTGGCCAGCGATGCTGATGTTCCCATTTAGTAATAAGATGGACATTTAAAAACCAAATTTTAAAGTTGAAAACACTTTCAGGGGTAGATGTGGACTCAGGTCACAATTTATTTATTATGAACTGTAGATTAAATCTGAAGACATCGTAGAGTGGCAATAAATTAAGGACTATGGACCTGTATAAATAGAGGGAACCAGAGGTTACAGAGAGTTTGTGAAGGAGCACTATACTTGACTGAAACAGAAGAAGCAATACAATACAAGATGAACGAGTAGCTTTGAGAAGTGAAATACTGATGACAGCTGCGGACCAAATAGGCAAAAACAGAAGGCCCAATAGAAATCCTTGGATAACACGCAAGATAATTACTTTAATGACAGCAAAAAATATAAGAATGCTGCAGTAAAGTAGGCAATGAAAAAAAGAGACCTACTAAATGAGGCTGGCAGAAAGTGAGAAGTGGAAAGCGAGGAAGGCTAGCGGAGACGTGCAAAGAGGTAGAATGCATTTATGACTATAGGAAAAATGTATGATTTATACACAAAAATTATGGAGACTGGGAGAAAAGAGAAACAGCTGTAAGAATGTGGTATATTTAGATGGCAAGTCATTAATCCCGGTAAGTAGAGAAGACCAAAATGTGGAATGGATATACAGAAGAGGTATACAAAGGAAACAAACTTGAGTACAATGTTACTGAAAGAGAAGCGGAAGTCAATGGAGATAAAATGAGACAGTATAATACGAGCAGTATCTGTCAGAGCACTAAAGACCTCAGACAAAACAAGGGACGTGGAGTGGACAACGTTGGAAGAGTATATTAAGGTCCATGTGAGGATATGCCATGATCAAATTATTCCGCCTGTTAGGCAGGTTTCGTGAGATAAGTGTCAAAAAAGACTTCTGAAAGCATATAATAATCTCAGTTCCAAAGACGGCAGCTGCTGACAAGTATGACTATTACTGAACCATTAGTTTAATAACACGAGTTCAGTTTCCTTCTGTAACTGGCGTGAAAACAGCTAATATTTATTTTTTCGGGTGTGCTGATAACGAAAATGCAACATTATCTATCATTTTGAAGTTATGATAACCTTACGTAATTGCCTATATGAGCTTATGAATGTATTTACCTAGGTGTTATCCAGCAGAGGAAGATCACTGAAGGTGCAACTGCTTTGCCTGACGTTTGCCGTTTTCTGCTGCGGATTCCATGATTAGCGTCCAGCAGTAATCGGCTAACACTGATGCATTCTACTTTCCATGGTATCTCATTTCGATGTCCGAAATATGCTAGTGGAAGTGTGTCTGTTCTCGTTGGTTACAAAACTACAGAAGTCAGGAAAGAAGTACAAGTAAGAATCTAGGAAGAGAGAGGTGTGGGATCCTTACCAGATAGGATTGACAGAGTACATCGAAAAAGTTCAAAGAAAGGCAGCATGTTTTATATTATCGCGAAATATGGGAGAGAGAGTCACTGAAATGCCAGGATTTGGGCTGGACATCATTAAAACAAAGGCGTTTTTAGTTGCGACGGAATCTTCTCACGAAATTCGAATCACCAACTTTCTCCTCCGAATGGGAAATTATGTTGTTGACACCGACCTTCGTAGGGAGAAATGATCACCACCATAAAAGAAGGGAAATCAGAGCCCGTACCTAAAGAGATAGGTGTCCGTTCTTTCCGAGCGCTAATAACATAGAATTGTGAAGGTGTTTTGATGAACCCTCTGCCAGGCACTTAAATGTGATTCGCAGAGTGTCCATGTAGATGTAACTTTAAGGACATTTTGCACCCCAGTGTATTATAGCAATGCAGAAGATTTGCCATAAGATATTTATAGTTTTCTGCCCTCTGGCTTATTAAAAAGTTCATTGACGTTTGAACAAAGGCATTCCAAGCTAACTTTTCATCACCTTTCAGGATTGTGTTGAAATACTCGTCTTTGTACAGTTTGCGTGTCTGGAGACCCACAAAAATCCGCCCTTTCATATTTGCCCCACTAAGATGTGGAAATTTCTCGTGCAAATAGAGAAATGCGTCCCCAGTTTCGTGCATCACCTTAACGAAGTTTTTCATTAGGCCCAATTATGTATGAGCAGCAGGGAGATTTATGTTCTTCGATTCGACAGGTATTTAACATTGAGAGATCCTGGTTCATAGTAAAAAAAAAATAGAGATAAAAAAGATAAAAAAAGATAAAAAATAGGAATGCTGATAAGCTACTACAAACAGCATAGTGAACGCATTATTGTGGCCAAGATAGACACGAAGCCCACGCCTACTACAGTAGTACAAGTTTATATGCCAACTAGCTTTGCAGATGACGGAGAAATTGAAGAAATGTATGATGAAATAAAAGAAATTATTGAGATAGTGAAGGGAGACGAAAATTTAATAGTCATGGGTGACTGGAATTCGGTAGTAGGAAAAGGGAGAGAAGGAAACGTAGTAGGTGAATAATGATTGGGGCTAAGAAATGAAAGAGGAAGCCGCCTGGTAGAATTTTGCACAGAGTACAACTTAATCATAGCTAACACTTGTTTCAAGAATCATAAAAGAAGGTTGTATACGTGGAAGAAGCCTGGAGATACTGACAGATTTCAGATAGATTACATTATATTAAGACAGAGATTTAGGAACCAGGTTTTAAATTGTAAGACATTTCCAGGGGCAAATGTGGACTCTGACCACAATCTATTGGTTATGAACTGTAGATTAGAACTGAAGAAACTGCAAAAAGGTGGGAATTTAAGGAGATGGGACCTGGATAAACTGACTAAACCAGAGGTTGTACAGACTTTCAGGGAGAGCGTAAGGGAACAAATGGCAGGAATGGGGGAAAGAAATACAGTAGAAGAAGAATAGGTAGCTTTGAGGGATGAAGTAGTAAAGGCAGCAGAGAATCAAGTAGGTAAAAAGACGAGGGCTAGTAGAAATCCTTGGGTAACAGAAGAAATCTTGAATTTAATTGATGAAAGGAGAAAATATAAAAATGCAGTAAATGAAGCAGGCAAAAAGGAATACAAACGTCTCAAAAATGAGATCAACAGGAAGTGCAAAATGGCTAAGCAGGGATGGCTAGAGGACAGATGTAAGGATGTAGAGGCTTATCTTACTAGGGGTAAGATAGATACAGCCTACAGGAAAATTAAAGAGACCTTCAGAGAAAAGAGAACCACTTGTATGAATATCAAGAGCTCAGATGGAAACCCAGTTCTAAGCAAAGAAGGGAAAGCAGAAAGGTGGAAGGAGTATATAGAGGGTCTATACAAGGGCGATGTACTTGAGGACAATATTATGGAAATGGAAGAGGATGTAGATGAAGATGAAATGGGAGATATGATACTGCGTGAAGAGTTTGACACAGCACTGAAGGACCTGAGTCGAAACAAGGCCCCGGGCGTAGACAACATTCCATTAGAACTACTGACAGCCTTGGGAGAGCCAGTCCTGACAAAACTCTACCATCTGGTGAGCAAGATGTATGAGACAGGCGAAATACCCTCAGACTTCAAGAAGAATATAATAATTCCAATACCAAAGAAAGCAGGTGTTGACAGATGTGAAAATTACCGAACTATCAGTTTAATAAGTCATGGGTGCAAAATACTAACGCGAATTCTTTACAGAAGAATGGAAAAACTAGTAGAAGCCATCTTGGGGAAGATCAGTTTGGATTCCGTAGAAATATTGGAACACGTGAGGCAATACTGACCCTATGGCTTATCTTAGAAGCTAGATTAAGGAAAGGCAAACCTACGTTTCTAGCATTTGTAGACTTAGAGAAAGCTTTTGACAATGTTGACTGGAATACTCTCTTTCAAATTCTGAAGGTGGCAGGGGTAAAATACAGGGAGCGAAAGGCTATTTACAATTTGTATAGAAACCAAATTGCAGTTATAAGAGTTGAGGGGCATGAAAGGGAAGCAGTGGTTGGGAAGGGAGTGAGACAGGGTTATAGCCTCTCCCCGATGTTATTCAATCTGTATATTGAAGGAAACACAGGAAAAATACGGAGTAGGTATTAAAATCCATGGAGAAGAAATAAAAACTTTGAGGTTCGCCGACGACATTGTAATTCTGTCAGAGACAGCAAAGGACTTGGAAGAGCAGTTGAACGGAATGGATAGTGTCTTGAAGGGAGGATATAGGATGAAAATCAACAAAAGCAAACCGAGGATAATGGAATGTAGTCGAATTGAGTCGGGTGATGATTCATCAAGGGATCACCAATTTAGTATTGGAGTTCAGCGTGGAGGGTAAAAATCGTAGAGGGAGACCAAGAGATGAATACACCAAGCAGATTCAGAAGGATGTAGGTTGCAGTAGGTACTGGGAGATGAAGAAGCTTGCGCAGGATAGAGTAGCATGGAGAGCTGCATCAAACCAGTCTCAGGACTGAAGACAACAACATCATCCTGGTTCAACTGATTGAGACTCAGGCCAATCTTTCTTTTTATAACGAAGTGCTTTGGCGCGCGGTTCAACTGATTGAGCCTCAGGCCAATCTTTCTTTTATTAATGAAGTACCTTGGTGCAGCTGTCCCAGTGACACAGGAAGCAACAGAATTTGGTGCAGCCGTGTTGTAGCACAAGTATACGCCTGTTTTTCAGGTCCCCGAAAATCTGCCATTTGAACTTGTCATAGGTCAGTTGCAATAACAGCCGGCAGGTGTGGCCGAGCGGTTCTAGGCGCTTCAGTCTGCCTCGGGCATGGATGTGTGTGATGGCCTTAGGTTAGTTAGGTTTAAGTAGTTCTAAGTTCTAGGGGACTGATGACCTCAGATGTTCAGTCCCATAGTGCTCAGAGCCATTTGAACCAAGTTGCAATAACATTGATTATGTTCTCATACATTTCTTTCCTATAAGGTGTAAACCCAATCGGAATCGACGGTAATACGTTGCCATTAGGCAGTAGCTTGACTGACTTGGGGCGAGTCGATGAACGACCTCCACTGATCACTTTTATAGTCTGCCATAGCTGTCGTTACTCCCTGTAGGCCTACATCACTAAAAAATATCAAGTTCTTTTAACTTTCGGAAAATAGAAGGTATGGCACATGGCGGTTACGGAACGCTGTTATAAATACCGTCTTATGAAGACAATTCCGCTGTCATAGTCTTGAAGCCAGCTGTTCAACTTTGCGTTTCGGCAGTTCCAGATCTCTCACTAGATCAATAAGCTCACACTGTTTTATTTTTTTGACTCTCTGTACACTCATCTTATACACAAAATCTGGGTTTTGAGGGTGATGATGCAGCACTGGTTTTACTATCACCCTCGTCACTGTCACAATCAGGTGGGACAAGAACAGGCGGTTTGTCTCCGGGAGGCACTGGTCGCATGGCCGACGATATGTTACGATATGTCGAGGAAGACGTTTTCCTCTTCGAAATACCATATGTTAATGGAGTTGTCACACAAAAACAACAATCATTCACATGGTGTCATGGTTGTCTCCAGAACAAAGATATAGCAAAGCCAATGGAAGAATTTTACGACTCAACCACAAGTAAAGAATCGAGACACTAGATACGCAACATACATGAGCCCAGGGCTAGTCCCGGTCCCCGATTTCACAGCCAAAGTAGAGTCTGAGCGCCTTCCTAATATACGACATTTTGACTTCCTTAGCGGTATAAAAGTAGCCTGTCTGCAAACGTATCAAAAATTGTCAGCACTTTTTACGCGTTTTCTAGTCATATCGAATCGGAGGAATTACAGCGACTACACGGACTAATTACACTTCAGTAACACGCTCTTTCAGCATGCGAACAGAACACAGTTTTTAACAGAATGAAACTGCGCTAAAATGAAACGTGCTCCGCTCTTCCCTTCCTCTTCCCCTTCCCTTTTTGCTACGAGCCCGGGCTAAAAACAGCGCCAAAATACAGGCAGTTACTGTCGCCTAAAACTTCAGAACTCTGTTACCGTCAGCAGAATTTCGAAGCCTGTATGGGAATAAATTGACAATGAACGTTAATAAAATATAATTATAATTAAATGCACCCCTCTATAGGGACCATTTATATATTACGTTACACGAATCTCGTGGTTTTTGGAGCCCCCCCCCCCTCTCCTCGTCACAGGGGTCACATTTGTACGACCACCCCTCTCTTGGGGTGACGTAACATGTTTTCCAGTTTTAAATTTAGAAATTTTAGAATTAAAATACCACTTTTCTATATAATTTTGTCGTGGAATCAAGAATAAATCCAATGTTTTAGAATATGTAAAAAAAACATAGCAAATCAAATGAAATGTGCAAAATTTAATCATTTTATGTCCAAGGACATTGAAAACATTCCTTTTATATTGTTTATGATTGGCATAGCAGTTACCTGGTTCTCGATTTGGATGGTGTTAACGGATATTCGATGTGTCCGCATCATCTTCATTCAGCCACAAGTATCGTCATTGTTTATCAAGCACAGAACATTCTTGGCACGTCTAGCTGCATTTCTTTTAGGATGAATCTTCGTGATGGGCAAAACCTCTTGTTGGCTCTTTCGTGATTGTATGTGCTGGTTAGTGGCTTTGAATGACGGAAAATATGGGCCACAGATGCCACAGGATCTAATAAGTATGCCTCGACACTGGGACAATACCCAAACTTGCTTCAAATGTGATGAAGCTCGGAGATTCAAAAGTAGCTGCAGTAACAGAGGAGCAGATTTACCTTCGGAATCGTTTCCTGCGGATAGAAATCCTTCTGAAGTCTAATCAAAACAGCTGGTGGTAAAAGCCCCCCAATCGTCACACGCTAGATCGTCGCACATGCAACAACCATGCATTTTACAGTTTTTGAAAAATGTTGTGATTCATTTACGTGTTTTGCGTACCAATTAGCATAATTTTTCAATGTTCTATCCTGTACGATATCTAGTCTGGTATATGTTAACATCATGTATTCGGCAGCCACAGAAAAATCATCAGTGACCAGTTAGTTGGCTTCAAATATTAGTCAATACGATATCTGCACTCTCAAAGATCCGTTTTTCTACCCCCAAGTCAGTAGTTCGATTACTGGAATCGATATGTGAACCGGGACTGTCACATTTCAAAGCAACACCAGTAACTTCGCGACTAAAACGCGCCCTTCATCTCTCCACTCTGTTATACGCACTTCTTCCTGGAGCATTTGTGCCAATGTAAATCTTTAAAATGTTGTCCAGCTGAAACTCTTAACTCGCTCGTATCGTGGATTCTAGTCGGGACCACCATCGCAAGTGAAAATAAACGCTGGTTTTACAAAACCTTCTCCAGTTTTCAAAAAGTGGTAATTCAGAAAGTCTGTGTACGCCTGTGGCATGAGTCTCTGCGTTAGATATAATCAGTTCAACTGGGAGGAGAGAGAATAAATTCAACTGGGAGGAGCACACCACGGAACTGCTGAAGCGTGTTAACAAATCTCTATTTGCAATGCGAATTGTATCAGACATAGGGGATATAAAAATGAGCATACTATGCTTACTTTCATTCCATAATGTCATAAGGGATTATTTTTTGGAGTAATTCATCAAGCCAAACTAAAGTTTTCCGGGCACAAAAACGTGCAGTAAGAGTTATATGTGGTGTGAACTCAAGAACATCCTGCAGAAGCCTGTTTAGGGAACTAGAGATACTAACTACTGCTTCACAATATATTTATTCCTTAATGACATTTGTCATTAAAAATATATCACTTTTTCAAACCAACAGCTCAATTCATGGAATCAATAACTTCTGCACCGTTTGAGTGCAGTAATGTGTTCATTGTAAATAAGTGTGCGTGCGTGCGTGTGTGTGTGTGTGTGTGTGTGTGTGTGTGTGTATGTAAGTATAATCTAACTTCTGCACCATTTCAGTGCAGTAATGTGTTCATCGTTAATAAGTTTTGTAGTAGTTCTAATTACATATTTATTACCTTATAAATAATAAACTTTTTTAAAAAAAATTCAGTGCATTAGCGTTTGTAAAATGATTCTTTCATATATTGTTCTTTAAAAAAATGACGATCATTCCGCTTGGGACCAGTGGAAGGTACATTAGCTTATTTGTTTCAGTTGTAAATATTTGTCATGTATTATTGTTTTTCTGACATGTTCTATATCCTGGAGGACCTCCTCACAACGAATCAAATGGAATGAAAGTAAATCTAATCTAATCTAAAGAGGAGGAATGTTTTTCACTAGCAATCGTTACGAATGTAGGTCCAGAGTGTGTCTCAGCTTCAAGTTTCTCTTCACCATCTTTCTTTATTACAGTAACTGCAGAAACAGAGGGAATAACTTTGTTTTTCAACGACCACGAAGTCATGATCCAGTAGTCAAGGTGAATAAATACTGGGGCTTGAGCATTTTCTGCTGTAGCATCTAATGGTACACGTGCTTTGTCATCCATAGATGAAAAGGATACTTGACCAGAGTCCAAAATTGAAACTAAAGATTCTTAAAGTAGCTGAGCAGAATTCGCCATCTTTGTGTTTTACACGAAGCGTAGAGCCTGGCTTGTACAATTTAACAGGGACAGTTACCATGTGTTCCTCCTCCTCCCCCCCCCCTTCCCCCTTCCCGTGTCCTCACCACTGACTCGTCTGGAAAGGAGTCAAATATAACACTGACCGACTCATAGTATAGGCTTGTTCACAAAGCTCGGCTTGTAAGTCGTCCAGTGTTCTGCAGCAACTTATAATTTCAGAGCAACGTTTATCATCAGCTGCACCACCAAAAATTGGAATCTCCTTCATGACTTCAAGTAAACCAGACTGATGATCAACTACTCTAGGCCGACCAACCTTATTTCGAACTTTATGTGCTACTGCTAAGTAGGAATTACTTTCATAAATTTCTAGACTTTTTTGCTTTTTAGAATAATGACTTTTTTCTGTCGTTCGGCTGCGCTGATCTCTCTCTTCAGTATGTTCCTTTCCTGTTGAATGTCTTTGCTTAGTGCTGCTATTCTCTTTGTAGTATCGTCTGTCGTCACGCCAACATCGTGTGCTAACAGCAAGCTACTGAGCTCAGATTCTAGTACTACAATTTTATTCCTAGAAGTGTTCTGTCTAGGCGTTGATTTGGGTCTTGTTTGAAGTAGCGGACTTCCACTTGGTTGCATACTAATGTCTTTAAGTCTTCTGGTACGTCCTGTTTGCTTCATTCGTGCAGTTAAACGGGTAAGCATGTAAAATGTTGAATATGGACATTTCACACCTTATGTATATTAAATCAACCTGAAAAATCCAGCTACACGATAATGAGAACTGCATTGAAATAGCCGCTGTACCTTCCGATATTACCTCCAACAGACAGGCAAAAAGATACTGTTGACGATTTTGGTTTATAATAAGTGGTGAATAAAGCCGAACGCAACGGACTGGGTTGCTCCGTTTTTCAATTTGCCACGGATCACTAAATATATTTTTAGCGATGGAGAACAAAATGTTAAAATAATATAAAACTCGAATTTACTTTTACGCCCACGGGCTCTAGCTGTTTTGGTGGTTTTGACGACGAAGAAATTTTCTAAAAAAATCTAAGTGTCGCTTTCGTTTTCGTCAGTTTTCTTTGCAGTTCTTTGATTTTCAAATCCACTTCACTTGTTTCTTCTTATCAGCATAAGCTGCACTGTACGCTTCAAATATTTTGCGGTAAGGAGTACCAGAATCAATTTTTATCTCATTTAAAATTTGATAGACAAAATAGCAGAACCGACAAAAACATCTCCATCACTCAGTGAAAGTAAAGTTTCGACTGACTGACGTAAAAAATTCAACATAGACGAAATCAGAGCGGTGGTATTTCTCTTCAAAGCCACAAAGGCGGTATTGGCTTTTCGGAGTACGTGAAAGGCGGTTCTAGGCGCTTCAGTCTGGAACCGCGAGACTGCTACGGTCGCAGGTTCGAATCCTGCCTCGGGCATGGATGTGTGTGATGTCCTTAGTTTCTAGGAGACTGATGACCTCAGAAGTTAAGTCTCATAGTGCTCAGAGCCATTTGAACCATTTTTGAAAGGCGGACGACGAGCGACACCGTAGGTACATCGCGCGGATGCTACCTGCCAAAAAGTGATACAAACAGATTTAAACCCTAGTACAGTTTGTCGTTAGAGTTGTAATACAAAACAAAACTTTATACATGCAATGTTACTAAGCTTACGACCCGTTCTGTCGCCGGCCCCCCCCCCCCCCCTCCACCCCGCTTGTCACACACTGTTGAGCCCCTCCTTCGCCTTAATATGTGACGTAATTTATGGATTGACCCTTAACTTTCAAACGAGAGCTAATTCGCGTTTTTCATTGTCGTTTTCGTTATCAGCGTGGTCGATATAGTACTCAAACGTTTACTTCGCCCAAGTTAAAATTTCTCTGTTGGCTAGTGTAATTTTTTGCATACCGGTGTTACTAATACAAATTATATCACACCATTATAATCTTAAGTCTTTCCTGAACACATTTGTCTGGCGTGTAGCCTTGTACAGAAGTGAAATATAGACAAACGCGCGAAGAGAAAAAAATGGCTCTGAGCACTATGGGACTTAACATCTACGGTCATCAGTCCCCTAGAACTTAGAACTACTTAAACCTAACTAACCTAAGGACATCACACAACACCCAGTCATCACGAGGCAGAGAAAATCCCTGACCCCGCCGGGAATCGAATCCGGGCGCGGGAAGCGAGAACGCTACCGCACGACCACGAGCTGCGGACTTCGCGAAGAGAACAGAACCTTTTCAAATGTGATACTGCAACAGAGTACTGACGATTAGATGGCAAAACTGGATAACTAATGAAGAAATATCAAATAAAATCAGGGACAAAAGAAATTTAGGTACGTCTTCACTAAAGGAAGGGATCAGTTTGGTGATGGAGAGAAGTGTAGCGGTCTGTGGTGGAGCTCTTCAATGGCTTTCGAGGCTTAACCTCCACAAAATTTTTAAGAAAACTTATAGATAGAGTTATAATACAACAATGCGTTGAAAACAGTGTAAGTTTGTTTTGTATTTTACTGCAGTTTCATTCTACACATCCACAACCTGAGAAATTCACTGTGCTGTGCTTGCTATCCAGATGAACAGTTCACTGGAGGCTTCTAGAAACAGCCTCTTGTTTCCATGCAGCAGCAGGCAAGGAGTCACATGAATCGTAGGAGAATGGAACTGAGGCTTACCTCAGCTCTTAAGGCACTGAGACTTACCTCAGCTCTGAAACTGTGTGTTACTTGGTGTGCTGTTCAGTCCTGGTTTAACAAACTTGTTTCAGTGGTATAATTTGAGAGTGCATGTGATTAACTGATTATATTATTGCTTGTGCACACGAAACATTTTGTCTTTATTTCGAGAATTAGATGAGAAGCCATTGTGGAGCTGGACTTGCGAAACAAACTGAGATAATAAACGATTCACACCACAGTTAGATGTTAAAATCGTTGAGGGGAAACAAAACAGAAAATTTTAGTTTTCTTGGTGTAAAAAGTATCTTTGGCTTACAGGTTGCTGTGTAACGAATAAATTGTATTGTTACGAATGTAAGTATTTTGAAAATGAAGAAAAAGAAAAAAAAGAAATGGACGCCAGCTTCCATCGGAATATATGTGACAAAACTTTTAAGAGAAAAGCTGATGAACACCAAAATTCAACAAGGCACCTTAAGACTCAACAAAGTTTTCAGTTGGGTCATGGACGAATTGAACATTCAGTTTTGAAGGAGCCAAACTTCTTGCCAGAAAGCATTATGCGATTGTGAAATGAAATGGAACTGTAATCAAGAGACATAATGATGTTTGTTTCTTGGGCGAGCAACAGCTTGCATTTAGAGGACACTTTGAAGATGGAAGTTCCGACAATAAAGGTAATTACCTTGAGTTATTGAAACTTTTGTCCAGACAGGAAAAGTTCATTCATGATCTGTTGCAGAGCAATTCTGGGTTGAAAGCAACACCAAGCGCAGTTAAAAATGAATTAACTGAAGCAGCTGCTGGTGTCATTAATGATCATACTGAAGAAGAGTTACAGTCGTGTGAGTTTGTTTGAGTGCAAGCAGATGAAATCCTGTATGCTTCTCGTGAGTAACAAACGAATATTAAAATGGTTCAAATGGCTCTGAGCACTATGGGACTTAACATCTATGGTCATCAGTCCCCTAGAACTTAGAACTACTTAAACCTAACGAACCTAAGAACATCACACAACACCCAGTCATCACGAGGCAGAGAAAATCCCTGACCCCGCCGGGAATCGAACCCGGGAGCCCGGGCATGGGAAGCGAGAACGCTACCGCACGACCACGAGCTGCGGACAACGAATATTACTATCAGAATTACACACAAGACGTTCCCATAGAAAGATTTATTGATTTTCACAGTGTGCCGAAGGTAGATAAGCCAGGTCGCGAACCGGAATCCCGTCCCGGACCAATATCGCCATTCCACTGTCGTTGATCGAGTGCGGCGAGGTGTAGGAGATGTATCCATGTACTTCCTGGAACTCAGGAATGTAAATTTCCTGCACCAACAGTATTTCCACATCCGACGCGTATATCATGTCCCTAAACAACTGCTGTTTCACGGGCGATCTAATGGTATTTACATTCACTGTCTCTATTCTGTATGCCTGGGGTCGAGTAGCTGTCATCTCCACATGATGTTAAAATGTCAAAGTGTCACCGTATCGATAGTCCCTTTGCACATCCGCAGAGGGTCGCCCGAGGAACGTGTCCCTGCGGCATTAGGTTTCTTGAGAGACGGACGGATGCAAGTCCCCACCAATAGAATGGTCCGCATCGGTGATTTCGTCGTCCTGCTCATACCAGCTGATATTATTGGGGTGCTCCAAATTTTCCTGTGCGGCATTGATGTGTGACATCTGTTGTTCTTTCGCAGCTTTAGACTCCACCGCAGAAGGGATAGCAGGCCCCTGAGCGGATGCGTCGTCGGAACGACATGACATCTTTTCACTGTCCGAATTCATATGGTCTGCGACATCCGAAGCTTGTGGTTCCAAGTCAGACAGGTCCATAGTGTCAGACTCATCTGGGCTCCCAAGGAGAGAAGGGAGCGTCTCCGCAGGGTTTAGTCGGCGCTTCTTGCGGCGCTTTGGCGAGCGTTGTTTGCGGGCCCCAGCCTCGGCCTCTGGTGTTGGCGAATCTTGCATCTCCTGCGTTCCCGCCGCCGCCACAGTGACCTGGGGCCGTTCCACTTCAGCTTCCATGCCTATTGTGATGCTGTCATCCTCTTTCTGCACCACCTGTAGTGTCTGGGATTGGAGGTTGGTCGGAGCCATTCCTTCTTCAGAGGGGTCCGAAGGCGCCTCAATCAACTGCGGCGTCGGTTCGATAGTGCGCTCCGACCTCGGCGTCACCTCCTTGCGAAGCGCCGTCACGTAAGTCATCGGCAGTGACGTTGGTGTAGTCGGATTCTGGAAGTCTCCGCTGGGGAGTTGCACGAGTCTCCCCTGCATGCACGCAGATCGAAGATATCCTTCACCACCACACATACGTGTAGTATGAAAACAACTTGATGTAGATGGATATTTTACATCGTTTCTCTGCAGCATTAAGTTCCATACTGTAATTAAATAATGTGCTGCTAGGCTCAAAATGCTTGTAAAAGTTTTTCACACCCATTATGCACCATACCACATGTATAACAATAAATATTTTTGAGTAAATAAGTTGCTGCAAACTCATAACTTCAGTTCTTTATTTCTCAAAACTAACTAAATGTCACTTAGTTCGTTCTGGCAAAAGACATATGTGCGTACTGAGGGTTGCAGTGTTAGTGATTCATTTGTCATGATCATCAGTGGTCAGATGGCGCTCAGGAGGCCCGTTTGCGCACTCTCTGTTTTGACTCTATGGGCAGTAACTGTGCTGAGTATAGAGGTGAACAGTGTTTGCAACATCCACTCTAGCGTACAACCATACCCCACTGACGAGCACGTAATGCTGTTGAACATCTTCGGCCATTTGAGCAAGGTCGCATTATGCACCTGTGGGAAGGTTGATGGACATATCAACGGAGTGCCGCACTTATTGGGCACATTGTATCGGTGGTGGCGTTGCTCTTTTAGCAGTGGTCTGTGGAAGATTCCCACGCGTGTAGACTAGGTTGTGGACGCCCAAGTAATACAGACGTACTTCAAGATCGACTCTGGTAAGAGTTGCTGACGGAACATCATCAAGGGACAGCATGTTTCACCTGCTGTGTCTTCAAAGAGCATTGGGAACAATCTGCTTATAGCAGAACTAAAGTCACTTGCTCTTTGCCCAGGCTACCAGTGACACTACAACACGGAAGAATGTGGCTGCTCTAATGTTGTGAAACGGTTAATTCGAGAGGGGAATATTCCAGAGTGCATTCGCCCATGACGCTCAGGTCCCATCCAAGGCTTCATGGTGTGGGTTATAACTCGCTATCACATTTGGTGTCTCTACAGGGTAAAGTAACTAGTGCTGGTACATTTCATAGGCTGTTATCCCCGTGATATTGCCTCTTCTTTGATAGGGAGGACAATGCACGTCCGCATACAGCTGATGCCCCAGAAATGCTCCTTGTGGTGTACAACAACTGCCCTGGGTAGCAAAATCACCAGATATTGCGCCAATTGAACATGTCTGGTACGTGATGAAGTGGAAACTTATTCGTTCTCCGGGGTGTACAAGAACCATTCCCGAACTGTAACAAAATACGCAAGATGCTTGGGACAAACTATTGCAGGATACGATGAGGCACCTTAAAAATCGTTTGCATATGAGAATACATGCCTTCGTTGCCACCAGAGTGGGGAACACTGTGTATTGATGCGACTGCTTGGCCACCCTTTACTGTGACATCACTTGGTCATAATCTGTTATTCTGTACTTCTATAGCCGGCCAGTGTGGCCAAGCGGTTCTAGGCGCTGCAGTCTGGACCTGCTCGACCTCTACGGTCGCAGGTTCGAATCATGCCTCGCGCTTGGATATGTGTGATATCCTTAGGTTAGTTAGGTTTAAGTAGTTCTAAATTCTAGGGGACAGATGACCTCAGATGTTAAGTCCCACAGTGCTCAGAGCCATTTGAACCATTTTGTACTACTACAAGGACTAACTACCCGTCATTTTACTTCTCAATAAAATGACATTGTCCTTGAGGGTGTTGCTTTTTTTCGGCGGTGTGTATTGATGAAAGGTGAGTTCACAGACACCTTGTAAACACTGCATATCATACAATGAAGGCTTTCACGACCGGATGTTTCAGCTGCTGAAAATTCTTCCGGTTTGTATGGCCGTAGTCCATGGAACTCTTCTATCCCCGACGGTTCGTCCAAGGCTATGTTGGACATCTTTGGAGGTGCTCCTGGTTGTGCTGAGTCTGGCCGAATGACGAGTTTTGCGACCGAATAACAGGAGACCTAAGGACAACTATAGGACACAACGATGGAAGAACGTGGTATCTCTACCCATCATCAAAAAAGTAACGGATCAAATCGGCAAATTTTAAGGAAACATATCGTTCGACCGATTTTCAGACCAACTAAGAAAATAGGCCAAGCACTTCGTTCTGTTAAGGATAAATGTCCCCCTCTGTCTACAAGTGGTGTATACAAGATCCGTGTATGTGTGGTAAGGTCTACATTGGAACTAAAAAGAAAAGTGTGAATACATGGTTGAAGGAGCATAAAAGTCTTTGTCGACTAAGGAAAACAGACAAGTCAACCGTGGCAGAACATGCTCTTCAGTCAGGTGTTCACGTAGTGAAATTTTAGGATGCTGAAGTTTTATGTGTTATGACGAACTATTATCCAAGGCTATGTAAAGAAGCCATCAAAATATATAAACATGGGGATGTTTCTAACAGAAAAGGAGAAGCCATGAAACTCATCGATATATGGACAGTGGCGCTACGGAATCGATGAGAAGTTTTTATCTTTGACACGCTATGATCGATAGTTATATTTTATCTTTGACAAGGTTTATCTCCGCTATCACGTGAAATCCAGACCACGCCCACTTTCCATGGCATTTAGGCCGCTCTTCGGTGTCCGACTCGGCAGTCGGCAAGACTCAGCACAACCAGGAGCACCTCTGAGGATGTCCAACGTAGCCTTGGACGAAACGTCAGGGATGAGTTCCATGGACCACGGCCATACAACCCAGAAGAATTCTCAGCAGCTGAAACACTGCATAGCCACCGATCTTAACACGTCAGAAATGTAACGTTTGCTGCCCAGATCGTCGGCTGTGTGAAGCAGAGGCGATCATGGTGTATACCCAGTGCCGTCCCATTTCTTTACATCCTGTGGTGAACCCTGTGTTCAGCATTGTTAGTGGGCGCACACTGTTGGCGCGCCTTTCTGCTGCCGCGTCAAAGGAAGCCGCAGTGATGGTCACCGTGCTGATACTCCATGGTGCTCTAAACTTCATTGCACAGTCCTTGATGATACCTGTCTCACTGTGAACTGAATCGAGATACGTGACATTACATGAATGAACAATTTGTGTGACCTCTCATGTGGTCTTTGTGAAGGCCTTGAGATTCTGCAATGCTTTGAATATGGCGTCCAGAACCCACTGATTCCATACTCGCATCATTGTAGTGGGACGCCGATCAAGTAATCTTCTCGATACTCCACGATCCTGCTGCTGTCAACTCCCCAAACCTGCCAGTAAATGTTTCTCCTTCTAACACGAAACATAACGCGATCTTCTCTCAAACATACATCATTCAGATGCCGTTTTGTGAATGAGATACCCACTGCCCCTGTGTAATCTTCCCGTACGCAGAGTGACTCAGCTGTTACTACCGATAGGTTTTGTGCAAACCACAATACCTTCAAATACCAAGCATAAGATTTTCATATTCTCCCACCCACTATGTGCAAACTATTAGTCCTACAGAAAAAATGACAAGAATCTTTCTTTTTTGTAGGAAATTTAATGTAGTCAATTTTTGTACTGTGAAGCCACAGTCTTCGAGATATTCGAGGAAAACTTGTCCGAAGGACACTTTCGTACGTTTTTTTAGTAATTCGAAAACTATGGTATGTAGGGAGAACGTATCCCACTACAAAATTTAACTACAATAAATTTCCTAAAACAAATAATTTCTGTGCAGCAAGTGAGATAATATGAATATCTTGCACGTGGTACTTAAAGCTGTTGCGGGTTGCATAAAACCCATCAGTAGGGGTAGCGTAACCACCTTGTACAGAGAATGTAGATGACGTTACACCTAATTTGTGTAGCTATACTGAAATTCTAATTTACAGACTACTTAAGATTTGGTATTAAATTTTAATTAAGTAGTTTTTATTGTAACGCAAAAGAATATTTCATTCCCTCCCATACCCTCTCCCACGCCCCTCCCCCTGCCCCCCGCTCAACTTCAGTAGGTAAATACCCCTGGTTGGAAACCACTCAAGTAGTTCGTTTATGTTACACAGAGGTTGGATAAAAATTTAGGAACACCGCGAGAAATGCATGCCAGAAAGTAAATGCAGATGTTAGGCAAGCCTGTTGTATTTGACCTTGAACGACACCTGTGCAATGTCCTCAATATGTTGCAAGTGCCAGACATCTTCATAACAGAGTAATATCTTGTTTTGAGTGCATAATGACGATGCTAAATGAATTCGAACGTAGGCACGTTGTTGGTGCTCGTATGGTGTGTGTTTCCGTAACCAAGGTAGCTGTAGTATTTGGTCTTTCAAGAGGCATCACATCAAAGATTTATCCCGCACATAGGAAAAACCATAAAACATCTCTAAATAGGCCTACCATGTTTGTTTAGGTCCAACTCAGGACATATTACCATTTTTTTTTTTTTTTTTCTTTTGGCACAATCAAGGACCTACTCTGGACATTACTTAAAAGTGTTAACAGTTTAAAGGAAACATTAAACCTTATTTATTCAGCTGTACTTTTCACAAGACAAGACTTTTTTTTTCAGATATGGTTTGTGAACAATGTTAGCTGAATAGCTAATCCCTAAACTCGGTCTACCTAAATCGGTATGCACTTTTCTGAACATATTTTCATTCCCTTCCTCTTCACGCCACTAAAATTACTGTTAGTGTTACTAGCAGTGCAACAAACCACCATTTCATCAAGTTCGTAAATTTTCACACACTGCAAAGATGCTGCGCCAAAATTTGGGAAGTTTCAGCTGACACTGTATGCCTGTACCGAAATTTTAAAGTTTAGCTTTAATTCCTTCTTACAAACTGAGATATCCTACAACAATCTGAACAAGTTTTGCTTCACCTCTGTCTGAGCTATTCATCCTTATTGTTACATAGTTAACACACTTAGTGCCAAATATAAGTGGACAGGAGACGCTTGAAAATCACCAAACTTGTAAATTTTACGGGCCACTACATTTCATTTTCTGCAAAACACTGCATCGTTACTTTCATTGGTTTGTTCAGCATTAAACGTTTTACAGTTGTCTAGTAACAAAATCCGTCCACAGATGGCATGGCAGTATTATTTAGAGCGTCGTAATTCGTCTTAAAATTTAACTTTGCGTTCTCAGTATTCTTTATATCGCTGACTCATTTGTAATCATATTTCGTCCAAGTTTGTCAGATGCAGAAATCGCGGATTTGATTAACGGTAGCGACACTCCGGACAATGTAGAGAATGAGTCAGATGGTTCTGAATACAGTGGTGTATTTGAAGGTACCGGTACTAATTTGCAAAAGGATATCACTGCTGGTAATTGTGCAGTACACACATTTCTGCTGAATGTGTTTGTTCTATAAGCGATGTATGTAGTTTCATACAATGTGACATTCTTTCTAGTGAATGGGATCGATGACAGCTACTATTCAGATGCAGACGAGAACGATGTTAAATGTGTTGGGTCGAATCCAATGGCTGTGCCATATCCAAAAGTTGGTGACTGGACTGAATCTGACACCTAACGACTTCTGCCTCGAACATAACACCCAGACAGATACTAGTCAATACGGACGACTCGATCTGTACTGGATTGCTGTAGAGCCTTCCGTACTGGCAGTGGCACAAAGGAATTTAAGATGCAGACAAATTTATATGCATCACAGACAATCCAGAAAGAAGGAAGAGTAAATAACGTGAAGCCTCAGTTCTGAGCTCCTGGAAACCAGTGACTAAAAGTGAGAATGCATTTCTAGGGTGTTCTTTTCCATAGGTTATTTCAGGAAAACGAAAAGTTACAGATCCTGTTCTTTTTACAACTGTCAACATTACCGGCAGCTGTAATTTCATTAGAAATTTATTGACGACTGGTTTCGACGATACACTTCGTAATCATCAGGCCATCTAAATACATAGTGGCTGAAATTTCCTGAAAGACACCAGTCAGAAAATAACCGGTATCCGCATCAACTCTTGTAAGCAACCACGCGCCGTGAGACCACAAACAGTGTGTGGGTACCGGTTATTTTTACGTGGGACTTTGTCATTGATGCTTTGGGGAAAATACAGACACTATATGTTAAGAGAGCCTGATGATAGAGTGTATCGTCGAAACTGGTTGCCAAGAAATTGATAATGAAATTACGGCTGACGGTAATGTTGAAAATTATAATATTCCTATCGACTCTGGTCCTCTCTTCCTATTTAACAAGGATGGATATATCGAAATCGTGTTCTTAGTTGTTACTTCTGTCTCTCTAAGTTATGAGCCGTTCGCGCTTTACTCAGATACTGTCGTGCTTACATCTTATTGACAATTCTAAACAGAAATACCAGGAGAAGATGGATTTCATCCAGTTTAGAAGGTTTTACCGTACTATGATAATTTGAAGGAGCGACGGATAAAGGCATATTGTTCCTCAGAGACTGACAACTGATATAGGAATACGCCCAGACAGAAGGTAATGCCTTGTCAATGAATAAGGCCTCAAATCCTGGTACATAACAGGCTTGCTTCGAAAGTATTCACTGCTAACGGTTTAAAAATAGAGGCGCGATTAAAGGCTAGATAGGAACCATTTTACTGCCACGAATTACTCTAAAACAACGCATATGGTAATATTGCCAGAACATGTTAAAGATGGCCGTAAGAGTGATAATAATAGCAGAGAATATTTCAGTTTGGCTGCTCTAGCAACTCCTATGTCAATTAACAAATCAAATACAAAAATTTCTTTGCTAAAATACACTCATGCTCATAAATGAAGGATAATGATGATACATGGTGAAACAACACTCTGGTGGGCGGTTTGCGGGTTTAAATCACCTCGGGGCATGACCATGCGGTGCATTCGACCCGCGGTCGTCGCACGCTGGCGCTGGCAGCAGTCCACATACGCAGTGGTGTGTTGGTGCATGTCAGAGCACGAAGCAGCGAGTAAGTGTGCAGACGTTTTCAGACGTGCTAATGGGGATTGTGTGTTGAAAATGGCTCAAAGAACACATATTGATGACGTTATGAGGGGTGGAATACTAGGGCGACTGGAGGCTGGTCAAACACAGCAGGTTGCAGCACGGACCCTTCGTGCGCCACAAAGTGTGATATCAAGATTATGGCAACGATTTCAGCAGACAGGAAACGTGTCTAGGCGCTACAGTACGGGACGTCCGCAGTGTACAACACCACAAGAAGACCGATATCTCACCATCAGTACCCGCAGACGGCCACGGAGTACTGCAGGTAGCATGCTCGGGACCTCACCGCAGCCGCTGGAACAGCTGTCTCATACGCACAGTCTACAGACGACTGAACAGAAATGGTTTATTGATTGGCGACTCCATAGTGTCCTGTGCACTACGACCAGATAATGGGTATATTTGGAAGGAGAGACAGTGAAACACGTATGTAACATAGCAGCGATGGCGAGGCATTGTAGCATCTGTGACCAGAGAGTATGCGCTTGACCGCGCGAGTGTTGCGAGCGGTTCTCAGTCTGTGAGTCAGTCGTTGCGAGTCTGTAGCTCTGGCTAGTTGAGAGCAGTACTCTGTCAGTAGTCGTCGCGTGCAGTACGCTAATAGTCGTCATGCAGAGCAGTCGGTCAGTAGTAGCAGCCCAGTGCGGTTGTGTGATGTAGGCGGTCGGCAACACTGGTCAAGATGCTGAATGAGGTATACTATTAATTAATATAATCATTAGATAATGTAAAAATTTATTTATTGTAATTATTCTCCAACAAGTTCCCCAATAATAATTTTTATTTCAAAAGCATTTTCTCAAAAATTTATTGTTTATTGAACTAAAGATTTAATTGCACTTCCCCTTTCATTCCACTTCCGTTAAAGAAAAATTTCAGTAAAATCAAAAAAAAAAGGAATATTATGATTTGCAATGCAGTTCCTCCAAGCCGTGCGGAAAGATAAGAGCAGAAATGTGACATCCATTTATTCTGAGGTAAGACTTTAATTCTGATTGTTTTGCACAGGGCCAAAGACCGATATTTCGGTTTAATTGAATTTTCTTATCACTGAATGGACTTTAATTTTTTGTGAAGAATTTATATTTGAGTCAGATTGCGAATTTCACATTTTTGTTGCCATTGTCAGTACATTTCATTGTGGGCAGGTTACGCGTAGCGCAATGTCCATTAGCATCCCTAAATAATATTGTCCATTCTTTTAAATTTTGTGGGGAGGTTACACTTGGCGACACCCAGTCCAGGATCGTATTTCGTTGAGAGTCTTTTGAAAAACAGTCAGATATCTGCTCTTATTTGCTTAAATATAATTAGGATTTGGCGCAACGCTTTTATTAACTTGTGACTTTCTTTCTACAGGTCAACGGCAATTCTTTGCTCTGTTGTATTTGTGTGTTACTTTTGCATTGTGCTTATTTGTTTTGTGAATAATTGTGACTATTGCAAAAATGCCGCGAAAGACTGTGAATAGTGTATCGCGAGGTATTATGAATGAAATTACCGACGCAAACAATTTTACCGATAGGACATGTGACACGCAGTGTAATGATGACAATCCTGCGTTCACTATCAATGAGTGCATTCCAACCAATAGTGATGATTTTTACCTTGATAATGAACAAACGAACTCAATTGTCTTGTCTGTTAATTTGACGACAATTGATGACGCAGAACGCTCTATTGTAATGAGCGCTGCCGAGCTTAGCACACCCGATTTAGAAAATCCAAGTAATGTACAGACAAATTTGTCTAATGTAAATGGACAGTGTTCTGAAAGTACGACGGATCCATTTAATTCCGAAATAATGAACGACAGTGTACGTTCGACTGACAAATCTTTTTGCAAATTACGGAATGACCAAATGGTCACACAAAGCGCGACAATTCCAAGTACACAATCAAACAGCACAGATAATGGAGTAGGTAATGTTACTTTGAAACAATTTATGGCATTAATGCTACAGTTTAGGAACGAACAGAACGAAAAACAAGACAACTATAGTAAAGATCTTAGACAACTTAATGACCAGGTCAAACAACAAAGTGAAGATTTTAGACAACTTAGGGAAGATAACAAACACTTAAATGAAAAACTTGACAATAATAACGAAAAACTCAAACAATACTTAAATGAAAAATTAGACGACAATTCCAGACAGCTTGGTGAACAAATTAGAGACGTTGCCGCGCAGTGCCATGACACTAAGGAACAGTTGCGCGCGGAAATTGAGGCTTGTTCACGAAAAAATAGCGAAGAAATTAAGTCTGTTGCGCAAGAATTAAGGGAAATGCAAACAGCCGCAACAGAAACACTCAGAGACGAAATTAGCGGAGTCGCTAAACAATGCTCTGAAAAAGCTACACAATTACGCGACGAGTTTAAAGCAATGACGGTAGAACTTTCGCGCACAATGGACGCAAAGATAGACGCGAAATTCGAACAGCAGAACATTCAGATTAACGAGCGCTTTAATCAGCACATACAGAACAGTGATACGCGTTTCCGCAAATTTATTCAGGATCAAAATAAAGTCAAACGTCAAGTCATGGAAACAATCACTGCTCAAAGACAAGAAGACAAACGTAAAATGTTTGCGAAGGCAAAAACGTATGTAGACAATAATATTACTACAGTGTCCGACAAAATTAATACCATAGAACAGTTGAACGCGGAATTACGGGATGAAATTTCTGATCTTAAATTAAAAACAGATACACACACAGTAAATATTCAGACGGTGACAGACAGATTCGAACAATTAGATCTAACACAGGATTGCGATGTCATCAAAGCTGATGTTAAAAAACTGAGCGAAACTACGCGTAAGTTGCAAAAACAGATTAATGCGTCTGATTCTAAAACGGATGATCAGGTTAAAATACTGACTGAAAAATGTGATGAATTGGCCAGTCGTATTGATGTTATCGAAAATACTAATGACAATAAATCAGACGATACCGCACCGGTTTCATTTAACCAAACACCTGAATTTCAAAATTTACAGCAGACAATTAATGAGATCGATTCATCTAACAATACGTTACGTAGGAAGTTGTCAAATTTACAACAAGAAGTAACAGAGATCAAAAACATTTCAGTTAATAACATACCGCAACAGACGCCACTTTATGAACATGTGTCAGACTCACGCAGTGCGTATAATTTGGGTAATCTACAGAGAGTACGGGACTTAGATTCCGATCAACCACAGTTCAATAGATTCTCTTACGATCCTGAACCTGTTCCATCACACAGAGATGATAATTTCGACTACAAACATTTTCTGTCAGTGAGAAAGTTTAAGGTTTTCAAAAACGATAGAACGCAGATTCACCCACTGGATTGGATTCAACAATTTAGCTTTGCTCTTCCACCGACTTGGCCTGTAACGCATAAACTTGAATTTATTTGCAGTTTTTTGGAAGGCGAACCGGCAACTCGTATGAGACCGATCGCGAGGCAATGCTATTCAGTAGAAGAGTTTCAGAATGCTTTTCTATCTGCGTATTGGTCGAAGACGACACAGCGCGGAATTAAAGATCAGTTAATTAGTTTGCCGAATTACGAGAACTCAAATTTTCCCAGTGTCACGCAATTTTTTGAGCATATGGTACAACAAAACCAGTACCTAAGTGAACCGTACAGTGAATCCGCAATTATACAATTATGCATCTCTAAATTACCACGGTCATTACGAGTGTCACTTCTAACGGGCCAGCAAAAAGAAAATATTTCAGCGTTCAGAGATCTTTTACAGCTCTTGGAAGTACAGCAATCTGATTATTCTTTTGTAAACAAAAACTTTTCTTATAACAACCAAGGTCAACAACAGTACTGCAATTATGATCAGGGACGTAATTCCAATCGGAAAGATAACAGACGTTTTAGGAACGACAACTACCAGAACTTAAATCACAGACAAAATTCAGATTATCAATATCGTCAAAATTTTCAGCAACAGGAAGCACATTTTGGTAACAATAGACGTTTTCCACCACAACAGCATGAAAGTCAGCCGGTTGGAATACATAACCAACAATGTAATGCACAAGGTCAACCGGGCTTTAATGTTCCGCCGCGAGCACGTATAGTCCCTGATACAACAAATAGTAACGTACGTCAGCAAGGAAACAACTACGTACAAAGAAGACAGTATTTCAATTCCTATCGCAATGCACCGTATAGGAATGACTTTCACGACAGACGTAAAAACGATGAGCACAATTATCAGCGTACATCTAACAACAGTCGGTCATACCAACAGCAGAATTATCCGCAAGAATCTATTCTCATGAACGAACCCGACAGTAGGTATCATCCAGAGCGTAACACGTCTGGAAGAAGTAATAGGACAGTTCAAATAGTCGAAATGCCACAGAATCCTCCTAATAATAATAACACGTCAGATAGAATCTGACTAGATAATGTACAGGACGCATCTTCCAATAATACAAGCACTACCTTAGACATGCAAAATGTTGTTCACGAAAATGTAATTACTTTTGACGACATCAGAGACACTCTTTTACAGGAAAGACCAGTTATTCAGAAAACCATTTCACATCCTGTTATCGAAATTAAAATTGGTTCATCGAAATTCTCAGCAGTAATTGATTCCGGATCACCAATATCAGTAATAAATGAGGAGACTTTCAACGAGTGCAACAAAGAGAATACGTATCCGACATTACCATTAGGCAAAACAAAAGTGAAAGGAGCAGTACGGAGTAAAGGAGTAGACGTTAAATTACAGACGCATTTATCATTTTGTATTGGAGGTCATACTTTTCACTCTAATTTTTGGATTGTTCCTTTATTGACAACAGACGTTATTTTAGGTACGAATTTTCTGGTACAACACGACGCAGTTATCGATTTTCAAAATTCTTATTTAATGCTAAAGGATGAAAATGTGCAATTGGCTTTAGAATTTCAGCACTCTTTATCTGCGGAAGAACAAACAATTAACCGTACAGAGGTCATTTCCGCAACACGTGACATAGGCTGTAATCCCACATTGTTCACGGATACGTACGTGCACAACTATAATACTCCAGACGAAGTGGACTACGACGTAATACAAATGATTTCCGATAAAGTTAGACAAAGCAGTGCAACTACAGACGACGAACGAACGCAATTACATAAAATTCTTTTACAGCAAGCTCCAGTTTTTGACAACATTCCTGGTACTATGTCCGGATTTATGTATGAATTTCAAGTCAAACAGCACGACACATTTAAAGCTAAGCATTATCCTATTCCGTATATTCATAGAGAACAAGTTAAAAAAGAATTGCAGGATATGCTTGATCAAGGAATTATTGAACCAGCAGTTAGTCCGTACATAAACCCGCTACATATTGTTAAGAAAAAAGGTGGCTCACTTCGCCTTGTACTTGATTCACGTCACATTAATGACATTGTTATTAATGAAACAGATCGACCACAGACATTAGAGGAACTTTTACAGAAATTTCACGGCACTGCTATTTATTCCACATTAGATTTGAAATCGGGATTTTGGCAAATTCAGCTTCATCCAAATTGCAGAAAATATACAGCTTTTCTCTGTTTCGGCGACTGTTATCAATTTTGCAAATTACCGTTCGGCTTAACTATTTCTTCTGCAGCTTTTATTCGCGGTTTGAACACTATACTTCCGACAGAACTTAAAGACAGAATTACGACGTACGTAGACGATATTCTTATCGCAGAAGCTAACTGGTCTGAACACAATCTGATTCTTGAACAACTGTTACAAACTTTTCATGCACAAGGACTTACAGTTAATCTTAGTAAATCGCACTTTGGCAAAACTTCCATAAAATTTCTTGGACACGTAATTTCAGCAGAAGGCATTGCACCTGATCCGGAAAAACTTCAAGCTCTACGTGACATTACTGTTCCTACGACGAAGAAGCAATTACGCAGTTTTTTGGGCTTAATTAACTTTTTTCGTAAATTTATTCATCACTCCGCTTTAGACACGCCTAGACTATGCCAATTAACAGGTAAAAACACTATTTGGTCTTGGGATAAGCAAGCACATTCTGAATTTGTGAACCTGAAACATGCTTTGTTGAATGCTCCACTTTTATCGCACCCAGATCTTACCAGAAATTTTTCCATTGCCACCGACAGTTCCAATACCGCTTTAGGCGTACACATTTTCCAGGAAATTGAAGAAGAAGGCTCAACAGTAATTAAAAACATCGCATTTGCAAGTCGCATTTTGTCACCTGCTGAACGAAATTACTCCGTTACAGAACTTGAAACATTATGTGTTGTATGGGCTTTTACGAGATTTCGGCACTTTCTTTATGGCAGACATACCACCGTCTACACAGACCACAGAGCAATACAATTTTTGCTTTCAGCTAAATTTACTCACGACAGATTAAGCAGATGGAAACTTTATTTGCAAGAATTTAATTTTACGATTGTTCACATTCCCGGCACACAAAATGTTATAGCAGACGCACTATCGCGTTCTCTCGGCAACAATCAGCAAGACGTAGCAACCAACTTCTGCAAAACAAATTTCAGTGTCATGTACATTCAGCAAGTCGCATTTGAAAACTTTATTTCATCGTCACTACAGGACATAGCGCAAGAGCAAAATAAGGACAATGTGTGGAAAGAAATTAAACACCTTTGGCAAGATAGGAAAAATGTTACGATTAGGAACCACTACACTGTACGCAATGACATTCTGTTTCGCCGCTCTCATCCTGACAGCAACAATTGGTTATTATGCATTCCTGACGAACTGGTTAACAAATTAATCTGGTACACTCATTTAAGCTACGCACATTACGGAGCAAGAAAATGTTTTCTTATACTGAGACAGAACTGTTATTTTACTAACATGGAGAAACGTATACGACGAGTTTTAGCGTCTTGTAAAATTTGCCAGAAAGCTAAATCAGACACCACTTCACATATTCCTCCATTATATCCCATTGTACCTGTTAAATTAAGACATATGGCCGCTGTAGATATTTTTGGTCCGATTCACAGAACTAACAGAGGTTTTTGCTACATATTTGTCGCTGTTGAGCTTACTTCAAAATTTGTTACTTTCACTCCATTACGCAAAGCTACTGCTAAAACTGTTTCGAAAGCATTTGTAAAACATTTTCTATCTCATGTAGGGCATGTAATGAAAGTAATTTCTGACAATGGATCTCAATTTCGTAGTAGCGTATGGACACGCATGTTACGAGCCAGAAACATTTCTCCGATTTATATATCCAAGTACCACGCTTCTTCGAACCCCTGTGAAAGATTAATGAAAGAAATTGGTAAGCTGTGCCGAATATACTGCCACAAAAGACATATTGATTGGGACACACACATATTCTCATTCCAAGATGTAATTAATTCCATACCAAATGAATCCACTATGCTATCTCCGTCTGTTATACTGAAAAATGCTGAACCACCTAACAAAATCAAAGAATTAATAACATTTCCTACATCTCGTCGATTACGACACCACGAAATAATTGACATTGCGCTGAACAACATCAAACGTGCCGCAGAGCGCCGGAGAAGACAGCAAAAACAGGTTTGTACACGCCGCGACTTTCACGTTGGACAGAAGATACTAGTACGTACTCACTATTTATCCAGTAAATTAAAAGTTAAGTGTAGTAAATTTGAACTTCTATACGCAGGTCCATATCGGATTCGCAGCATCCCTCACCCCAATGTTGTACACGTCGAAACTTTGAGAACCAGAAAATCGAAAGGCAATCACCACATCTCAAATATTAAACCGTTTATTGAATGAAGACACTTTATGATTCAACACACTATGATGCCATTTACTAATGCAATTATATTCACCTGACTAATTACTGATGATTATCGTATTTTTTTTGGTAAGTGCCCGGCAAGGTAAGGTTAGCAGGTCGCTTTTCTTGTCGTTACGCATCAGACCGTGCACATTTTCCATTTTTTGTGTGTATGATTGTACTCGAGTTTTGTTTGTATGCACTGTGAAATAGTTAAGATATAACACACAACCAGTTGATTTTGACATTCTTTTTGCCCAATGACATCTCAAGATCGTGACTGTTTTACATTTTTGCTGCTGCATCGTATTATTCTGTGTACATTTTTGCATCTGAACACTGTCAATGTCTTTGACATATTACGTTTTCTGTCATGTTATGCTGTATGGTTAATTGTGTCACCATAAACCAGTCATTATTTAGTGGGTATATGATTTAAATGCAAGACATTAATCTTTGTTCATCAATTTCGGAAAGAAATGATGTATGTAAGAAATAAATTCAACAGAAATGGGAATTTCACCTACGGAATAAACGAAAGGAGATGCGACAACTTTATGAGGAAGAGTAAATGGATCGGGATTAACAAACATTAACAAGAATATACTATACTCATCGTAGAATAGCAGTCTTAACTAATTTTTTCTTTCAGAATACAAGGTGATTGATGCAGGCTGTCAGACTGAACTACACATCTTAGTATTAGTGATGAAATATGCTAGAGATAAGGAATAGTTGTATAATGAGTAATGAAGTGATTTTTTGCAGATGATAATGAATACTGATGAATAATGACGAAGGAAATGGTATTATGAATAATGAAGTTTTTCTTTGTAGGTGATGATAATAATGAAGTTATGATAATGTGGATAATGAAGTGATTGATAATGAAGTTTTTTCTTTACAGATGAGGATAGTGTTGAAGTTATGTATTTATGCTACGTAGTTATTTAAGTATTTGTTGCAGTTTGCTTTGACAGCAGGTGTTATATTGCATAGTAGGATGACGGAAAGTTTTGGAAAGGACAGCTATGGAACATATTTTATACACATTTCACTACCTGTTAATTCGAAGTTCACTACTTTTCAGCATAGTGTGCGTTTCTTCTTTCAGGTCAATAATCCATTTTGTATTTTTTCCAGGAGAAACTTTTCATGATACTTACTAAACCTGTTACTTATTATACCTGTTCTAGTACTTGCATTTTTATTTTTTACCCATTTGTGTTTATCATTTATAAATGTGATCACATATACTGCCTTGTTACATAACCTTGCTACGGCTGACTCATGACGAATGACGTTGCCTATTGTCATTTGCAGCAATAGGTCAAAAACAAATAGTGTTATGCCTCAGCAATTAATTAACGATCCCAACGCAATGCATTGCTAACAAAAAAAAAGTATTACCAGTCCCAAGTAGTGATACCAGTTTGAGAAAGTTCTGAGTAATGCTGATTAGCTCTGAATAGTATGTCACTTGAGTAATGACTTCTTAATGAGACAAAAAAAAAAGTATATATTTAAGATAATGCTTTGTCACTAGCTAATAATTGCCACTGTTTATTGTAATGAGACTACTTATAATGCCCATGATTATTAATGCTATGACTAATTAACTGATTTTAATAATGACTTTGTAATGATTTGAATACTACTGAAGGAGAAACACTGTTTATTGTAATGAGACTATTTATAATGCCCATGATTATTAATGCTATGACTAATTAGCTGATTTTTAATATTGACTTTGTAATTATCTGAATAATACTGAATGATGAACTATGTTTTATTCCATTCAATACTTGCTGGCCACTGAGTGCCAATAATTAATGTCACTCGATGAATTGTTATTAATTATGCCATTAATTAGCTCTTGTTTTCAATGTTCATACTTTGTAATTGGAAATGAATGTGACTGTTTAATAATGCTTTGTAATTAGGAAAAGGCTAATAATTAATACTATTAGAATGACAAATGATTAATTAACTCTAATTAGGAAAAGGCTAATGATTATTATTAGAATGACAAATGATTAATTAACTGTAATTAGGAGGTTAATGATTCTTAATTATACTCTGTAACTGAAAAGAATGCGATTATTTCATAATACTTTGTAACCAGGAAAAGAAGGCTACTGATTCTATGTAAAACAATTAATGAACATTTTTCTGTAATACTACATACTTGGTACAGAAATGTTCAATAACTAGGCTATGAATGCCACAAACTACTCATGAAGACTGTAATTGTCAATATTATGTGACTTGATGTCCTTCACCTCATAAGCTGACTACCCTGAATTACTGCAATGTCCATTTGTCCTGTTTATCCTAGTGATCATGGAGCACTATATTTGGTTTTGCACTAATTCTACGTGGGTGTGCCTTGTAAGAGCGTGGTGTTGACACGACATGCTGTCCACCACCGTGAGCGATGAAGACATTATTATGGTCCCACTGTTTGGTGTACGTAATGTACTGCCAAAATGAAAACATGGAACATTACTACGACAGTTCAGTGTCTTGGCTACACTGATAAATTCTGATGGGAAAAGAACTTCAAGTTGTGTCACTTGGTGTTGTACTACTGTGGAAAGATATGGACTTTCAGAACAGCTATGTGCAATCTTAAGTGCTACAACCATGATGCAATCCTTCCCTTTCCTATCCTGATTCTTGTCACATAAGGAAAAAAATTTTTTGGCTAACATTATTTATGTTCATGGCTATACATTTTTTTTTTTTTTTTTTTTTTTTTTTTTGATTTGCTCAACTCCAGTGCGAGTACACTTATGGCGCTGGTCGACATGATGTTTTGCCATTATGTTTATTTGTTGTGAAAATGCTAAAGACATTTTTTCAGTGCGTGTGCACTTTGGACATGATTTTTTTTTTGCCATTATGTTTATTTATTGCGAAAATGCTAAAGACATTTTTTTTCGATTTGTTCCGAAGTACAGTATATGTACACTCTCGTCTTTTATATTGTGTATACATTTTTATTTTTAAAGATATGTTCTGAACTACAGTGCATGTGCACTTATGTTAGGTGTTAATATGTTTTCTACAGAACTTCAGTGCCTGTGCATTTTTCTCATTTTTCAATATGATTGTACTCATTCTGTATATTCAATACTTCAATGCGTATGCACTTATGTCATTTGTTACTAATTGTATATACATTTCATCATTTACTGATATGTTCTCAACTGCAGTACATGTGCACTCATGTCACTTGTCAACATAATATTTTTTGCCAGTCTGTTTATTTGTTCTGAATATGCTAAAGAATTTTTTCAGTGCCTGTGCACTTTGTTTTCTGTCAAATAATTTGTATATACATTTTTCTGATTTGCTACTATGTTTTGTACTCATATTTTGTCTTTGTCTGATATATTTTGTACTTAGTGCGTGTGCACAACATTTAAATATTCTGTAAGTTGTAGAATTTTGTTAATTAAAGAAAAATTTTGCCGCGCTTGGCAAGTCCAAATGACTCACCATCGCTGCCAAATTTTTGCCCCCCCAGTGGAGGGTTATGAAACACGTATGTAACATAGCAGCGATGGCGAGGCATTGTAGCATCTGTGACCAGAGAGTATGCGCTTGACCGCGCGAGTGTTGCGAGCGGTTCTCAGTCTGTGAGTCAGTCGTTGCGAGTCTGTAGCTCTGGCTAGTTGAGAGCAGTACTCTGTCAGTAGTCGTCGCGTGCAGTACGCTAATAGTCGTCATGCAGAGCAGTCGGTCAGTAGTAGCAGCCCAGTGCGGTTGTGTGATGTAGGCGGTCGGCAACACTGGTCAAGATGCTGAATGAGGTATACTATTAATTAATATAATCATTAGTTAATGTAAAAATTTATTTATTGTAATTATTCTCCAACAAGTTCCCCAATAATAATTTTTATTTCAAAAGCATTTTCTCAAAAATCTATTGTTTATTGAACTAAAGATTTAATTGCACTTCCCCTTTCATTCCACTTCCGTTAAAGAAAAATTTCAGTAAAATCAAAAAAAAAAAGGAATATTATGATTTGCAATGCAGTTCCTCCAAGCCGTGCGGAAAGATAAGAGCAGAAATGTGACATCCATTTATTCTGAGGTAAGACTTTAATTCTGATTGTTTTGCACAGGGCCAAAGACCGATATTTCGGTTTAATTGAATTTTCTTATCACTGAATGGACTTTAATTTTTTGTGAAGAATTTATATTTGAGTCAGATTGCGAATTTCACATTTTTGTTGCCATTGTCAGTACATTTCATTGTGGGCAGGTTACGCTTAGCGCAATGTCCATTAGCATTCATAATTAAATACTGTCATATTTCTTTCTTTCAAATTTTTGTGGGGAGGTTACACTCGTCTCCCATTTGTATTAAGTATTGTCATTTTCTTTTAAATTACTGTGGGGAGGTTACAACAGCATTGGTCGTATATTTTTGTTTATTATCGCAAAATCGATTTTCGGTCACTTAGTGACCATCTTCAGTGCTGTAATAATGGTTTATTCGCCCAGAGACCTGGAAGGTGCATTCCACTGACCCCTGGTCACAAGGAGAGCCCGTAAAGCCTGGTGTCAAGAACACAGTACAAGGTCATTGGAACAGTGGTCCCAGGTTATGTTCACGGACGAGTCCAAGTATAGTCTGAACAGTGATTCTCGCCGGGTTTTCATCTGGCGTGAACCAGAACCAGATACCAACCCCTTAGGAGGAGTACCTTGAAACAGAAGATATCAGGTGAATGGAGTGGCCTGCCTGTTCTCCAAACCTAAACCCATCAAGCACGTCTAGGATGCTCTCGGTCAAGGTATCGTTGCACATCTTCAAACCCCTACGACACTTCAGGAGCTCGGACAGGCACTGGTGCAGGAATTGGAGGCTATACCCCAGCAGCTGCTCGACCGCCTGATCCAGAGTATGCCAACCCGTTGTGCGGCCTGTGTACGTGTGCATGGTGATCATATCCCACATTCATGTCGGGGTACATGGGCAGGAAAGAGTGGCGTTTTGTAGCACATGTGTTTCGGGACGGTTTTCTCAACTTATCACCAATACCGTAGACTTACAGATCTGTGTCGTATGTGTGCCCTATATGCCTTTGCTACTAGCGCCAGTATCGTGTAGTGCCACGTTGTGTGGCACCACATTCTGCAGTTATCCTTAATTTATGAGCATGAGTGTAGTACACTAGCCTACGTCGGTCCCAAACATTTAACTTGCAAAATATCGGAAGTAACTACCACTGGACTTCCACTACAGCCATATAGCAGACATTTTTAACGGCCGTTAGCCACAGCGTTTTACATGTTTTTAAGTACGTGGTAAGTTGAAGTACATAGGAAATGGCTTCTCGATACAATATTAGTCCGGATGTATAAATTGTGCAGGAACGTTACTTGATGATGTTACACTGAATGTAGGAGTAGTAGTTGTCGCTCTGCACAGCTAAACCTTCGGGACGCCAGCCTTAGTGGCTTGTTTCGTCATTGCCAAACAGCACCGCGCCAGGGCTCGCTGCTTTCGACATTGGTTGGTTCACTCACGTCTTCCATGAGTCCACAACCCGGCCCCGCTGCGGCGTGTCATGTGTTATACTGACTCGTCCGCTGTTTGCTGTGCTTCCTCGTCTCACTATCTGTCTTTCTTTCTTTTTGTGTGTGTGCGTATTTGAGGTAAGCCGAAGTACTACCTTGCAGTAAGCTGGACTTCTGGGATGGCTGGGTACAGCGATTTATTCAAGCTTTATTCAGACGTAATCAGGTGGGGGGGGGGGGGGGTAGGGCTCGTAGCCCCAGGCCCTACCAAAGGTGTCGGTGAACGCTGAATCCACTTAATGGGGGAAGAGGGGGGGGGGGGTGCTCGATGATTGCACTCGGTGTCAGCGCTGTGGAACGATAGAACCAGTACATTCCAGGTATGGTGTAGTGAGCGTGAGTTTATCGATCCTATGAAGGAGTTTCTGCGTTGCATATGTGATGTGATCTGACATGCGTGGGATGTTCAGTTCGACGTGAAGGTCGGTAATGCGGGCCAGTCTCAGAGCTCCTAAGGAGAGGCGGAGGCATTTTTTTTTTGAATGACTTGTAGTGTACGAAGGTTGGATGGGCTGGTAGTTCCCCACGTAGAGCAGCCATAAAGAAGTGCAGGCAAAACTGTCTCTCGATGTAGCTGAAGTTTCGTTCGAAAATCTGGCAACTGCGCAACAATGGCTATAATTGATGTAGGAGGTATAGTAGTTGAATCCTTTTGTTGTGTATATGACGTTTGAAAAGGTGTTTGCTGTCCAGGGTGACCCCCAAGTATTTTACTTCGTTCATCCATGCAGGTTCTCGATGGTGAAGAGTAAGCCCCTCCCGCAAGTCGGGGCGTATGCGAGTGAAGAGGACAGGCTTAGTTTTGTCGGTGTTAAGACGAATGTGATTATCTGATGCCCACTGTTCCGTCAGTGTGAGATGACGCTGCGGTCTCCCCACGGTTACAGTAGTTCGCTGGCTACCAGTGAGTAAGGCTGTGTCGTCCGCAAACTGAGCCAGGACGACCTGGGGCAGGATGGGTATAGTATGTCGGTAAACTCACAATGTAGTACCGGCCCTGCCGCGGGGCGCGCTTTAAATCCGTGGCGACGCCGTGTATAGATACGTCTCGGCTGCATTTATTTTTAGACAAATGCATACAAAAAACGATAGCTTCTACCGAAACACAACATTATAGAGTAAATAATATTAACTTAGGAACGGAAGTCGGGATTCTATTACAAACATAGAACCAAATGCCTGTTCATGTGACCGTATGTTCCTCTATTGCTATTCGTAAAACGAACCACATATAATGCAATCAGTCTGTAGAATTTTAATCAGAGGGTTGGATCCCCTCATTCGAAGGCGCCAGATTGCAAGGCCTGGGCTACTCTCAGGTTGGAATCTCCGCTTTCGAAGATTGTGTCCGTCTGTCTGTCTGTCTGTCTGTCTGCCCGTCTGCCCGCCGCTTGCTGCTGTAGCTGTTCGTTCGTTCGTCCGTCCGTCCGTCCGTCCGCCTGCCTGCTCGCTGTCCGTCTCCGCCGCTACCGCTGCTGCTGTCCGTCCGTCCGTCTGTTCGCCGCCGCCGCCGCCGTCGCCGCCGCCGCCTGGTCGCCGCCGCCGCCGCCGCCGCCGTCGCCGTCCGACCCTGGTCTTCGGCCGCCCTCGTCTTCCTCCGTCTTTGTCTTCGTCTGCCCCGGTTTGTGTCCTTTCCCTTTCGTTCTGTGCGTTATTGTTTCTCCCTGTCGTCATGTCCGCCCCCGCCCCCGCCACCACCGCCACCACTACCACCACCGCCATAGTTTACACTTCCCCTTCCGCCGCCTCCACCACTGTAACGTGGTGTGCCCAGTCCCACCCCCCTCCTTCCATCCCACCTCTTCTCACTCTCCCTTCGCCCTCGCTCTTTGTCGCCCCCTCTCCAGCTTCTTCCTCCCGCTCCTCTCGATCTGATCCTTTCCCCCCACTCCCCCAGCCTGTCACTGCAGCTCCTGCTAGGGTGGTGGCCCGTCGGGCCACTGTCCATGCCCAGCTCTCCCCGTCGCCATCGCCATCACCGCCGCCACCATCGTCATCGTCGCCGTCGCCGTCGTCTTCGCCTTCACTGTCACCGTCACCATCTCCGGCGCCGACTCCAGCCCCGGGACCTGCCACTCCCCGCCACATACCAGTTGTTCCCATCCCCCACACCTCCTCTGTCGCCGTCAAGCACCCCAGTGGCACCCCTGCCTCGTCTGCTCCAAAAAAGGCTCCGCCTCGTCCCCCTTCCCCCACCCCTGATGCCATGGATGTCTCCCCGCCCGTCCCTGCCCCCTCCTCCTCCTCCTCTACCCCCTCCTCCTACCACTACCTCCTCTCCCGTCCGGATCCCTCCCTCCTTGAAGCCCGGAACCTCACCCTCTTCCTTCGCCAGAATTGTCCTGGTGCCCCCATCTCCCTCCTCACTCCTCGCCATGATTCGGTACTCATCTCCTCCCCCAGCCCTACCCTCCACACAGACCTCCTTTCCCGCATCCCTGTCACCCGCTTTGGCCCTCATGCCTCTCTCACCCCTGCTCCCTCGCCACCTCCCTCCCGCCAACCCCAACCTCCGTGTCGCCCGCCGACCCTCACCTCCATGATCACTCGGCTCAGTCCAGTGATCACGGAGGAGGAGGTGTTGGCGGAGCTTCAGGCCCATCCCCATCTGGAGGTGCGTGCAGTTCGCTGGATCCATAACGCTGCCGGCCCCACCTGCCTTATGCAGGTTTTTTCTGAGCACACCCCCTCCATAGACCGTCTCCTGAAGGAGGGTGCCCTCCTTTTTAACCAGCGTTATAAGGTTGACCCCTCCCGTTCCCCTCCTCAATCCCTGCGCTACCAGAGGTGTCTGCACTATAACACGCACCCCACAGCTGAGTGCCGCGAGGCCCCCACCTGCCCGCATTGTAGGCAAGCGCACTTCCTCAGGCAGTGCCCTAACCTCCAATCCCCTCCTTCCTGCAATACCTGCAATCTCCCCCATCCCACCTACTCCCAAAAGTGTAAAGCCCGACCCCCTCCGACCACTCCTGAACTCACCGTCCCTGTCCGTCCCCTGGACGCCCCCACCCCTCCTGGCAATTCCCTTCATCCCCCCCCCCCACCGCTGAGGACATCATCAGGTTCATCACCATCGTCCTTCGAAATGTTCATCCCTTTCAGCGCCCCCACACCCTCCAGCAGATCTCCCTTGCCGCCTGTTCCATATTCCAACTCAAGATGTACGCCACCTACTCCAACAACCAGGCCCATTTCACCTTCTCCCGTCTTGACACCCTTGTCTAAATCCCTGTCATGGCGCGACAGCAACGTATCCTTTTTAACAATATCCGCTCCCTCTCCACCAACAAGAACCTCTTCCTGCACACCCTTGCCACCCGCCACGTGGATGCCTTCCTCCTCAATGAAACCTTCCTCCAACCCCACCACTCAATCCACACCTCACCCTATCTCCTCCACCGCTCCGATAACCCCCTCCCAATTGCGCGTGGTGGAGTTGCCATTGGTCACCACCGCCAGATCCCCGTTCGGCTCCAACCTCTCCTTCCCGACCCCACCGAACACCTGATCCTTAGTCTCCTCTTCCCCGGCCTTACCGTTACCTGCGCCACCATCTATGTCCGCCCTAACGCCCCTATTCCCTTCGACTTCCTCTCCCACATTGACCGTACCTTCTCCTCCTACGTGATCGCCGCCGACCTCAACATCCATAGTCGTTCCGCCGCCCAGTTACGGCGGTGGCATCGGTTCCTCTCCTCCCTTCAAGGCGCCCTCATCCCCATCCCCCAGCACACCCGTCCCGATTCCAACTCCACTCCTGATGTTATCCTCTCCTCCCCCAACCTCCTTGGCCGCATAACGGTGAATGTCCTGGAGCCTATTGGTAGCGACCATCTCCCTGTCCTCCTCACTGTTTCAGACGGTCGTCGCCCTCGCCCCGACCCTCGTACTGACCCTCCCCCTAAGTATGTCCACGACTATTCCCGTGCCGACTGGAATGCCTACCGGGATACCCTTTCCACCCAGGTCGATAGCCACCCCTTCACCTACCACCACCCTGACGATGTCACCCATGCCGCCTCCTTTCGCCAGCAGACCTTGTCTGAGGCCGTGGAGGCCCATGTCCCTACTGTCGCCATCCACCCCCACCGTCCTACCTTACCCCCACAGGCCGTTCTCCTCCTCCGTGAATCCCATCGTCTCTACCGTGCCTTCCTCCGCACGCATGACCCGGACACACTACGACGCCACCGGCAACTCCAGCGACACATTCGTAATTTGCTCGCGGCTAAGAAACACCAGGACTGGCGACAGACATGCACCCGTTTAAATGCTACCCTACCAATCAACTCGTCCAAGTTCTGGTTGGCCTTCCGTCGCCTTACCGGAACTAAACCCTCCCCCTATTATCCTCTTCTCCATGATGATCACCCTTTCCCTGTCACCCTTAGTAAGGCCAATCACTTTGCCTCCTACCTCTCCGATGTATTTTCCATCCCCGATGATCCCCAGTTCAATTACTCCCTCTTTCCAGATGTCCGCGATCGAACTGACACCTCCGTCCCTCCCCTCGCTCCTGGTTTCCAGTACTTGGACAACATTGCACACATGGAACTCAATGCCCCTATCACTACACAGGATCTCATTGCTACACTGCGCACAAAACGCAACACCGCTCCTGGTCACGATCGTGTCACTTACCGTCACCTTCGTGAAGCTCCTGTCTCTTTCCTCTCCACCCTGGCCAGGCTCTACAATGTAGTCCTGTCCACCGGTTACTACCCCGACCTGTGGAAAACCTCCCATATCCTCATGTTCCTTAAACCTGGCAAACCGCCGTCCGCCATCTCCTCCTACCGTCCCATCAGCCTTACCTCGGTCTTCAGCAAGGTCCTGGAATCTATCCTCACCCGACGCATCCACCAGCATCTCCGCCAGCACCGCCTCCTTCCCGTCACCCAGCGTGGCTTTCGGCCGTCCGTCTCTTCCGACGACCTCCTCCTACACCTCACTCATCTCCTTTCCGAACAGCTAAATTCCCGTCGCTCCGCAATCTTCCTCTCCCTGGACCTCGAACGTGCATATGACCGCGTATGGCATTCCGGTCTCCTCTTCAAGCTCCAAACCTTCGCCCTTCCCATTAACTATGTCCATCTGATCGGCTCCTTTCTCTCCCGCCGTCCTTCCTATGTCACCATCCATAACACTGATTCCTACACCTTTTTCCCCTCTGCCGGTGTGCCCCAAGGCTCCGTCCTCTCCCCCCTTCTGTACCTTTTGTACACGGCGCACATGCCGCCGCCGTCAGCCCCCGTCCACCTTCTCCAGTTTGCCGATGACACCGCCTTCCTTGCCCTTGCCCCCACCCTACAGTGCTCCCAACACCTTCTCCAATCCCATCTTGGCCGGTTCACCGCTTGGTGCAACCAGTGGTTGCTCAAGGTCAATCCCTCCAAAACCCAGGCGATCATTGTAGGCAAAACCACCCCTTCCTTCCGCCTCCTTGATTTCTATCTCACCATCTATGGCCGTCCTATCGCCCTCACTCCCACCCTTAAGTACCTTGGCGTCACCCTCGACCGTCGCCTCTCCTGGACTCCCCACCTCCAGACAATCCAAGCCAAGGCACGCTCCCACCTCAGTCTCCTCAAGCTCCTCTCTGGCCGTACGTGGGGTCTGGACCCCTCCACCATCCTCCACACCTATAAGTCCCTCATCCGCCCTATCCTTTGTTATGCCCATCCGGCTTGGATCTCCACCCCCCCTACCTTTTATAAATCCCTCAAAATCCTTGAACGACATGCTCTCCGCCTCGCCTATCGCATCCGTCTCCCCTCCACCACGCGGATCCTGTACAATCTCATCCCATTCCCCCACCTCCTCCTTTTCCTTGACAGGATACAGATCCTGTACACCTCCTGCAAACTCGATCCTCCTCACCCGCTCGTCTCCCCGATCCCCTCCCACCCCCGCCCGCTGCCACACCTGTATTCGCACGTCCCACCCGGTCTCCATCTCTCCACCCTCCTTACCCTCTCCCAAGGTGGCTTCCGCCAGCTCCCCCTCCCTGATGATGTCCTCCTCCCCTCCATCTACCCCTCCTATCAACTTTGACCCTGCCCCACCCCCCACTTCCGGTGTCCTTTCCTTTGGGCACCCTCCCTCCCTTCTCTTCCCTTCCCTTCTCTTTCCTTTTCCCACGTCCCCTCCCTCCAACCCTCTTCCCCGGGTTTCCCCTCCCCCTTCTTCCCTCCCCCCTTTCTCCCCTGCCCGTGGCATCTCTGCTCTCCCCTCTCGCTCTCCCACTCCCCTTCCTCCTCCTCCTCTCTTGGCAGGTCCCCGGACTCGCACACGCATAGTGAACATTCGCGCGCCGGAGATCATCGACATCAGTATCTCGTGTGTGTGCTTTGTTTTGTGTTTCGTGCAGTTACGACTCCACAGTTCACATGTGCCATCGCCGTTGTCCGTGTTTTGTGCGCCGTGTCCACAAGTGTTAGTGTTTTTATCGTCCAACGTGAACGGCTTCATGTTTATTGTTTTTTTGTATCTCCATTTTTTGCCCGCCGTTTTTTGTATTGTCTGTATCACCTCTATGTCGTGTTATTGTTCCACTTAAGGCTGAAGAGCAGCGTAATGTGCTGCTGCCAGTCCACCTGTATAGGTGATTAAAATTACAATAAAGGAAAAAAAAATAGAATTTAAAGCTTGTTCTTACTTTGTGTTTGCCGGCCGAAGTGGCCGTGCGGTTAAAGGCGCTGCAGTCTGGAACCGCAAGACCGCTACGGTCGCAGGTTCGAATCCTGCCTCGGGCATAGATGTTTGTGATGTCCTTAGGTTAGTTAGGTTTAACTAGTTCTAAGTTCTAGGGGACTAATGACCTCAGCAGTTGAGTCCCATAGTGCTCAGAGCCATTTGAACAATTTTTTACTTTGTGTTTCTACTAAAAGGTAGAAGTTTTCTTTGAAGGACTGCTTTGAAACTTAACAATTCTTGCAAAACGAAGAGTGTTTAAAACGTAAGCAGAAATTTATAATTTTGTGTGTTGTATTAGTCCGATTTGCACTACTTTTTTGTCACTGTCTTCGTAAACATGCCTCAAAAGTACGTGTACAATGTTATGCATATTGGGTATTTACTCAGTTGTCAGCTGTCAGGGAGGTTTCCTGTGTTTTGTATAAAAATAAAATAGAGAATCTGTATTTAATTTTGTTATAAGAATGGAATAAAGTATAGGAACTGTTTAGAAATGGTAAATACTGCTTTTGGTGAGCCTGTTATGAGTAAACCAAGGGCAGACAAGTGACTTAAACATTTCAAAGCAGGCCTAAAGGACTGCGGCTTTACAAGCATGGATCAGATTAAAAATGCACAGTTAAGAGACCTATAAACTATCCTGAACAAACAGTTCCTAAAGAGTTTCGGGAACTGGAAAAAGCACCGGCATAAGTGTATAGTATGTAATGGGGAATATTTTGAAGAGGATAACATTGCTGTAGATTAACAAATAAAGTTCTTACCAAAAAATAAAAATTAATATGTGAACACACCTCGTACGTCAAGCTTTTTGCTTAGAAGCCCAGATTCGGTGTACATGTTTCGAAGGAAATTTCAGCAGTGTTTAGAATAGCTATTGCGCACATGTTTTAAGCAATACGTCTTAGAATAAGGTGAATAGTGACCGAGGTAGAGATTTAGTGTTCAAAAAAAATGTTCAAATGTGTGTGAAATCTTATGGGACTTAACTGCTAAGGTCATCAGTCCCTAAGCTTACACACTACGTAACCTAAATTATCCTAAGGACAAACACACACACCCATGCCCGAGGGAGGACTCGAACCTCCGCCGGGATCAGCCGCACAGTCCGTGACTGCAGCGCCCGAGACCGCTCGCCTAATCCCGCGCGGCCCATTTAGTATTCCATAAGCATCAAAGGTTTTACGTGATTTTGAAACTGTCTGTAACGATGGATTTCCTCCCAAAATTATTAGTTTTCCTTCGTGGCGATTCCAATAAACCATGCGGCTTATTTTTCCGTTCCTTCCTTATGCGTTCTATTGGTGAGGTTTCCATAAACTGCAGCCCTTTGATTGGGTCTGGTAATATTAGCCAACAGTTCTTTTTGGGTCGCCCCTTTAATGCACGCTGTAATAACATTAGAGACGATAGAATTCTCGTTACTTCGCAAATACTTCCTCTTCTTCGTATGCTGCACGTTTTCTTGCAATGCTAGACGATTATCCATCACTTCCGGATATCGAAGTACATCAGTAAGTACAGAAAGGTAACTCACTGAAACTGGCAACTAAGATCCCACGAACAGAAACGACGTATATCACTGCACGCCGATCTACACCGCTAGACAGATAACGGGTAACAGATTTTGGGTACCTCTGCAGGCCAGTGGCAGCGTTCTTCCGGGAAAGGCCGCAGGCTACTTCCCCCGCCAAAAGCGTTGCTCGCTCTTGAGTTTACAGACAGACTATAAGTCGTTAACATAAACGATGAAAAGAGTTGGGCCTCTGGCTATCGCGCGCCACACCCTTATTAAAATCCCGTCCTCGTGACCTCGCGAGCCCTCTAGTCGCGCAGCCAGCGCTGCAACTACCGCTGATGCGAATCGATAGCCGAAGAACTCAGCGGCATACATCACAGTGTATTTAGACCGACTTTGTTCCAGTCTAGAGCTATTCCAACAACTGTCTGAGAAAGGCACTGGGGCTTTTGGAACCGTGAACAATGTAGGAAACATATACATAAAGATTCAGTTGCTACTAATCTGAAAAAGGGCGAAATGTCTTTCATGGGAAAAGATACGGTATTGACGATGAAGTGAAAGGATAAAGAGTATGTGCATACATTGTCTACGAGGCTTCAGGTCGTATTTGGTACACATTGTAAGGGGCTCATTAGGGGTTCATTACTATTCGCTAGCGCACTTGAGCAGATGTAATTTAGATGGATTGCTCACGCGCTGCCTACGATATGGAATATCTGTGCTATAATAGAATCGCAGGTCAGAGCAGTGTTGGCAGTAATTCGAGTTTAGTAGCTCGCAGAGAGCAGTCGTGTTTTGTAGCTCGCACAGAGCACTTGATGGTTCAAATGGCTCTGAGCACTATGGGACTCAACTGCTGAGGTCATTAGTCCCCTAGAACTTAGAACCAGTTAAACCTAACTAACCTAAGGACATCACAAACATCCATGCCCGAGGCAGGATTCGAACCTGCGACCGTAGTGGTCTTGCGGTTCCAGACTGCAGCGCCTTCAACCGCACGGCCACTTCGGCCGGCAGAGCACTTGAGTTCTGGAGTTCGGACAAGGCAGTCCGGAGGTTGACTTCTGCAGGGCCAGTCGTGCAGAACGATGGCAATGCCTCAGCGATGTAGTATAAGGTAATAAAAAAATATTACTGTTCTTTGTTGCCACAACTGATTTAACCATAATTATAATGTTAAAGTCCCATGTAATTCCTTGCAGAAACGTTTCAATAATAACTTTTGTTCTGAAGAAAACTTTTCCCAGTCATTTATCTGAGTTTAAAGAGTTTACGAATTTTTCCTGTGTATACTCATGTTGATTAAGCAAAAGAAAATCAGATGTTTTCCTACAAATGAAAATCTAGTGGCCAGCATTGTACTGGGCTGTGCCAAAAATTTCTTATAAGAGAAGATATATAGATAGCCTTATCCGGAGACATCATTGTGAGGTAAGAATTTTTCAGTTTATTCAGGATGATTTCACACAGCCATGACGCAGCGCTGCTGACGTCAAAACTTATTACTCTCCATATGCAGTCAGTCTTTAATGGAAGGTCGCATTAAAACTTGAAATTTTATTATTGGAAAGAAATTTTTCTATTGGGAACATAAACGAGATTTTTCTCTTGGGAGGTTACGCTAAATGTGAATATTATGAATATTTTTCTGTTCGGAGGTTACAACATACTAACAAAAATGGGACTCCAGCACTGTAACCACTTCACGTATTGGATTACAATCTATTGAAGACCTGCACTTGCAGTATGATTATTCCAGCACAGAACTATGAAATGGTGGCGAAAATTACATTCCCATGTGCTGCTGATATGAGATCAAATACAATTTGGCTGTGCAATGCGGTGCACAATAAGAAATTCGTAGTAACAGTAATTTATTACAATGCTTGCAGCTCATATTGTTGAAGTCGTACAAAGAAATGAAGGAACTGTAAGCTCGCTAACACAGAGATATTTTTTCTCAGCACATACCTCCAGCTACTAAGAAATATCCCAGTCGTGTGTGTCGTGTGCTGTTCCAGAAGCAAGAAAGAGAAAGGCAAGGCCTCTGGCAAAGAGACACGCTACCAGTGTGAACAATGTGGTGTTGCACTATGCCTGGAACCTTGTTTCAAAATTTCCCACACTAAAAACAGATATGATTCTGAGTACAGTTTATATGATTATCTGTAGACAGACGTTAAGATATAATGTAATACCATAAAATTAGCTCCATCCAAACAGGCCCGGAAAGCCCTACGCTACTGACTAAACAGCATCTCATCCTCAGCCGACAGGCGGCACTGGATGCGGACATGGATAGGCATGTGGTCAGCACACCGCTCTCCCGGCAGTTGCTTCAAATGGTTCAAATGGCTCTGAGCACTATGGGACTTAACATCTGAAGTCATCAGTCCCCTAGACTTAGAGCTGCTTAAACCTAACTAACCTAAGGACATCACCCACGTCCATGCCCGAGGCAGGATTCGAACTCTCGACCGTAGCAGCAGCTTGGTTCCGGACTGAAGTGCCTAAAACCGCTAGGCCACAGCGGCCGGCCCCAGAAGTTGGCCGTTATCGTGACTGGAGCCGCTACTTCTCGATCAAGTAGCTCCTCATTTGGTTTCACAGGGGCTGCGTCCACCCTTCTTGCCAACAGTGCTCGGTAGACCTGGACACTAGCTCATCCAAGTGCTACGTAAACCTGACAGCGCTTCGGTGATTTGAGGGGAACCGGTGTTACCACTGTGATAAGGCTGTTGGCAATACTGTAAAATTAGTTAAAAATAAAACGAAATTTAAGCTTCCTTCCTTGTATGACTTTTCTAAATTCTTAAAAACATCTAAGTGATTTCTATAACTGTAACTCAAAGCCACACATTCCAGTGAAGTTTCTTTCGCGTAGTATTAAAGCAGATAAGCGCAGCTTTAAAATGGTACAAAACTTGCCACAACCAGTCAGCAGATTTGATGAAGTGATTTTTAAGCAGTGCTAAAAATGGCCTGCTTTGTATGGATAGGTGCATAAAATAGGCTTGGTTCTGAGAGAGTTAATGTATTCTAAGGAATCCAACACGTTATCAGACTTAAACGGTGAAATGACGTTAACAACAATTCCTTCGTTTTTGGTTCTAGCAGGTGACAATTTTGGTCCATATAAATTTTTAACCAATTTGGATGTGCCGTCTGAAGTTTTGAAACTGACTGTGATGCAAAAAGAGATAGCCAGAGTTGCAACTAAAATGGTTGTTTATTTACATGGTGACACATTTCGGACTACGCCCATTTCCAAATCAACCAATTATTGCCAAACAAAATGCCCGTACATCAACATTCGTTCGGAAACTAAGTTAATAATTTCCAAAATCTGACTCCGAAATCAGAAGATTCCAAATGTGTTACCACATTAGATGCTTCTTCACATTATGTTTTTGTCCCACTCTATAAAATAATCCTGGATAGGAATAGGTATTAAATAGGGATTCGGGGACAAATTTGACATTGGGCTGCGTGCATTCAGGAGCAAGAGCAATCATATAAGTGGTGTCATTTCTCTCATGAATGACGTCGTCATCCTTATCAGTCACAAGCCATGTTGTTTCATTTTTAATACTTCGCTGTGATTGGTTGGTTATAGGGGGAGGGGGGGGGGGAGGGGAGGGGGAGGGGAGAGAAGTGGATTGAGGACGTGACTTGACACAGACAACGAAGATGACATCATTTATAAGAGTGATGATATCAACTATATTATTTCCCTTCCCCCGGAATGTAGGCAACAAAAAGGTCAAAGGTCAAATTCGTACCGTAATGTCCACTAAATTCCTACTGACAGGCACTGCAAAAGTTGGATAAACTTCGTTTGACTGATGACAATGAATCAGTTCAGAAAACCATCTAGTTGAGTACAATTTCTTCACAACATGTCTGTTAGTTGCAAACAGTTTCATTTATTTTTGCCACTAAGCCATAGTACCACTAAAGAAACATAAACGCATTGTACTTTTTCTTCAAACTGTTGCAGTTCCACTATATTAACGGTGGAATCATCTAATACCAAATTTAAATTATGTGTCGAAAATCGTATAAACTCAGCTGTTGGAACCCGTGCTTTAATTATTTATAATAGGAAGGAAATAAGGACATTAGCTGCTATTGGGCACTGAAATACATCAAAGTGGGAAGCTGAAATCTAGTGCCAGACCGGGACTCGTACCAGGATTTTTCCGTTTCTCGCTAACGGTCACCTTGAGCGTCTCGGCCATTCGGACATGGTCCCTGTCCAACTCATATTTCCGACTAATCTCATCCACACACTACTGACGTAGTACTCCTGCCAATTAGTCCTCACTATTAGCAGCGATTTGCTGATTCCTGTAAGACTTCGAGCGTGTTTGAGTATTTGCAATGAAGGGATCATTTGGTCTTGTCGGCATACGCGGTGTTCTTTCTTTCGGACATGTCTGTAATGTCCTTACCAAAGATGAACATACAACACATACAACTAGATAGGTGCAGAGGTGAAAGATATGATGGTGCTGCGTCTAAGAGTGGCAAATATTCATGTTCAGAGTCAAGAATTAAAGAATAAATACATGCGATGTCTGTTCTGTCGGATATATAAATATGTGCATGGCGAAACGCCCAGCGATCCCTTCAGTGCTGATGCACAAATACGCTTGATCTATTACAGCGAATCGATGCGAGTAGTAGGGGTGGCCGAGCGGTTCTAGGCGCTTCAGTCCGGAACTGCGCTGCTGCTACGGTCGTAGGTTCGAATCCTGCCTCAAGCATGGATGTGTGTGATGTCCTTAGGTTACTTAGGTTGTGTAGTTCTAAGTCTAGGGGACTGATGATCTCACATGTTAAGTCCCATAGTGCTCAGAGCCATTTGAACCATTTGAGTAAGGGTAGTGGACAGGGGCACTACGACAGTAGTGTGTGGATGAGTTGGAAATTTTAGTCGTTAGGGTCCGTGCACGCCTCGGTCAAGGCGACCGTTCGCGACAAACGCAAAAATCCGGGTTCGGGTCCTACTCCAGCAATAGTTTTCAACTTTCCTAATAAATGTATTTCAGTGCTGAGCAGCAGCTAATGACTTTACTTCCTTCCGATCATAATGGCTACGGGTTCAAAAACGTCCGAAAGAACAGACACCACAATAATTCTTGAGTGCGAACCTAAGTATTTGCCACTCTTAGATTCCGTAAGATCACCGAAGTTAAGCGCTGTCGGGCTGGGCTATCACTTGGATGGGTGACCATCCGGTCTGCCGAGAGCTGTTGGCAAGCGGGATGCGCCCAGCCCTTTTGAGGCAAACTGAGGAGCAATTTGATTAAGAGGTAGCAGCTCAGGTCTCGTAAATTGACATACGGCTGGGAGAACGGTGTGCTGACCACATGTCCATCTGTATCCGCACCCAGTGACGCCTCTAGTCTGAGGATGACACGGCGGCCGGTCGGTACCGTTGGGCCTTCATGGCCTCTTCGGGTGGAGTTTAGCTTTTTTCTATTTGACGGATGTGCTCTTAGAAAAGGATCATAGCTGGAGAGGAGGTCTGTTATATTTTAGAAATTGCGGCTCTTCACCTATTTTAGACTTTCTATGGCCATGGAAAGGGATTTAGTATAGAGCTAAAGTCCTTGTTACATCCAGTACTGTAGAAATTGTAGCATTCATTTAGTCATGCTCTTCATCGAAAAGTTGTAAGTGGTTTTGCCAAGTTTCCACAAATTGTAGGTAATACACACATTTAAATGTGCAGAGCAAGTTTCATTTAGTTTTATTTCCTTGCTTGGACCTTGACAATTTTTAATTTAAATGTGCAAAACAAGTTTCATGTAGTTTTATTTTCTTGCTTACACCCTGACAATTATTAATTTGTCCATCACGTCACGCATTTTCTTTATCTCCAAATAACCAACACGCTACACAATATACTGCATTAAGGTACGGCCATAGCATAGCCAAAACCATTTAATTCTCTGATCTATTTTAGAATAGCTATAATTCCAGTTAAACGATCTTTTGGTTTTAGTGTCTCTAAGGAAAGGACCTCGAGGCTTGTGTGTCCCGCTGTTTGTTAACTTCTGGTTTAGTATCTTCATTCACTTTGGAATAATCCTGTTCTAAATGTGCATCTTGTTCATTATTTTGAACTAGAGGGGAATTTTGATGGTAATCGGCATCTATTCCTGATGCTCCGTTTTCATTATTCTGCGGCACCATAGTTTACACCCGATTCATTTTCAAAGCTGTTACCATGTCCTCTATGAACTTTCAAACTATCAGAACCTTCACCCTTTCGTTTTTGCAACCGCAGAAAATTTAATAGTCAAGATTGGATTCAGTACTATTTATTCCTGATTACCGGTTTCATCACTTCATCTCCTGATCTTTAAAAAAGGTGTTGTACGTCCCGTCCCGTTATGACTGCATCACACATACCGTGCTCACATTCTAGTGGATATTATGTAGCAACTGTATTGACTTCTACTTCCAACTTTTAAATTGTCAGATTTTTCTCCAATTTAACTTTCGTTTCTCGGCTAGTAACTAATTTTAAAACATTTCTGAGGTCTGCGGGGCCTTCATTTACGCCAGTGGCATTCCACTATGTATTGCACCTCCTACTTAATGCTTGCGCCCTCGTAAATGCCAAAGTTCTTTATGCCGTATCGTTCGAGCTGTATCCGAATTTCATTGTTAACATAACAAATGAATGTGTAATTTGTAAATACTTTAAATACGGTACACTGTAATTTACTGAAGAGCTGAGCAGGTAGAGGAATTTTTTAAAAAGTACAACGAGTTCTTCTGTGATGTCACCCGAACACGCAGCAAGCGCCGAACGTCTAGGCCTCGGCTGAATACTCCCAAATTGTAGGTTGGCTGCATTTTTTGCTGGTCAGCTAGTTGTGCACGATGCAAACAATACAACAGTGCTGTTCGTACGATGCTCCCCAGCGAACGCTCACCTCTAAAGGCCCTTCTACGCTGGAAGGAATGGAGGCGCATGCAAGCGAATCCGTATTTGCCGAAAATTCACCAGTGTTCACAACCATTCGCTTAAATCTACAGTAGAGGGAACGGAAGAGAACACGAGGCAACGAACGTAGCCAATGACCGCTGCGTTGTTGTTTTTGGTCGCTAACAATCGGCATGCAGGATACATAACTACGAGGGCAGTTCAATAAGTAATGCAACACATTTTTTTTCTCGGCCAATTTTGGTTGAAAAAACCGGAAATTTCTTGTGGAATATTTTCAAACATTCCCGCTTCGTCTCATATAGTTTCATTGACTTCCGACAGATGGCAGCGCTGTACTGAGCTGTTAAAATGACGTCTGTAACGGATGTGCGTTGCAAACAACGGGCAGTGATCGAGTTTCTTTTGGCGGAAAACCAGGGCATCTCAGAAATTCATAGGAGCTTGCAGAATGTCTACGGTGATCTGGCAGTGGACAAAAGCACGGTTAGTCGTTGGGCAAAGCGTGTGTCATCATCGCCGCAAGGTCAAGCAAGATTGATCTCCCGCGTGCGGGCCGGCCGTGCACAGCTGTGACTCCTGCAATGGCGGAGCATGCGAACACACTCGTTCGAGATGATCGACGGATCACCATCAAACAACTCAGTGCTCAACTTGACATCTCTGTTGGTAGTGCTGTCACAATTGTTAACCAGTTGGGATATTGAAAGGTTTGTTCCCGCTGGGTCCCTCGTTGTCTAACCGAACACCGTAAAGAGCAAAGGAGAACCATCTGTGCGGAATTGCTTGCTCGTCATGTGGCTGAGGGTGACAATTTCTTGTCAAAGATTGTTACAGGCGATGAAACATGGGTTCATCACTTCGAACCTGAAACAAAACGGCAATCAATGGAGTGGCGCCACACCCACTCCCGTACCAAGAAAAAGTTTAAAGCCATACCCTCAGCCGGTAAAGTCATGATTACAGTCTTCTGGGACGCTGAAGGGGTTATTCTGTTCGATGTCCTTCCCCATGGTCAAACGATCAACTCTGAAGTGTATTGTGCTACTCTTCAGAAAGTGAAGAAACGACTTCAGCGTGTTCGTAGGCACAAAAATCTGAACGAACTTCTCCTTCTTCACGACAACGCAAGACCTCACACAAGTCTTCGCACACGAGAGGAGCTCACAAAACTTCAGCAGACTGTTCTTCCTGATGCACCCTACAGCCCCGATCTCGCACCGTCGGATTTCCATATGTTTGGCCCAATGAAGGACGCAATCCGTGGGAGGCACTACGCGGATGATGAAGAAGTTATTGATGCAGTACGACGTTGGCTCCAACATCGACCAGTGGAATGGTACCGTGCAGGCATACAGGCCCTCATTTCAAGGTGGCGTAAGGCCGTAGCATTGAATGGAGATTACGTTGAAAAATAGTGTTGTGTAGCTAAAAGATTGGGGAATAACCTGGTGTATTTCGATGCTGAATAAAACAACCCCTGTTTCAGAAAAAAAATGTGTTGCATTACTTATTGAACTGCCCTCGTATATACATTGGCGGAAAAAATTGCAACACCAAATATAATTAATGCAGAGTAATGAAATTTCTGGAATATGTTTTCTAGGTTACATATTTAAGCGATTAATATTGCAAGGTTAACATAAGCACGAGATAAGTCATTGCAAATGTGAAATGCTGGTACATTAATAACTAGTGTAACCGCCATAATGTTGAATGCAAGCATTGTGCTCTACAGATGCCAGAAGTGCCGGCCGGAGTGGCCGAGCGGTTCTAGGCGCTACAGACCGCTACGGTCGCAGGTTCGAATCCTGCCTCGGGCATGATTGTGTGTGATGTCCTTAGGGTAGTTAGGTTTAAGTACTTCTAAGTTCTAGGGGACTGATGACCTCAGAAGTTAAGTCCCATAGTTCTCAGAGCCATTTGAACCATTTCATGCCAGAAGTCAGTTTGTGGGATGGAGTTCCATGTCTGTTGCACTTGGTCGGTCAATATAGGGACGGTTACTGCTGGTCGTGAATGACGCTGGAGTTGTCGTCCGATGATGTCCCATATGTGCTCGATTGGAGACAGGTCTGGTAATAATAATGGCGTGTGACGAGGGCCTCCCGTCGGGTAGACCGCTCGCCTGGTGCAAGTCTTTCGACTTGACGCCACTTCGGCGACTTCTGCCTCGATGGGGATGAAATGATGATGATTAGGACAACACAACACCCAGTCCCTGAGCGGATATAATCTCCGACCCAGCCGGGAATCGAACCCGGGCCCTTAGGATTGTCGCGCTGACCACTCAGCTACCGGGGGCGGACACAGATCTGGTGATCGAGCGGGCCAAGGCGACATGTCGACACTCTGTAGAGTATACTGGGCTATCACAGCGGTATGGGCTAGGTTATCAAGTTGGAAAACAGGAAACCCCCTGGAATGATGTTCATGAATATAAGCACAACAAGTCGGATCATCAGACTGACGAACAAATTTTCAGTCAGGGTGCTGTCATCTGAAATCACGTCCCAGACCATAGCTCCAGGTGTAGGTCCAATGTCTCTCACACGCAGACAGATTGGTTGCAGGCCCTCAGCTGGCCTCCTAACCAGCACACGACTCCCAATGGCACCGAGGAAGAACCAGTTTTCATCTGAAAATAAACAGACTTCCATCCTGCCCTCCAATGAGCTATTGCTTGACACTATTCAAGTCGTAGATAGCGGTGATTGGGTCAGTGGAACGCACGCGAAGGGCAGCTGGCTCGGGGCTGTCCTAAAGTAACCAATTTGTAACACTTGTTTTGTCACTGTGGTACCAAATACTGCTCAAATTGCTGCTGCAATTACAAAAAGGTACGGCCAAACTTTCAGGAAACATTCCCCACGCACAAAGAAAGAAAATATGTTATGTGGACATGTGTCCGGAAACGCTTACTTTCCGTGTTAGAGCTCATTTTATTACTTCTCATCAAATCACATTAATCATGGAATGGAAACACACAGCAACAGAACGTACCAGCGTGACTTAAAACACTTTGTTACGGGAAATGTTCAAAACGTCCTCCGTTAGCGAGGATACATGCGTCCACCCTCCGTCGCATGGAATCCCTGATGCGCTGATGCAGCCCTGGAGAATGGCGTATTGTATTACAGCCGTCCACAATACGAGCACGAAGAGTCTCTACATTTGGTACCGGGGTTGCGTAGACAAGAGCTTTCAAATGATCCCATAAATGAAATTCAAGAGGGTTGAGGACAGGAGAGAGTGGAGGCCATGGAATTGGTCCGCCTCTACCAATCCATCGGTCACCGAAAATGTTGTTGAGACGCGTACGAACACTTAGACTGAAATGTGCAGGAGCTCCATTGTGCGTGAACCACATGTTGTGTCGTACTTGTAAAGGCACATGTTCTAGCAGCACAGGTAGAGTATCCTGTATGAAATCATGATAACGTGCTCCATTGAGCGTAGGTGGAAGAACATGGGACCCAATCAAGACATCACCAACAATGCCTGCCCAAACGTTCACAGAAAATCTGTGTTTATGACGTGATTGCACAACTGCGTGCGGATTCTCGTCAGCCCACACATGTTGGTTGTGAAAATTTACAATTTGATCACGTTCGAATGAAGCCTCGTCCGTAAAGAGAACATTTGCACTGGAATGAGGATTGACACATTGTTGGATGAACCATTCGCAGAAGTGTACCCGTGGAGGCCAATCAGCTGCTGATAGTGCCTGCACACGCTGTACATGGTACGAAAACAACTGGTTCTCCCGTAGCACTCTCCATACAGTGACGTGGTCAACGTTACCTTGTACAGCAGCAACTTCTCTGACGCTGACATTAGGGTTACCGTCAACTGCACGAAGAATTGCCTCGTCCATTGCAGGTGTCCTCGCTTTCTAGGTCTTCCCCAGTCGCGAGTCATAGGCTGGAATGTTCCGTGCTCCCTAAGACGCCGATCAATTGCTTCGAACGTCTTCCTGTCGGGACACCTTGGTTCTGGAAATATGTCTCGATACAAACGTACCGCGTCACGGCTATTGCCCCGTGCTAATCCATACATCAAATGGGCATCTGCCAACTCCGCATTTGCAAACATTGCATTGACTACAAAACCACTTTCGTGATAAACACTAACCTGTTGACGCTACGTACTGATGTGCTTGATGCTAGTACTGTAGAGGAATGAGTCGCATGTCAACACAAGCACCGAAGTCAACATTACCTTCCTTCAATTGGGCCAAATGGCGGTGAATCGAGGAAGTACAGTACATACTGACGAAACTAAAATGAGCTCCAACATGGAAATTAAACGTTTCCGGACACATGTCCACATAACATCTTTTCTTTATTTGTGTGTGAGGAATGTTTCCTGAAAGTTTGGCCGTACCTTCTTGTAACACCCTGTATAGTACGACGCTCCAGAACCATACACCGACCACGATGCTCTATCAACTTGGTACTGCCGTGCAGTCTTCCGGTACACGAGCTTCTTGCGACCGTACATTCACGTGACCATCGCTGCCAGCGGTAATGTACACTGGCTACGCCGGCCGGAGTGTCCGAGCGGTTCTAGGCGCTTCAGTCTGGGACCGCGCGACCGCTACGGTCGCAGATTCGAATACTGTTTCGGGCATTGATGTGTGTGATGTCCTTAGGTTAGTTAGGATTAAGTAGTTCTAAGTTCTAGGGAACTGATGACCTCAGAGGTTAAGTCCCATAGTGCTCAGAGCCATTTGAACCATTTTTGAGGTGTTGATAATGGAGTCTTTGTCGCTTTAAAGGAATTGGCTGACATCAACTTACCACGTCCAATCTCAAAGGTAACTAACGCCCACGACTGTTACAGTGTGTAACGTAAACTTGATTTGTATCCTCATAGTACCGCTAAGAGAATCACTTTATACGACTAGCGCGAAATATGAATAGATATCATCATCCAGATATAAAAACACGCCAACCAACTTTCATTTATGTCGCACAACGCATTCTTGGTGCCATGACCTTTTTTCCATCAGTGTAGTTAGAACCATCATGCAAAACTTTGGTATTCAGAGAGGATTATTTACCTCAGATGTTTAAAGAGAGAACACTATTTTTTTTCATGGAGCGTGTTGTGGCGTAGCAAGACAGCCACGCCACGGAAGTAGCCGAAAGGCACGCATTTAGCTCACGCAGAATAGAGATAGGTCTGCAACAGGATACGTAATGAATGCTATAAAGAAAAGTACGTAGCTTCTGGAATACTTAACTTTAATCCATCCTTGGTACATCGCTATTGACGATACTAGTGAGACTCTATAGTTTCAGACAATATACCGCTAATGGCGCCTTGCTAGGTCGTAGCCATTGACTTAGCTGAAGGCTATTCTAACTATCTGCTCTGCAAATGAGCGAGGCTTCGTCAGTGTGCATCGCTAGCTACGTCATCCGTACAACCGGGGCGAGTGCTAGTACGTCTCTCGAGACCTGCCGTGTGGTGGCGCTCGGTCTGCGATCACTGAAGTGGCGACACGCGGGTCCGACATGTACTAATGGACCGCGGCCGATTTAAAGCTACCACCTAGCAAGTGTGGTGTCTGACGGGGACACCACAGAGCGTTTATCAACAAATCTGTCAAAGTTTCAGTACATACGTTTGGCGACCAAATGGTTCATTCTCAAGCCTGACCTCATAAGGCTACGTTGAAAGTGCCTGATCTTAATAGCGCACATCAAAATGCGAATATACGCTTTACGAAGCAATCATCGATGACTTTTACAGTCAACATACGCCTGCTTAGCAATGCAAAAGTAAATGGCAGTTTCTGACTTGCTAAGACCTCAGTACTTTGCAAGTGTAAATCGTGGTCGGAAAAATGATATATGTAGTTGTGGGCGTATTACAACGGAGCTAAGTGACTTCGGACGTGAGCAAATTGTTGGTGTTCGTATAGTGGGTGCTTCTGTAACGAAGGTAGTTGGGATTTCAAGAACCATGATATCGAAGATTTATAGCGCATAGAGTAGAAGCGGACACAGCGCGGACGAAAATGTGTGTTGAGTGACAGGGTCAGACGGTCATCGAAGAGAACTGTGAAGAAAAACAAGAGGACGACAGGTGCAAAAGTCATTGCAGAACTGAATATCACACTCGCGAACTCTGTCAGCACCAAAACAGAAAGAAGGGAGATAAATACACAATGTGATCAAAAGTATCCGGACACCCCCAAAACATACGTTTTTCATATTAGGTGCACTGTGCTGCCACTTACTGCGAAGTACTCCATATCAGCAACCTCAGTAGTCATTAGACATCGTGAGAGAGCAGAATGGCCGCGCGGGATTAGCCGAGCGGTCTCGGGCGCTGCAGTCATGCACTGTGCGGCTTGTCCCGGCGGAGGTTCGAGTCCTCCCTCGGGCATGGGTGTCTCTGTTTGTCCTTAGGATAATTTAGGTTAAGTAGTGTGTAAGCCTAGGGACTGATGACCTCAGCAGTTAAGCCCCATATGATTTCACACAAATTAAAAAAAAAAAAAAAAAAAAAAAAAAACAGGGCAGAGTGGGGCGCTCCGCGGAACTCACGGACTTCGAACGTGGTCAGGTGATTGAGTGTCATTTGTGTCATAAGTCTGTACGTGAGATTTCTACACTCCTAAACATCCGTAGGTCCACTGTTTCCGATGTGGTAGTCACGTGGAAACGTGAAGGGACACGTACAGCACAAAAGCGTACAGGCCGACCTCGTCTGTTGACTGACAGCGACTGCCGACAGTTGAAGAGGGTCGCAATGTGTAATAGGCAGTCATTTATCCAGACCATCACACAGGAATCCAAACTGCATCAGGATCCACTGCAAGTACTATGACAGTTAGGCGGGAGGTAAGAAAACTAGGATTTCATGGTCGAGCAGCTGCTCACAAGCCACACATCACGCCGGTAAATGCCAAATGACGCCTCCTTGTTGTTTTGCGTGGCACTATCACAGCACAGGCCTACATTGATGTTTTAAGCACCTTCTTGCTTCCCACTGTTGAAGAGCATCTTTCAACACGATTGACCACCTGTTCATAATGCACGGCTTGTGGCGGAGTGGTTACACGACAATAACATCCCTGTAATGGAATGGCCTGCAAAGAGTCCTGACCTGAATCCTATAGAGCATCTTTGGGATGTTTTGGAACCCGCCTTCGTGCCAGGCCTCACCGACCGACATCGATACCTCTCCTCAGTGCAGCACTTCAAGGATTCTATTAAAGTACATAAAAGGATAATAATGTCAACAAATCGAGAATGCACTAGATGAACATCAGTTTGGGTTTAAGAAATTTAAAAGTACGAAAGAGGCAATTCTGACGTTGCGATTAATAATGGGAGCAAGACTAAAGAAAAATCAAGACACGTTCATGTTTTATTGGCAGGACACTTACAAAATGTAACAGACCTACTAAGGAGACTGCCTACACTACGCTTGTCTGTCATCTTTTAGAATACTGCTGCGCGGTGTGGGATCTTTACCAGGTAAGACTGACTGAGTACGTCGAAAAAGTTCCAAGAAGGGCAGCACGTTTTCTATTATCGCGAAATATGGGAGAAAGTGTCACAGAAATGATACAGGATTTGGGCTGGAAATCAGTAAAAGAAAGGCGTTTTTTGTTGCGACGGAATGTTCTCACGAAATTCCAATTACCAGCTTTCTCCTCCCAGTGCGAAAATATTTTGTTGACACCGACTTACATAGGGCGGAACGATCACCACCATAAAATAAGGGAAATCAGAGCTCTTACGGAAAGATATAGGTGTTCATTCTTTCCGCGCGCTATACGAGATTGGAATAATAGAGAATTGTGAAGGTGGTTCGATGAACCCTCTGCCAGGCACTTAAATGTGATTTGCAGAGTATCCATGTAGATGTAGATGTAGATAGAATTTGTCGACCTGGAAAAAGAGTTCACAATGTAAAATGGTGCGAGATGTTCGAAATTCTGAGAATAGTAGGGGTAAGTTATACGAGAGACATGTCATATACAATAAGTAAAACAGCGAAGAGGGAGTAATAAAAAAGGACGAGCAAGAACGAAGTGCTCGTATTAAAAAGGGCGTAAGACAAAAATGTTGCCTTTCACCCCTACTGTTCAATCTGTACATCGGGGAAGCAATGATGGAAATAAAAGAAAAGTCCAGGAGTGGAATTAAATTTCATGGTGAAAGGATATTATTGATACGATTCACTGATGACATTGCTATCCTGAGTGAAAGTGATCAAAAATTACATGATCTTCTGAAGAGAATGAACAGTCTAATGAGTACAGAGTATGGACTGATGAGAAGTAGTAGAAATGAGAACACCGATAAGAAGTAGTAGAAATGAGAACACCGAGAAATTTAACATCAGGACTGATGGTCACGGAGTAGGTGACGTCAAGGAATTCTGCTATCTAGGCAGTAAAGTAACCAATGGTAGATGGAGCAAGGAGGGCATCAAAAGCGGACTAGAAATGGCAAAAAGGGCATTCCTGGCCAAGAGAAGTCTATTAATATCAAATATTGGCCTTAAACTGAGGAAATTTCTGAGAATGTACGTCGGGGTACAGCATTGTATGGTAGTGAAGTATGGACATTGGGAAAACCGGAACAGAAGAGAGTCGAAGCATTTGAGATGTGGTGCTACAGACGAATATGGAAAATTAGATGGACTGATAAGGTAAGGAATGAGAAGATTCTGCACAGAATTGGAGAGGAAAGGAATATGTGGGAAACACTGATAAGGAGAAGGGACAGGATGATAGGACATCTGTTAAGACATGAGGGAATGACTTCCATGGTACTATAGGAAGCTGTAGAGGGATAAAACGGTAGAGGAAGACAGAGATTGTAATACATCCAGCAAATAATTGAGGACGTAGGTTGCAAGTGCTAATCTGAGATGGAGAGGTTAGCAGAGGAGAGGAATTCGTGGCGGGCCGCATCAAACAAGTCAGAAGACCGATGACAAAAAAAAGAAGCTGAACGTACAGTTGACCTTTCAAACAGATTATTTGATAAAATCTGCAATATAATTTTTCAGGGGTCGGACAGCGTGATCCCGGGCAAACCATTTTTATTTATCATAAAAAATCTTCAACATAACAGTAGTACTTAAGCCGTGTTATTGCAGATACCATGAACGCAAGTAATGAGAGTGATCATGTCTTCCGCATATTTTTAATTTCAATCAGCTCGATACATAACACTTGCTTCCTTTCAGTTAAATTTATTATGCTTTTCCTTTTTAATCGTGTACATTACAAAGCTCGAATTTATTCACTTCCGTTCTCGCCTGATGGAAGGATCTAATGATTTTATTGTCTTCCTTCGAGTACTTCTGCAATTTTCTACCAATCATATTTCTTTTTCTTCGGCATTTGGCGCTCCCAGAAGCACGTTGTAATAGCTACATTCTTCTATCAATAATATTACATTCTCATCCGACCACTTCATTGCTCACACAACTAGTGTCAACAACAACAAAAGTATACAAGGTAGCAGACGAAACTTTTCTCCACTGCTACCATCGAAACGCAGAGGACCCGAATGCTTCTCTAAGAGATGAACAGTTAGAGAAAGACAAGCGAATGCGAACCGAACCAGAACGAATGGTCACGCGCATCTAGCTTTTACACTAGAGAGGATTCTCGTTGGATGTTGCACGTTCGCTGTGTGTTCGGTTCGGCGTGAACAGGGCTTTACAGATTCGACCTGCATTGGGCGTGGAAGGTCATGTACCGCACTTGGAACATTTCGCATCACCGAGAAAGCCCCGCCTCCTCCATACTGCACGTTTCTCAGTAACGGCCGTGCCTTGTCCCTGAGTAGCGAATCTCCCCGGCCGAAAGTTGGCCTTGAAGCGTTTACGAGAGGTGCGTGACGTGAAACGTAAAACCGCTTCCGGCGTCGGAATCGCTTCTCGCCTTGCCACCCTGCTGTTGCGATGCCGCTTCAAGTTGGGTTACCACATGCAGGCAAAGTCGGGTTACCATATGCAACTAGAGTGACGTCACGGAAAGTAACACCACGGCTCACACTGCAGTTGTGGTGTTACAGGCTGCGATCAAAATCAGGATGGAACCCCTTTTGTAGTTTTTCCTTTCTCAGTATCTTTAGGGTTCTGTACTGCAATCGGTAAAAACGGAAACCTTGTAGGATCACTTTGTTCTCCATCCGTCTGCCTGCCTGTCTGTCCGACTATTCAAAATCCTTTTTCTCAGGAACTGGGAGGCATTTCATTTCAAGTTGAAAAGGCAAGCTGCTAAGACAGTGCAATCAAAGTATACGGTCATTTAAGTCACATACTTTGATATAAACAGATCCATAAAAACCTGTAGTGTACTTCCTGTTGGTTTATAATCATGAAATTTGGCAAGAAGCAAGGTTTCACTGTAAAAGGAAAGGAAAATATTCTGAAAATTGTGAATTTGCGATTATATCACCAGAAAAAAATCTGTCATTTGTTAGAATGAGATTTTCACTCTGCAGCGGAGTGTGCGCTGATGTGAAATTTCCTGGCAGATTAAAGCTGTGTGCCGGATCGAGACTCGAATTCGGGACCTTTGCCTTTCGCGGGCAAGCGCTCTCTACTTGGTAGAGCACTTGCCCACGAAAGGTAAAGGTCCCGAGATCGAGTCTCGATCCGGCACACGGTATTAATCTTGTCATTTCTTATCTGACTGCATGTTCGTCCGTCCATCTGCTAAGACTCTTTTTTTCTCAGGGACGGGTAGACGTATTAACTTGAAATTTATGTCATATACTAACGTCTACAGTTACTAGCCGGTGTAATGAATGTAAGCTTCTAAGTCAATGCAACGACTTGTTGTTGGTTCCACGATTTTAGGACTAGTGTATTGCCCTGTCTGCTCTGCGTGATTTTGAAATTACTCTGCGTAATCTGCTGGGTAGCGCTCTCTCTCAAAAAATTTGTCATGGTTGATGTAGCTGTGGTTTTGTAATGTGCCCAGTTGTCACACATAGCTATATCACGGGCTTACATCTGATCTAGGTTTTTAAAAATTGTTATAAAATTCTTATGCAAGAGAAGCAGCTATGATAGGCTTTAATATTTTTTTACGATGTTTTAGAAGCTGGTGGGCTCTCTGGTACTACTATTATCGAGCCCTTTTAAGCACGTCGTGAGCTCCTGCTAATGGTAAGGTCCTAGTGAGTTGTTTAATACATTCTTTCCTGGAAGAAATTACAAATTTTCAAATGTGTGTGAAACTTTATGGGACTTAACTGCTAAGGTCGTCAGTCCCTAAGCTTACACACTACTTAAACTAAATTATCCTAAAGACAAACACAAACACCCATGCCCGAGGGAGGACTCGAACCTCCGCCGGGACCAGCCGCACAGTCCATGACTGCAGCGCCTTAGACCGCTCGGCTAAAAGAAAATACAAGTTCCTTTTGTAGTTCTCCGTTAGCGAAGCTTATTTCCTAGGGCGTATCAACCTATTAGAAATGCTCTATAAGTACAATCATGGTTAATCCATAACTTTTACTTGTAGTACAATCCAGTCAGATACTTATCTTTGTTGTTTGTTAACAGCACTTACTAAGTTGCTGGGAGAGTGTTCCGAGTCGGCGGCCTCTTGTCGCGTGGGCCTGGCTTACTGGCGGCCGTGTGCACGGCTCTCGAGCATTTCCTAGCGCGGCTTGCTATTTGTTTGCAGTCGCGCGTTCTGGCTGTCTGTGCTCAGATTGAGTATCAAAAAATGGCTCTGAGCACTATGGGACTTAACTTCTGAGGTCATCAGTCCCCTAGAACTTAGAACTACTTAAACCTAACTAACCTAAGGACATCACATACATCCATGCCCGAGGCAGGATTCGAACCTGCGACAGTAGCGGTCGTGCGGTTCCAGATTGTAGCGCCTAGAACTGCTCGGCCACTCCGGCCGGCTGTTGAGTATTTTATGTCATCTGACTTGTACTGTAAACGAAGTTTTACCGTCGGACAAAGAGGCCTTTGATTAACTGACTCCGTACAAGAAGTTTTCCCTTTAATGCTTAATAAATGCTTTATCGTTATTCTACGTTTATTGTGAATCTTTTGGTGTATGTTCTGAAGAAATTTATCTACAAATGTTTTAATTATTTTAATTGGCTGGTTTGTATAAAATTATTTAATTTAAAAATTTTAAGAAGGCCTATATTGTTAAGGTCTTATTACCGAACTTCTTTGAGGTTATTATTATTGAAAATTAACAGCTGTCTCATTCACCATTTTCATCACCTGTAGTAGCAACTTAACTTTAATTTTTCTATCTGTTTTTCAAAGGGGATCTGTTATCAAAAAATATATAAAATCATTGTCCAAGGATAAATGATGTTAGTTAAAGGGGCCTAGTCGTTTCATGTCATTTTTCTGGTCCTGGTAACTCCCGATTCCACTTTCCAACGGAAGATCATTTCATTTTCGATTTCTTTTCATTCTTCCTGTAGCCATTTCGCTTAAGCTTTTTTACCCTTCCTTTTGATATTATTGCTAAATGTTCTATGTTACTTCCTTTCTTTTCCTGAACTTTTTTGTACTTTCTACTTTTATTGGTGAACTGAAGTAACTCATCCGTCACCTAAGGTTCCTTCACAGTTCCTGCACCATACTTTTCTGTCCAACTTGCCCTTTTGCCCTTGAAGGGATGTCTGCTCTTCTTCAGCTGTACTGCCTACTATGGTGGTGATTATCGCAGTATCTGCAGATTAAGAGAACGTCAAACACGCTTCATCATTCCTCAATAATACTGTGTCCTACATCTTTACGCACTGATTCTACCTGACGATTCTCATAAACTTGGTTTAGCGCACATCATTACTAAATTTAGCTCTGAGTCTTTATCTGCTTCTGCGTACACCATACGATCCAAAACTGATTTCAGAATCTCTGTCTTAACATGGTGTAATTCAGCTGGCATAATTCCTTATCCTCAGGCCTCCTCCTTCTATGATTCTTGGAGAGTGTATTCGCTATTACTAGCTGAAATATATTGCTCAATTTAATTTTCCTTTCTCCTCTGTCACTCCAACAGCCGAGTTCACACTCTCCTGCAACTGCGTGTTCTAATCCTTCCCCTACCACAGCGTTCTTATCCGCCATGGCTGTTAGACTTTCGTCTCTTTACGTATTGTGTTACCGCTCAGTGTCCACATATGCTCTCTCTATATCTTCTGCTTGTGACATCAGCATGTCCCCTAGTCCTTCCCCTGTTCGCAAATAGCTGAAAATAGTGGATTCACCCACAAGCGTCAAGTATCTACTGGGTGGTTATAAATAAGGTGCTGCTATTCACGGAGGTCCAGAGAATTTGGCAGAGAATTTGGAAGACATGCTAGTGCGTTAATGAGGAACTGAATTATGCTGAAAAAAATTAGTTCCAATTCTGATCACGAGGTGCAAATCTGGCGCTGTGTAGCACGTCGTCAACGTCTCCAGTCCTCATACTGAACAAACTGTGAAAGCAGCTGTTAATAATAAAATCGAGGCCTTTCTCACTTGTTTGACCTTTTCTGTCAACATCTCTTAAGGAACAACGTATGGAAACACTTCTATAAGACTTTCCTGCATTCACAGCATCAGATCTGCGCCTGGTGGCCAAAGTTGCAACTATTTTTTTTTTCCAGTGTAAACTGGCTCCCCATTAACGCATTAGCATATCTACCAGTTTCGCTGTCATACGATAATTACAGCCCACACTCTGTGGGTGGCTGCACTTTAGTTATAACTGCCAGATACAAGTATGTGTTGCGGTCGATTTATTTAATATGGAACAGCCACTTATTCAAGATGATTTTGCTCTATGGGGACGAACTGTAGGAAACGATCCCAGCGGGGATAAGCTAAGAAGAGTCGTATAGACAAATGGCCGGAAATGCATTCCCAAGGAAGCTCGAGATAAAAAAAATATTAGATGGTGTAGGTTTCAATGACTGAAAGCACACATGAGAAGTCACCAGACAAGTGGGAATGTTCTGTCTGAACTAGTGTTTTAGCCCCACACTCAAGAAGGCAGTAATGTTATTCATGATGGAGATGCAGAAGGCAATGGAAACCACTGCATTAAAGACACGTAACGTGTATCCACAGGACATGTGGCCTGTAATTGAAGAAGTGTCATGATGATCTCTCCATTGGCAAAAGATTCCAGAATAGCCCCCCATTCGGATCTCCGGGAGGGGACTGCCAAGGGGGAGGTTACCGTGAGAAAAAGATTGAATAATCAACGAAAAGATAACGTTCTACGAGTCGGGGCATGGAATGTCAGAAGCTTGAACGTGGTAGGGAAACTAGAAAATCTGAAAAGGGAAATGCAAAGGCTCAATCTAGATATAGTAGGGGTCAGTGAAGTGAAGTGGAAGGAAGACAAGGATTTCTGGTCAGATGAGTATCGGGTAATATCAACAGCAGCAGAAAATGGTATAACAGGTGTAGGATTCGTTATGAATAGGAAGGTAGGGCAGAGGGTGTGTTACTGTGAACAGTTCAGTGACCGCGTTGTTCTAATCAGAATCGACAGCAGACCAACACCGACAACGATAGTTCAGGTATACTTTCCGACGTCGCAAGCTGAAGAGGAACAGATAGAGAAAGTGTATGAGGATATTGAAAGGGTAATGCAGTATGCAAAGGGGGACGAAAATCTAATAGTCATGGGCGACCGGAATGCAGTTGTAGGGGAAGGAGTAGAAGAAAAGGTTACAGGAGAATATGGGCTCGGGACTAGGAATGAAAGAGGAGAAAGACTAATTGAGTTCTGTAACAAGTTTCAGCTAGTAATAGCCGAATACCCTGTTCAAGAAAAACAAGAGGAGGAGGTATACTTGGAAAAGGTCGGGAGATACGGGAAGATTTCAATTAGATTACATCATGGTCAGACAGAGATTCCGAAATCAGATACTGAATTGTAAGGCGTACCCAGGAGCAGATATAGACTCAGATCACAATATAGTAGTGATGAAGAATAGGCTGAAGTTCAAGACATTAGTCAGGAAGAATCAATACGCAAAGAAGTGGGATACGGAAGTAGTAAGGAATGACGAGATACGTTTGAAGTTCTCTAACGCTATAGATACAGCAATAAGGAATAGCGCAGTAGGCAGTACAGTTGAAGAGGAATGGACATCTCTAAAAAGGGCCATCACAGAAGTTGGGAAGGAAAACATAGGTACAAATAAGGTAGCTGCGAAGAAACCATGGGTAACAGAAGAAATACTTCAGTTGATTGATGAAAGGAGGAAGTACAAACATGTTCCGGGAAAATGAGGAATACAGAAACACAAGTCGCTGAGGAATGAAATAAATAGGAAGTGCAGGGAAGCTAAGACGAAATGGCTGCAGGAAAAATGTGAAGACATCGAAAAAGATATGATTGTCGGAAGGACAGACTCAGCATACATGAAAGTCAAAACAACCTTTGGTGACATCAAAAGCAACGGTGGTAACATTAAGAGTGCAACGGGAATCCCACTGTTAAATGCAGAGGAGAGAGCAGATAGGTGGAAAGAATACATTGAAAGCCTCTATGAGGGTGAAGATTTGTCTGATGTGATAGAAGAAGAAACAGGAGTCGATTTAGAAGAGATAGGGGATCCAGTATTAGAATCGGAATTTAAAAGAGCTTTGGAGGACTTACTGTCAAATAAGGCAGAAGTGATAGATAACATTCCATCAGAATTTCTAAAGTCATTGTGGGAAGTGGCAACAAAACGACTATTCACGTTGGTGTGTAGAATATATGAGTCTGACGATATGCCATCTGACTTTCGGAAAAGCATCATCCACACAATTCTGAAGACGGCAAGAGCTGACAAGTGCGAGAATTATCGCACAATCAGCTTAACAGCTCATGCATCGAAACTGCTTACAAGAATAATATATAGAAGAATGGAAAAGAAAATTGAGAATGCGCTAGGTGACGATCAGTTTGGCTTTAGGAAAAGTGAAGGGCTAATAATGGAAGCAAGGCTAAAGAAAAATCAAGACACTTTCATAGGATTTGTCGACCTGGAAAAAGCGTTCGACAATATAAAATGGTGCAAGCTGTTCGAGATTCTGAAAAAAGTAGGGGTAAGCTATAGGGAGAGACGGGTCATATGCAATATATACAACAACCAAGAGGGAATAATAAGAGTGGACGATCAAGAACGAAGTGCTCGTATTAAGAAGGGTGTAAGACAAGGCTGTAGCCTTTCGCCCTAGTCTTCAATCTGTACATCGAGGAAGCAATGATGGAAATAAAAGAATGGTTCAGGAGTGGAATAAAAATACAAGGTGAAAGGATATCAATGATACGATTCGCTGATGACATTGCTATCCTGAGTGAAAGTGAAGAAGAATTAAATGATCTGCTGAACGGAATGAACAGTCTAATGAGTACACAGTATGGTTTGAGAGTAAATCGGAGAAAGACGAAGGTAATGAGAAGTAGTAGAAATGAGAACAGCGAGAAACTTAACATCAGGATTGATGGTCACGAAGTCAATGAAGTTAAGGAATTCTGCTACCTAGGCAGTTAAATAACCAATGACGGACGGAGCAAGGAGGACATCAAAAGCAGACTCGCTATGGCAAAAAAGGCATTTCTGGCCAAGAGAAGTCTACTAATATCAAATACCGGCCTTAATTTGAGGAAGAAATTTCTGAGGATGTACGTCTGGAGTACAGCATTGTATGGTAGTGAAACATGGACTGTGGGAAAACCGGAACAGAAGAGAATCGAAGCACTTGAGATGTGGTGCTATAGACGAATGTTGAAGATTAGGTGAAGTGATAAGGTAAGGAATGAGGAGGTTCTACGCAGAATCGGAGAGGAAAGGAATATGTGGGAAACACTGATAAGGAGAAGGGACAGGATGATAGGACATCTGCTAAGACATGAGAAAATGATTTCCATGGTACTAAAGGGAGCTGTAGAGGGCAAAAACTGTAGAGGAAGACAGAGATTGGAATATATCCAGCAAATAATTGAGGACGTAGGTTGCAAGTGCTAATCTGAGATGGAGAGGTTAGCAGAGGAGAGGAATTCGTGGCGGGCCGCATCAAACAAGTCAGAATTGCCGATTCACTCTGGTGTGAACGTTTGTCGCGTAGTGCAGCGCTGAGAGACGATGGCCCGGTATACCAGCAAGATACAGGCCGTCGTGATCTTTACTGACGGACAGGCAAATTGCTATGGAAAGACGGCAACGCGACTCTACCGGTAAAAATTTCGCCGCCGACATCACCTGCGCCATAAACAGTTTGCAACAGTGTTTCGCGATTTGTGTGAGATAGGCTCGTTTACGGGAATAGTTAACCACGAGGGTTGGGTGCGCCCAGTGCTTACGCACAGCTCTTGGAGGTGTTGAACTCTGCAGAATTTGACCTCAGTATCAGCATGGGCAGGTGGCCCACCAACGCGGCGTAAACCAGACGACTGTGTGGAATATTCTCCACAACTGCTCCTATCCCTCTCACATACAACGCGTGCAAGCGTTATTAACTACGATCTTACCTTTATGGCGACGGTTTTGTCGCTGGTTCGTCGAAAAGGCCACTGCGGCGTTGGGAGTCTTGTTATCCATTTCGTTCACAGGTGAGCCTGCCTTAACGAGGGACGTTATCGTCAACCTTCCCAGCACCGACCAGTTTACTTCGGAGAATTCCCGTGTTATAGTAGCAGCGAACCTTCTGCACCGCTTCAACCTCAATGTGTGGGTGGGGATTATTGGCGTCTGCCTTATGGAACCAGTCCTAGTGTGTGTGAGCCAATTTTATTGCAGTGTACACTGACCAGCCAGAATATTATGACCCACCAGCCTGTACATCCACCTTTGGCATTCATAATAACAGCGACGCATCTTGGCATGGAAGCAGTCAGACCTTGGTAGGTCGCTGGAGGAGTTGGCACAATATCTGAAAACAAAAGAGAGCATAAATTCCAGGGAGGGAGGCGATGAGCTCTGACGCTGCGGTTCGATCGGGTTCAGATATCGTGAGTTGGGGGGTGGGGGGGCGGGGGGCAGCACATCAATTGGAACTCGCCACTATGTACCTCGAACCACTCCATCACATTGTTGGCCTTATGTTATGGCGCGTTGTGTTGATGAAAAATGCTACTGCCGTCTGGAAACATGATGGTCATGAAGGGGTGTACGTGGTTTGTAACCAGTGTACGATGTTCGTTGGTCCTCACGGTGCCCTGCACGAGCTCCATTGGACCCATGGATGGACACGTGATTGTTCTCCAGAGCATAATGGAGCATCAGCTTGTCTCCGTCTCACAGTGCAGCTGTCAAGGAGCTGGAAGACACAGGATTCACGCCCTCCCATCGGCATGATGAAGGTATCGTTAGTCATCAGACACGCAACCTCTGCCACTGTGCCAACGTCCAGTATCAATGATCATGTGCCCATTTCAGTCGGGTTGCCAATGTCGTGGTGTTAACATGGGTACATTCATGGGTCGTCGGCTGTGGAGGCCCATCCTTAGGAGTGTTCGGTGCACTGAATGTTCAAACACACTTGTACTCTAGCAAGCATTTAAGTCTGACGTTAGTTCCGCCACAGTTCGTCGCCTGTCCTGTTCCACCAGTCTGCCCAGCCTACGACGTCCGACATCTGTAATGACGGGTGGTCGCCCAATCTCACGACGTGTGGGCGTGGTTTCACCTTGGTTTCTCCAAGCGTTGAAGACACTCACCACAGCACTCCTCGCACACCCGACAAGTTGCTCACTGATACTGCATGCACCGTGGATGATTCTGCTGTTATTTCACGCTGGTGACACTGCTATCGCCTGGACGGGTTTATATCGGTAGTAGGTCGGTGGTTTTAATGTTCTGTCTGATCGGTGTATGACCACAATGATTGGGAAGAACAACATGAGAACCAACGTCACATGACGCAGATATGTCTAACTAGGCACCTGTCGGGACGTCATCACGACACTTATGGGGCGGGAGGTTATTGTTTGGTGAACTGTAGTGCGATCCATGAACGATTTCGTTCCGTGCAGGTCGAGGCGCGAACGGGGATTGCACTGTTGCCGGTTCGCGGATAGACGTGATTTGAAGAAAGCATGTAGGTTATCTTGCAAACTATATCCCTCGTTTGCATACGTAGAATTTGCTGGCTGGCTGGCTCTGAGCACTATGGGACTTAACAGCTGTGGTCATCAGTCCCCTAGAACTTAGAACTACTTAAACCTAACTAACCTAAGGACATCACACACATCCATGCCCGAGGCAGGATTCGAACCTGCGACCGTAGCAGTTGCGCGCCTAGAACCGCGAGACCACCGCGGCCGGCGTAGAATTTGCTGCTTACGACTAGTATCAGCGATGATAACACGCGACAAATGAAATAAAAATTTCACTAGGCTCACGTTTAATGCTCGCATTGTCTACTACATTCGCAGTCGATCGATCAGAACTTTAATGGACGCTCATTGGCTGTCGGGTAATGCGTGATGTAGCTGCTCAGAACATGCCTAAACTCGCCCACCATCGTCCATAACGTTCTCACCCACTGACTTATAACTATTCCACATTAATAATTTTTCTCTCATTTATTTTCTTTTCAAATGCCTATACTTGGAGGAGGGATTCTGTACGATATTTTATTTTATTTTATTTTATTTTATTTCTCTGATTAGCCATTTTTGATCAGCAGCCTCATGCCTCCTCACGTACTAAACCTTTGGGCAACATCAAGAATGAAAAGGGAACTTGTCGGCGGAGTTGCAAGTCAATAGAGGTTTCCACCTTCTTTCTTTCTATGGGAGGCCAGGGGACGTCGCATAGCTTTCCTTTCAGTATTAGTTGGTGGACCCAAATCTTAACTGCAGCCAAATATTCCCGGCCATTCTTAAAATCTTACCATTTTACTGGTCCTGCGACCTGCCGGCTAGAAGCTTCTCGAAGCTTTCTGTGTTCTGAAAGAACTGAGGAGAAAAAATGGTCGCATTTTCCAGCACCTCTGAATGGCTTAGCGCATCATATTTGTTGTGGGCGTAGAAATGGAGGACAGATACCGAAGGTTGCGTCTGGCCTAGTGAAATGAGGATTGTGAGAGCGAGTCTGCTGCCGGGACCAGGTGAGTATGGATGCTCTGCTGAAGTGTGGAAATGTAATTCTCAGTCGCGTTATAATTTGTGAGTTAGAATATGCTTAAACATGTGTCAGCACCTTCAGGCATAGCGTGTTACTACATTTACACTTACATTTAAATGATTTTTCTTCCTTTGTGTGTTGTTTCGAGTGAAACTTGGTATAACGACTTTTTAAAGGAACGCAACACCATTTGACTGTTTCCCCTAAAGCATACCATTATTGTTATGTCCACAACCCAAAGATGCAACAAGTTTTATGTAAATAGCCTGTAAGTCAAGTCAAGGTTAACTGAATATCCTGGAAATTCTGTCATCTCCCTGTACTTACTTAACATCGTTTTAATAAATAAGATAAGTATCTATTGTAATTAAGATAGGTTGCACACATACACTAATCAGTTTATGCTATGTAACACCAAAGTGGCTTTCATTAGCTACTGTTTCTTACTAAGCGGTAACAACTCTGTTTTATACAAGGGTAACGCATTTTTCCCATTTCTGTAGACATATTATGATTACTGTATAGTTTCCTACTTTTACTATATTTCATAAATATTGCCTTTGACTGCAGCCTCATGTTTTCTATCAAATTTCTTCTGGTCTCTCCCCCATTCGTGACACCCCCTCCCACTACTTTGAGGCTTCAACCACTCGCCTATAGGTAGGTCCGCTGAAATCTTGCAGCCCCACCAACCCCCATCCACCACCCTAACTTTCTCCCACCTCTCCATTCCCATTTTGAATTTTCCTGTTTCAACATTTAATCAAATATGCACTCATATTCCTACTGTCATTTTATTCAGCCCCCACTCTAACACTGCAACTTGGTTTTACGGTATATTTCAGATTTCACAGTAAAACCGGTCACAAACAAAACAAATTTTCAGTATTATTTATTTTTGGCGCACTTATGTATTTATTTATTTAGCGTATGAAGATACAATTTTTCTCTGGTACAAACTGTCAGCATATGGATAAATGCACACAATTTCACCAATTTTTGGATTCAAGTTACCACATAATCGTGACCTATTTAGTCGTATAATCGAAAAAAGGTCTTTTACACAAATATGTTGATCGAAATATTATTCGGGAGACGTGGAAACTCAACCTGACGAAAGCGGTGTAGACGCCGTAAAAGGATCTGTCAGTAAAACGGGAGTTACCTTGCAGATCAATCAGTTACATCTGCACATGCACAACGGCGCTTTCATCTATAACTGCAAACAGACTCGAAAACAGATCAAGGCTGGCAGTCTTCAAAACTTTTGGGAAACTATACCTTTTATTCTCTAAAGGCCACAATGAATTTTTCAAAGCTTGCGTTTTCTTTAACTGCAGTGAGTTTATGAAACTGGACTGTATTTCTAGAATAAGTCCCTCCTATAACACGATTTTCTTTTTAAATGCAACCCCATAAAATAAGAGGAAGTTCTGTCCATTTTGCAACGGCTTATTGTGTACAGTGTGCCGTCAAGTCTACTTGAAATACGAGTTCGGCAATACATTCCAGATGTTCTCATTTTCGTTCTTGCACTTTTTCCTCCATAAATTCAATAGTAGCGAGTTTTCAATCGAAAAATCGTTCGAGGCATGCCCCTTGACTTAACTAACATACTTTGCACTCATAGATGAATTCTCCATACTCTTCGTTCAGTTCTCTCCAAAACTGTTGCAACAACAGGCAGTGTAATAATGCTTGCGACATCAGAAATTTTACAGAACAACAAATCCTGTCTGTCGATCGTTGTAATTTTTTACTCTTTCGTTGTCAACTAAATCCTTAAATTCTTTCTGCATGAGATTGTAATATGCAGTACCCGTCGCTTATGCAACTGTATAATTGATACTCACGAGGGAAACTTCCCATCGCACCCATCTCAGATTTAGTGTGAAGTTGGCCCCGTTGTATGGCCCGTCAAAAATCGAACACATATCAAGCGTAAAAACAGGAAGAAGGTGTACTGAACTTTGCAAAAAAGAAGAAAACTAGAAAACTAGAAACAGTGAACGGTCGGACTTAATATGTGCAATATCAAGCGATGTTTATCGGCGTTGTGTCGTGGTTGTGTGGTCATCGTGTTGGAGTGAGGCAGGGGAGATTCGGGTACAAATCACACTCCCTCCCATTTTTTTCCCCACAAAATTACGAACTTTCCGTCCGGTCATTGACGTGTCTGTTTGCTGTATTCAAATTTGTGTGCATGTTGTGGCGTAATGTCAGTTTGCAACAGTGACGTATAATGTAGGGACCTCCAGACGTACGTACGTCCTATTAGTTCTACACGGGTACCACATGTTAAGCCTCTTGGGTTCGGTTTTGGAAGTTTTGAGTCTCGAATTTCCTTCGTTCTAACACACTTCACACCCGTTTATTTGTTGTTTTCATTTCTGTGAGACGTCTACGCGGCATCTCGCCTGCTGTCACTATTCACCACATTTACTTGCTACGGTAATATATTCTTACCAAGTGACTCTTGCCCACCAAATCGATGGAAAACCCCTTTCGGTACCCTCCTCTAGACGAACGAGGATGCATGCGAAGTACTTCATTTCCCCGCTACATAAGAAACTGTGCTTTTTTTTCTTTGCTGCAGATGGTAGTAGTTTTATTATCTTAAAAAAATGGCTCTGAGCACTATGGGACTTAACAGCTTAGGTCATCAGTCCCCTAGAACTTAGAACTACTTAAACCTATCTAACCTAAGGACATCACACACATCCATGCCCGAGGCAGGATTCGAACTTGCGACCTTAGCAGTCCCGCGGTTCCGGACTGCAGCGCCTAGAACCGCACGGCCACTGCGGCCGGCTATTATCTTAAATTTTGTTGCCATAATGACTGAAATACAAAACTTGCAGGGTGAATGCATGTCAGGTATTGAAAACATGTTTCCTGTGATGGGGCATTACCAGCGTTGAAGTCCACGAGTGATATATCGGAAAACACACTGTTTTAACATTATAGCGTGTTTAAGTGCAGAGCCTACTCGGCTCTGCCTTAGGTGAGCGTGCGTTTACGCTCTACGATCATTTCTCTCCTTCTTGGTGTGGACTCCGAACACTAGAACAATACTCTAGAATTGTTAGCTCAAGTGATTTATGTAAAATGTTTCAAATTCCTTTCGTCTGGAGCTCCCTCATGTATTAGGCATATATTTCTTCTTCTGCTTGACCGTCTGTTAGATCACCACAACACTCTGAAATGCATCATGATCGTATCTACAACCTTCACAGAACGGCAGTTACGATACTGGAGTGAGAATACTGATCTGTATCACTAGCGTCGGTTGGCTGTACAAGTTTGGAACACGTGTCATGCTCTTCCGAAATCAAAATATTGAAGTGTATTGACGACGTGGAACTCAGCTCGTTCTGTTCCTTTACAGAACGTCGAATGTATTAGGTACAGGTCCTCCTACTTCTGGCCAGTTCCAAATTAAATCGGAGACAATGTTGCAGGGAGTGCAGGGAGCGCTGGTTAAAGACAGACGAAGAGTTACGAGATGCGTATCCTTAGCCAACTGGTTCAACGAAGAGGCAAGCAGCTAGCTTCGAAACGGAGAACAGAATTCTGCTATCGATATTATTCGTTTGTTGGGGTGGTAATCATCAAAGGTGTTGGTGAGATCTTTCAGTTTCCGACATTATCCTACGAATGCGAGAATACTTTGTGACTCCCATTCACAAAGGGAGAGATAGCCAATCGTAATAAAATCTTACCGATTTTATAAAGTGTTTCGGCTAAGGAACGTAGTTTTTGCACCTCCTCTCTGCTGCGGCTGTGTGCCACACTATGAAACAGTGTTTGTGTCACGTGATGTATGTAGTGTAACAGGGTTCACGATACGTACACATGTATATAGCACTCGCACAGTAATGGATGGTTTAGCAATGATATAGAAACTGAGAACCATGTTGCCATGTCGTTAGCTGATAGCGTCACGAGATCGACGTGATGAGACTTTTTGTTGATGAGAAAAGTCGCTGAGAGCAGTGGCTTTTGAACTCGAGTAATTTGATAAAATACGTTGAAATTACAGACAAACCTGGTAAAATTGCGTAACTGATGGGAAATACGTAAAATTGAGGAAAATTACGACAAAAATGATTGTTATAGAGCTCGGACCTCGGCAGTTTGCTCATCCATCGACAACAGTATCGTAGACCGAATTCGTACTTTTACTCTGTTGAATGTTATGAAGTAACGAGAAGGGATGGATGCGAATTGTAGCTTGCTGTCAGATGTAAAAATGACTGTGTTGTTCTTCCGACAGGCGAATAGATACTGCGAAAGCTGCTGTTCTGTACTGATATATATGCGTCTGGACTGCACACATACAGATTATTTATATGACTTCCACAGACACTGATTTTGAGTGCTCAGGCTACGAGAGGTTGCTGGAAGTGAACGGTGGTAGTGGGGCGGTCGGCGCCAGGGTACTGACAAGGGAACCTCCCCATCGCACCCCCCTCAGATTTAGTTATAAGTTGGCACAGTGGATAGGCCTTGATAAACTGAACACAGATCAATTGAGAAAACAGGAAGAAGTTGTGTGGAACTGTGAAAAAATAAGCAAAATATACAAACTGAGTAGTCCATGGGCCACATAGGCAACATCTTGCTGAATGTGCGCTCAGGAGCGCTGTGGTCCCGTGGTAGCGTGAGCAGCTGCAGAACGAGACGTTCTTGGTTCAAGTCTTACCTAGAGTGAAAATTTTACTTTATTTATTTTTGCATAGTTATTATCTGTCCGTTCGTTCATTGACGTCTCTGTTCACTGTAATAAGTTTAGTGTCTGTGTTTTGCGACCGCATCGCAAAACCGTGCGATTAGTAGACGAAAGGACGTGCCTCTCCAATGGGAACCGAAAACATTTGATCGCAAGGTCATAGGTCAACCGATTCCTCCACAGGAAAACACATCTGATATATTCTATACGACACTGGTGACGGCATGTGCACCACATGACAGGAATATGTTGTCGACCCACCTAACTTGTACACTTGGCGATTCTTCTACCTTGCCCGATTTACGTTTTCTTGTGGATGTGATAATCACTCCCAAAAAAGTGATGAAAACATAAGAGTTTGTCACATAAACTGAAAATAAAAAATAAAAATTTTCCCTCAATGGAAGATTCGAACCAAGGACCTTCCGTTCCGCAGCTGCTCACGTTACCACAGGACCACTGCGCTCCTGACCACACATTGTGCATGATGTTGCCTATGTGGCCCATGGACTACTCAGTTTGTATATTTTGCTTATTTTTTCACAGTTCCACACAATTTCTTCCTGTTTTCTCAATTGATCTGTGTTCAGTTTTTCAAGGCCTATCCACTGTGCCAACTTATAACTAAATCTGAGGGGGGTGCGATGGGGAGGTTCCCTTGTGAGTAATGATCGCCACTGTGGCCTCAATGGCTGCCTGTTACTGCACTTGCTTCTTCCCAGCGTGAGACGTAGCCGAGGGCCATAGCATGCTGTTGACCATTCTGACGAATAGTCGAGTATTTCGCTATTGTTCCAGCGGTCAGCATTTCCTAGAAATACGTACGATTTCTGCAGACCTGAAACAGTATTTCATTGTCAATCTGACGTTGACCAAAGCAGAACATCGCCAGCGGATGGATCTCTTTGTGTACCATCAGTGAGAGGACAGAACAGGCTTGGGAAAGCAGAACTGTTGCAGTTCAGCTCAAATTAGGTTCTGTTTAGGCAAAGGTTAGCATATGAGTTTAAGTTGGATGACAGTTAGTGGGTACGTAGTTTTGGTAGAACGTAGATTTTTTTATTGAGTGGAGGGTCAATTTGGGCTACATTTCATACAGAAACATATATCGAGGGGCTTGCAACACACACACACACACACACACACACACACACACATAGAAAGCTGTTTTTGATACAGTGAAGCGTCCTGAGACCTATACTAGACACCCTCCGGACATTTTACCTGAAGGATTAGATCTTAAATTAAATGTTTCCTGAGACATTTAAGTCTAATTTATCTACGATAACCTTGGAAGCTGTAGAAGTGAATTAAAATTTGTGCTGCAGGCAGGACTCGAACCCAGGTCTTCTTACGTACTTGTCAAATATGCTGACAATTACACCACCAAAGCATCATTGCTGCACGAACTATCCACACACTGTTGGGGAGGGTATTGGACTTGCGTAGTTCGTGCAGCTATGTTGATTATAATGCTGTGGTGGTGTAATGGTCAGTATAGATGCCCAACGCCGGCACGGTAGCTCAGCGTGCAAGGTCAGAGGGTTAACTACCCTCTGCAATAAAAAAAACTGAGTGTGCGGATCAACATAGAACCTGAACGGCTGTCATCGGACGTCCGCCACGAACAAATTCATCGACCAATATAGAGGAGAAAAAAAAAAAAAAAGTAAGCAAGAAGACCCGCGTTCGAGTCCCGCCCGCAGCACAAATTTTAATTCACTTCTTCAGCTTCTAACGTTATACTGAAAAATTAGAATAAATACGTGGGATGATGGGTTATAACAGCGTGCAGTGGCAGAGGCAAGGAGTGTCCACACTGCTCTCCACCTGGCAGAGGCAGAGTGCTTGAATCAGCGCACTGTGAGATGACTATTATAGACGTCTGTATGTGTCTCAGTTTAGTGGGATATATTATTTCAATGTTTTTCCTACATGAGACTGATCTACTTAGATAAGGATCACTTTCAGACAGTGTCGGAACATGCAGAATTTTTGAAAGCACGCGGACATCATCAGCGACAGGCTAGAACAGGCTTGGAAAACTGGTATCCCTATCTATGGGAGAAGGACAGGCAGGGAGGAGGGGAGGTAGGAGGGGAGGTGAGGCTAGTTGTTAGCTGGTTGGTCTGTATACGCAAATCAGGGCAAACACATGTACAGCTGCCACCACTCGCTCCTGGTGAGACCTTTTGGGGTATGTTTTTGCCGCAGTTATGTTATTACGACGATTTTTTTCATTTCTCAGTGCCTGTGTTGGTGTTGCATTACGGCCCGTTGTTTACACATGGTGGTTTTTTTTCACGACAATTTCGATATGTAATTATAGCAGTGAAGCATTTTCCATCAGTTGTGTGTATTGGCTTTTCTACACGTCAGTGATAGTTTGCTGTGCTGTCCCTTCTTACTATGTATGTATCTGTACAACTTCCGCAGCAGCTGTTGCACTCAAAGATCCATAGGAGGCTACTGTTCCTACACTTCAGTGATAGTCCTATCCCCTCTTCCATGTACCTGTGTACAAACTCCCCAGCAGCTATACATTTGTAGATCAGTACCAGGCAATTCTTCTGGCAGTGGCTGCAAGACAGTTCCCCACTACACAGCGAGGTGAACATGCACACACATGCAATCAGAAAGGAGGGAAAAACTCGTTTCAAGCGTCCTCAGTTGAGGCCCATACACCAAGGAGAGCACCTCTGGTTAATTCAGTCAGGGGCAGTGGAATAGGACAAATTTATCTCCTGCACTGAGGGTTAACCTGCCATTTCAAAGAAATGATCTGATCCAGCACAGACAGTAGTCTCTATAAGTTGTGAACTGCATCCTGTTACACCACCATTATTTTCCTGAAAAGTATTCACCCGACGTACGGTCTCCTGTCCCTTGGAACGCATTTCCAACCATATGTACACATGACCATTTTTGCTCCTTACTATTCTATGACATAATCTCGTTTACAGGCCACGACTGTATTATTGGAAATCAAGGTTTATACAAAGGGTACACTATGTGCGCCACGCCACGTTCCGTAAGATTTCCAGTATGTACATACGTAAATGTCTTAGTAAATGTAGAGTGCTTGGTACTAGTATTCTGCAGTAGCAGATCAGAACTGCGCACTGGACTATCCTTCTCAACGGTGACTGTTGAGGGAAACTTGAGCATAATGCGCGTCTCTGATTTCTAGTTTCCTCGCAGAATCTGCAGCGCATCGCACAACGCTGGATCCACTCAAGGAAAGCTAAATACGTGGATGACTCAGACAGCGAGTGTTCTGAAGCGGATGAAAGGCTTTCACCCGCTATCGTGCTCGTCGTCGCTGCGAAATTCGATCGACACAGTCAGTAACGTTCATGAAAGGGAAAAGTGGGAGGAGTCTTGCTTTACATGTTGAGCTTCTGCAACTAGGAGATACCTGGTGCTGAGTGAATCCTGTACCACGATGAATTTTTTGGCAGAGGACTGAAAAATAGTTGTTTATAAATCCTGATTACCTCTTACTTGAAGAGTACGAAGAGTGAAAGCGTGCAGCTCCAATAACATATTGTATGTCTACATTTTCAGTTTCTCGCATAGCGTTTGATGCACTGAAGAGGTGAAGAATGATTGGCTCCAACGCCGAATTTACACTATGGGATATCTATCAATATAATCAAATTCGTGTGTCTGTTGGTAATTCTTCTATTACTAGAGTAGTCTGCATCTACACTGAAGAGCCAAAGAAAATGGTGCACCTGCCTAATATCGTGTAGGGACCCCGAGGGCACGCAGAAGTGTCGCAACAAGACTTGGCGTGGACTCGACTAATGTCTGAAGTAGTGCTGGAGGGGACTGACACGATGAATACTGCAGGGCTGTCCATAAATCCGTAGGAGCACGAGGGGGTGCAGATCTCTTCTGAACAGCACGTTACAAGGCGTCACAGATATATTCAATAATGTTCATGTGTGTGGAGTTTGGTGGCCGGCGGAAGTGTTTAAATTCGGAAGAATGTTCCTGGAACCACTCTGTAGCAATTCTGGACGTGTGGGGTGTCGCATGTCGGAATGCACAATGAACATGGTTCAAATGGTTCAAATGGCTCTGAGCACTATGGGACTTAACATCTAAGGTCATCAGTCCCCTAGAACTTAGAACTACTTAAACCTAAGTAACTTAAGGACATCACACACATCTATGCCCGACGCAGGATTCCAACCATCGACCGTAGCGGTCGCGCGGCTCCACACTGAAGCTGCTAGCAATGAAAGCCTTGAACTGGTAGGGCGTTTAACACGTCGGTCACAATCTTTTGAGTGTTCTTCTGAGTCCCAAGGCATTTTCGAATTATTCATTGGCAGTCCTCTCAAGAAGATTAATGCACACGTTTCTTCGATTGTCCTTCTGATCAGTTGTGAGGTTTTTCCGCACCATTTTAGCACAAACATTTCGCATGTGTAAAACTTCGGTCAAAATTTGGTGTACAATGTAAGTGTTTAATAGGTCACCAATCGTTCTTGTTGGTAAATGTCGGTCTGATCTCATAAGAGCATACACACATCCCACGTTTTAGTCAGTTTTTGAAGTTGAAGGTCTCCCTGAGTGAGGTTCGCCTTCAGCGTGTTCTCGGGCTACCAAAAATGATTTGTTCTGGTGTTAAACATTTGCTCTTGATAAGGAATGTTCTCCATAGACCTGTTGCAACTTTTCACCGTTCACACTCACGGATTCTCCAAGTTTAACACACGACTTGATTCCATAACGTTGCTCTAAATTCCACTCTTCCATTTTTGTAACACACAACAAAAACACAAGTTCACTGATGGCGCCCTCAAAAATCACATGATGGCTGTACGAATCTGAAACTCAGACTGAGCATCTGGCACAGATTAACACACCAGTCTACACAAGAAGAAGAACACAAAGTTATCAGATCATCCGTAGTGCTGTCCGTCTCATTACTTTTCTCACGCATCTCGTAAACCATTCATATAGATCAAGAACAGCATAGGGCCAATAACGCTTCCTTGGGGAACCACTGAAGTATCTTTGGCTTCACTAGATGACTTCCGGTCAGTTACCACTATGACCTTTATGACAGGTAATCATGAATCCAGTCGCACGGCTGAAACATATTTCATAGGTACATAATTTGATTAGAAGTCGCTTTTGAGGAACAGTGCAAAAGCTTTCTGGAAATCTAGAAACATGGGATCAATTTGAGATCCCCTATCGATAGCACTCATTACTGTGTGTGAATAGAGAGTCAGATGTGTTTCACAAGAACGATATTTTCTGAATCCGTGCTGGTTATGTGTTAATAGATCGTTTCCTTCGAGTCATAAGGTCTGGTAACAGTTTATGCCTGAAAATCCTACTGCATATCGGTGTCGCTGATTTGGGTTTATCACTCAATGGATTATTTCTACTTCCTTTCTTGTGTGCTGTTGACCTGAGCAGTCTTGACTAGAAGACTCCCATTTGTTAAGTGAGTTAAGTTGGTTTGCTACAGCAAGAGTATCTACTTCCAAATTACTCTTGTATTACTCTGGTATGTTTACTACATCTACTTTCTTTGGTGATAAAATTACTGAAGAATATGTTTAGCAACTTCGCTTTAGTCATGCTGTCGTCAGTAATATTACAGTTGCTATCACGCAGTAATGGTGTTGATTGTATACTGCCACTGATATATTTTACATACTACAGAATTTCTTCGGATTTTCTGCCAGATTTCTAGAAAGAATTTCGCTGTGAACATTAAAAACATCTCTAATGAAAGCCTGCACTAATTTTGAGGTTCTGTAAACCGTCGCCAGTCTTGGGGATTTTGTGGTCTTTTAAATCTGGTACGTTTCAAAAACTGTAGAGGAAGACAGAGGTTGTAATACACCCAACAATTAATTGAGGACGTAGGTTGCAATTGCTACTCGGAGATGAAAAGTTTGGCGCAGGCGGCGGGCTGCATCAAGCCAGTCAGAATACGGACGACTAAAAATTAAAAAAAAGTTTTTTCCGTTGCTTCTGCAACAGCTGCCTCATCTGTTTTTTTATACCATCGGGAATGTCTTATCTCTTTTACTAATTTATTTGGTATAAAGCTCTTAACTACCATCAATACGATTTCTTTGAATTTGAGCCACGTTTTTTCGACGGTTACGTAGAGTGGAAGGAATGGAGGTTGTCTCTTAGGAAGAAGTCAAGCGAATTTAATCTAATTTTTAAATATATATTGCATTTATTTTTGGTCTATCTTGAATGTCACAGATTCAATCTCCTTACAACGACATCGTGGCCACTAATTTCTGCATCCGTCATGGCGCCCTCTACTTGCCCAGATTTGACTGTTGCTAAGAGGTCTAGTACTTTACCGAAACTGCTCATAATAATTCTATAAGAAGATATTTAGTACAGTTGCGATGTTTTGTGCTTTCCGCCGACGTTAAACATATATTTTAATCAATATGTTGAGGGTTAATTGAAGTTTCAATCGAATATAATTGTACGAATCGTTTACCTATTGGAAATGAACACAAATTTTCCTTGATCCTTTCAGCAACTATATCATAAAATACATGTCCGAAGGAACATTGCATCGAACTATACAGACATTCTCAATTACAGACTCTGTACTAATGCATTTCATGACAAGGCCAAGGCAATGTGATGAAAAATATAAATAAGTCTCTCCGTGTGTAGGAATCACATAACTGTGCGAGCACTATGTGAAGCCGACTGTGGAAAGTATGGGGATTTAGATCGGCCCTTCGAAACGATCTCTGATAGCCGAAGTGGTTAAGGCGACCGCTCGCGGCAAGCGGGAGAACAGGGTTCGACTCACAGTCCGGCGCAAATTTTCGTGCGTTTGCAGTAAATGGTATAGCTGTTGTGGTACTGTATTGGCAGATTGCGAATACATTTCATAATATACCATCTAAGTCGAGGAGTCGATGAAAGCAACCATTTATGAACAATAAAATATTACGTAGAATAGTCTTGATCGCATGAAAACACTTTTATTCATAAGTAGTGACCGGCTTCGAACCGATGTGGACCATCTTCGGGCCATTCTCTACAATTTAGAGTGCAACAGATTAGAGGATAAAATTTAATGTAATAAACATCAAGTTAAACACAAACTATACGATGTTATACCCAGTGATAACGCGTGGAGATTCTGGCATGCAGGAGGAACTGTGGACACCACCCACTGATGTCGACTGATGACTATGTGACGGCGTCATGTAGTTAAACAGTAGAATTCCGCCCTTACCTTTCCCCTACGTCATCCTTAGCAAACAGGGTGCAACATATGCGATACATATCATATGAACCTTAATACTACGCTGGGTATTGTCGTACCTTATATCTGAGTAATAATTTATGTTACATAGCATAATGTTAAAAAAGTGTAATTGTCAAGCTAGTGGTATCATGTTACTAGACTGCCCTCTGTGGGACTTTCTGTACACCAGGGATGGGCTGCAGGGGGCCTCTGGTCACCTAAGATGTGGACGCCTTGTCATTAAAGATCAGTGATGCTACGCTGCTGCCAAACTGCATACCGATCTTCATGTTTACCTTGAGCGAATTCGTCCTTCACCGTGAACCCGCAAAATTTTACGCAGTGTCATGTAGTGCATAAAACCAATGTGACTATTCTCCAATATCGCCAGAAGCATAGCCACCCTAATACTAAGTACAGAATGCTGTGTAATCGTTGTCTTGGATTTAATTATAAATAAGTGTTTGTGAAAGTTTTTTGCATTGGTGCAAAAATGTATAGGAAGCAGTTTAATACGAAATAACAATTTACATGTTATAAAAGTAAAATTTTACATAATATTACGTGAAAAAATGTAATCGTCCAACCAAGGGTACTCGTTAACACTTTGGTGGAATGCATTCCGCGGAATTTTGCGGACGCCGCTAACCAGCGTCGCGTACAAGTTAACGATAGCGGTCAAAGATGCTGTGCTGCTGTCGTACAGCTTTCGGTTCGGCCGCGTATGGTCTTTATATACGCGTTTGCTAAAGGTCGTCCTTCATCGGCGATCGCCAATACGGAATGCAGTGCCATGCATTGCTGAAATACCAGGCAATCATGCCCAGCCTAACCAGCGATTCAGCCACGTACAGAATGCTGTATAATCATTGTTTTGAATCTAATTACAAATAGCCCTTTAAAAGTTTTTTGCTATGATGCTAAATATGTAAGAAACAGTCTAATGTACAAGTCTAAAAAATGTTTCGTGAAATACGTGATTGTCAATATCTAGGAATATTAAAAAAGGAGAAATTAATACTGCATGTTGTGCCATGCTCAGCAGGAAACCCATGCAGTCATTGTCTAGCCTCACCAGCAATACAGCCTCCCCAACAACTTGTACAGAATGTTGTGCATTCATTATTTTGAATTTAATTGGAAATAACTGTTTAAAACTATTTTTTTGCATTGATGATAAAATATGTAAGAAGTAACTTAACACACAAGCCTACAAAAAAAATGGCTCTGAGAGCTATGGGACTCAACTGCTGAGGTCATTAGTCCCCTAGAACTTAGAACTAGTTAAACCTAACTAACCTAAGGACATCACAAACATCCATGCCCGAGGCAGGATTCGAACCTGCGACCGTAGCGGTCTTGCGGTTCCAGACTGCAGCGCCTTTTAACCGCACGGCCACTTCGGCCGGCACACAAGCCTACAAAATATTTCATGAAATACACGATCGTCAGTATATAGTTAAATTTCAAAAAGAGCAAGCAATTTCTTTTTTTTTCGCAGCAAGTCATCAAACAGATTGAAAATTTTCTTTATTTTAAATCTATTTGCTGAGTGAGTAATACTGACTGATTGAGTGATATTGACCGATCTTTTTCGTACTGTATGAAAATTTCAATTTCTTCTAGTCTACTTAGCAGAAGACCTTCAGAGGTATTGTGTAATACTTTGAGCTTATAATTGACCCACAAGAGTGATTATTCTGTCCAAATAACGATTTACTGCTAGCTGTGCCTACTCTACGTTTGCAAAATGTGATGCGGATGTTATATCCAGCTTTTCCGATGTATTGTTGTCAGGTATTGTGTGTTAGTTTATAAACTCCAAATTTTAAAAATCTGTTATTAAATTTGTTTGTTGTATGTTTTATTTTATTCTGTAAGTATTGTCAAGAGTGAAGGCCACAGTGAGATCTGTGTTCTTGAATAATCTACTAATTTTGTGTGATATGTTGTCACTATAGACCATACTTGTATATTTCCTCTCATTAAGTTCGGTATTAACATACGTTTTCGGTAAATTTGTAAATAATGGATCTACGATTCCAGTTTTAAAACTGTTGGTTTTCGCTGTTTGCCCTAGTATATCAGTTTCGTTTTGAATGTCAGTTTTTTTCCAGTGGCAGCTTAAGAAGTCTACGAATCATCGCGTGAAAGAAGGCCTTCTTATAGTAGTGTGGCTAGCAAGAATCGGCATTAATTACCATATCAGATGTTGTTGATTTTCTGCATGTTGCAAAGCGGTGTTCGTCTACATATTCTGAAATCGAAAGATCTAAGAAATGTATTACTTGTTAAGTATTGATTACATTGAACAAGCAGTAAAGGAAATAAAAAAATTAGAGTAGGTATTAAAGATCAGCGAAAAGAAATAAAAACTTCAAGGTTTGTTGCCAGTGATATTGTAATTCTGTCAGAGACAGCAGAGGATTTGGAAGAACAGTTGAACGGAATGGACATTGTCTTGAAAGGAGGATGTAAGATGAACATCAACAAAAGCAAAACAGGGATAATGGAATGTTATTGAATTAAATCAGGTGATGCTAAGGAAATTAGCTTAAGAAACGAGACACTTACAGTAACAGATGACTTTTGCTATTTGGGCACCAAAATAACTAATAATGTCTGAAGCAGAGAGCATATAAAATGTGGACTGGCAATGGCAAGAAAAGCATTTCTGAAGAAGAGAAATTTGGTAACAACGAATATAGATATAAGTGTTAGGAAGTCATTTCTGAAAGTAGTGGTCTAGGGTGTAGCAATGTGTGGAAGTGAAACATGGACTATATACAGCTTAGATAAAAAGAGAATAGAAGCTTTCGAAAGGTGGTATTACAGAATAATTCTGAAGATGAGATGAGTAGATCACGTAACTAGCGAGGAGATACTGAATAGAATTAGGGAGACACGAAATTCGTGACAAAACTTGACTGAAGGAAGGGATCGGTTGATTCTGGGATTCTGAGACATCAGTCTAGTATTGGAGGGAAGTGTGAGGGCTATAAATCGTTGAGGGAGACCAAGAGATGAGAACAGTAAGCAGATTCAGAAAGATGTAGGTTGCAGTTATTCAGAGATAAAGAGGCTTGCATCAGGATAGAGTAGCATTGAGAGCTGCATCAAACCAGTCTTCAGACTGAAGACCACAACAACAAGAAATGTATACTTTTATGTTTTTATGTTCAACTGTAAATGTTAACTTGCATTGGATATTATTTAAAATGTTAACTAATTCATCAATTCCCGTCGACCCTCAACCTTCGTCTGGCAGTGTACATCCACCGCTCTGGAGTCTGAAGATGACTCTATGAAAAAGTCGAAACCGGTCACTCACTACAATAAAAAAAATTGCGATCAAGACTGTTTTAAATTTTAATTTTAACAAATTTTAAGATCGCTGACTATGTTTTCTAGAATTTCAACCATTTTAAACAGGAAGTTTCCCGTGTGGATGCCTGTACCGGCTAAAGGCAGTTTCTCCAGTTCATTCCTACTGAAAGTACAGTGTCTGTTTGTCGTGGATGCAGTGTGCCCTGGACTTTCACTATGATGTGACGTCTGAATACTGCAAGATCCTTAGCCAAATTATCGTGAAACAACAGACAGCGAACTTGAAAACCTATGGGAAAATGACTCAATTATCCCTAGATAATAAACAAATCTATAATCACACAACATGAGCGGAGTGCAATGACCGTTATCTTTTCTGAATAATAACTGATCGTTGAGTTTGGCCAAAATGCATTACAATAAAACCACCTCAGTGATGACAAACTTCGATCTACAATACGTTATATTTATTATTACTGGAAAAGTTGGACATTAGTTAAAATAATCCTGAAATTTAAATCAAGTCTAACGGATTTTTATTTGCTGTGAATGCTAGACAAAGTTCTCAAGAAATTGACAGAGAACAAAGTTCTGCATAATCTCGATTGAACCGTCTCAAATTGCTGGGGACGTAACAAATTATGTGGAACACTGCATGGAGAAATTGTAACAGGATATTCTTATCTGCAACAGTTCACAAATTCAAAGTTAATGAGGTAAAATCAACAAGTATAATCAGATAGGCAAGTCAAGATGCAGCCAAGACCAATAAAACAGGGAGCTGCTCAGAATATGGATCACACGGTCGCCAGTGCGACATTTATGTTTCCCCAAAAACAGCAAAGCGTGCGCTCATCAGTACGAAACGGCACGCGGGAGACCAATGGTACAGTCGCCAGTATACGAAATGCCACGAAGCTCCATTCTCCACCCTCAGCTCCCTGCTTTTCGAAAAACTGTACATCGAAGGGATGACTAAATGCTGTTGTCAATGTGACGGACAAGAATACTGCTTGTTTCACGAAAAAAGTGAGGAACACAGCAGGAACTTCCCGGAGTTGGAGTACAAAACGCACTTCGACAAACACGAGGTTCGTACCAGCCTGGAGCAGTGTCTTCTCGAATGGTCGGCTTCTTCACGCCAAGCATGGTAGTGGGGCGACGCATACAACCGGATAACCCAAATTTTTTGAAAGCGAAAGCAGATGTCTTCCTCTTGCCGACCGGGCAGCATCGTGGTATTTCGGCCTTTGATGTTCATGCAGATGAGGCAAAAATATCTTGTTCAATTATTCCTTGGTAGCACGGCGTACTCTTCCATCAGCCAAGGAAACAGAAGAACGAAGCTGAACACAGCCCCAATTTCGTGAAATTGCCCATCTTCCTGGGAAGGTTTGTCTCTCCTAACGAGATTGTCTAACTGTCTTCTGTCGACAAAGAGGAAGCTGAGATCGCACCTTAAGAACACACCACCATTGAAAAACCCGTACTTGCAAGCTATCATGTCCAGTGCTCTCAATAAAATAATCACGAAACTGTGGCAGAAAAATGAAACAATATAGCTTAGCGGTATGTGACAATAATAGCACAGTATGAACAAGAAACTGCGACGTTGATCATTGACTCAACAGCTGACCAAACGAATTAAACGGAAGAAGGAATTTTCGTGCTGGAAATTATCCGTACTTTTTGCAGGATACATCGTCGTACCCCTCCTAAAGACACCATGTATAAATGAACTGACAGATACTCTCGGAAGCTCAGCGAGGCTTTTCGCACATGCTGTTGTACACTGAAGAGCCAAAGAAACTGGTACACTTGCCTAATATCGTGTAGAGCCCCCGCGAGTAAGCATGGACTCTACTAAAGTCTGAAGTAGTGCTGGAGGGAATAGACACCATGAATCCTGCAGGGCTGTCCATCAGTCCGTAAGAATACGAGGGGGTGAAGATCTCTTCTGAACAGCACGTTGCAAGGCATCCCAGAATAACGTTAATGTCTGGGAAGTTTGTTGGCCAACGGAAGTGTTTAATCTCAGAAGAGAGCTTCTGGAGCCACTCTATGCAAATCTGCACGTGTGGGGTATCGCATTGTCCTGATGGAATTGCACAAGTCCGTCGGAATGCTCAATGGACACGAATGGTTGCTGATGATCAGGCAGGGTGCTTACTAACGTGTCACCTGTCAGAGTCGTATCTAGACATATGAGGGGGCCCAAATCACTCCAACTGCACACGCCCCACATCACTACAGAGCCTCCACCACCTTGAACAGTCCCCTGCTGACATACACAGTCCATGGATTCATGAGGTTGTCGCCATACCCGTACACGTCCATCCGCTCGATACAATTTGAAAAGAGACTCATCCAACCAGGTAACATGTTTCCAGTCATCAACAGAGCAATGTCGGTGTTGACGGGCCCAGGCAGACGTAAAGGTTTGTTCCGTGCAGTCATCAAGGGCACACGAGTGAGCCTTCGGCTCCGAAAGCCCATATCGGCGATGTTTCGTTGAATGGTTCGCACGCTGACACATTTTAATGGCCCAGCATTGAAACCTACAGCAGTTTGCGGAAGAGTTGCACTTCTGTCACGTTGAACGATTCTCTTCGGTCGTCATTGGTCCCTTTCTTATAGGATCTTTTTCCGGCCGTAGCGACTTCGGAGATTTGATGTTTTACCGGATTCCTGATATTCGCGGTACACTCGTGAAATTGTCGTACCGGAAAATCCCCATTCATCTACCTCGGAATGCTGTGCTCCATATTTCGTGCGCCGACTATAACATCACGTTCAAACCCACTTAAATCTTGATAACCTGCCACTGTAGCAGCAGTAACCGATCTAACAACTGCGCCAGACACTTGTCTTAAATAGGCGTTGCCGTCCGCAGCGCCATATTCTACCTGTTTACATATCTCTGTATTTGAAGACGCATGCCAATACCAGTTCCTATGGCGCTTCAGTGTATAAGGGAACTTTAGAAAGTAAGTTAGACGCTATTATGGCATGTTAAGTGACTTTTATTGAATGCTACACAGTATATTTCAAAATGACACAGATACCTGACGCTATTTTCAACACAGTTAACAGGTCTCTGCAAATAACGGCTGAAACGTCCTAACAATCGTTCAATTCCTCGACATAGAAATCATCTCCTTTCTCACAAAGCCATTCAAGAACTGCTGTGTGAACGTCCTCTCGTTGGGAAATCTTTCCCCACATTTTGTTCCCGGCTATTGTCTTCTGTGAACGATGTCGATGGACTTCCTTTCCGATCAGCATCACCTACGTCTGTGTGGCCTTGGTGAAATTTTTGGTATCTTTCCACTAGGGCTGGACGCGAAGTTGCATTTGGCCCAAATATACCCATAATTTCACGGTGAATCTGCGTGCATTTTAGGCTTTTGCGTACAAGAATCTTAGTGTCCCGAGTACTTCAACTTTGCAACACGTTTCCGGTTGCTGCACCTTTCCACTCTCACACTGCGAAGCACCTGTTATCAGTACCGCAGCAGAACTGTATGTGTCGGAAACCTGGAACATGTACTCCCTTCTGATAATGTGTCACTCTCGATGCGCAGTGGTTTTAGTGTGGGACAACATGTGTAACTTACTTCCTGAAGTCCTTACATACACTATGTCATCAAAAGTATCCGGACATCTGGGTGAAAATGACTTACAAGTTCGTGGCGAACTCCATCGGTAATGTTGGAACTGAATATGGTGTTGGCCACCCGCTTCCACTTTCGGAGGCATACGTTCAACCAGGTGCTGGAAGGTTTCTTGGGGAGTGGCGGCCCGTTCTTCACGGAGTGTTGCACTCAGGAGAGGTATCGATGCCGGTCGGTGAGGCCTAGCACGAAATCGACGTTCCAAAACATCCCAAACGTATTCTATAGGATTCAGGTCAGGATTCTGTGCATGCCAGTCCATTACAGGGATGTTACTGTCGAGCAACCATTCCTCCATAGGCTGTGCATTATGGACAGGTGCTCGATCGTCCCCCCCCCCCCCCCCCCCATGAAAAACACGACCACACCATAACACCACCGCCTCCAAATTTTCCTGTTGGCACTACACACGCTGGCAGATGACGTTCAACGGGCATTTGCCACACCAACACCCGGCCATCGGTTCGCCACATTGTGTACCGTGATTCATCACTGCACACAACGTTTTTCCACTGTTCGATCGTCCAATTTTTACGCTCCTTACACTAAGCGAGGCGTCGCTTGGCATTTACCGGCGTGTTGTGTGGCTTATGAACAGCCGCTCGACCATGAAATGCAAGTTTTCGCACCTCCCGCTTGTCGTAGTACTTGCAGTGGATCCTGATGCAGTTCGGAATTCCTGTGTGATGGTCTGGATAGATGCCTTCCTATTACACATTACGACCCTCTTCAACAGTCGGCGGTCTGACAGTCAACAGACGACGTCGGCCTGTACGCTATTGTGCTGTACGTGTCCCTTCACGTTTTCACTTCACTGTTACATCAGAAGCAGTGGACCTAGGGATGTTTAGGAGTGTAGGAATTTCGCGTACAGATGTATGACACAAGTGACAACCAATCACCCGACCACATTCGGAGTCCGTGAGTTCCGCAGAGCGCCCCATTCTGCTGTCTCGATGTCTAATGACTACTGAGGTCACTGATACATAGTATCTGGCAGTAAGTGGCAGCACAAAGCACCTAATATGAAAAGTATGGTTTTGGGGTGTCCGGATACTTTTAATCACATAGTGTATATAGCGAGGCCAAGATCCTATATGATTATAGCGAACTGCAGGAAGAACTGCAGACAATCAATGCTGATGCACGAAACCTTAGTTGGACCTAAGAGAAATATATGTTATTTAACCATGTTGGTTCCTGTCAATCTCTTTGGCTGTTACTCTATTAATGGTTGTTAGTTGAAAATTAGGTGGACTGATAAGGTAAGGAATGAGGAGGTTCTACGCAGAATCGGAAAGGAAAGGAATATGTGGAAAACACTGATAAGGAGAAGGGACAGGATGATAGGACATCTGCTAAGACATGAGGGAATGACTTCCACGGTACTAGAGGGAGCTGTAGAGGGCAAAAACTGTAGAGGAAGACAGAGATTGGAATACGTCAAGCAAATAATTGAGGACGTAGGTTGCAAGTGGTACTCTGAGATGAAGAGGTTAGCACAGGAAAGGAATTCGTGGCGGGCCGCATCAAACCAGTCAGTAGACTGATGACCAAAAAAAAAAAAAAGTGAAGAATGCCACCAGTCACAAATGAATGTACCGTAATGCGGATAAACATGCACTCATTAGCATTCATTTACATTTTTGGCGACAAAACTCCGAAACAACTAAATCGTAATACATCTAAAGTTTGCAGCTGGAGCGTCTACCGTGGAATAGCCACATAAAACGACACTGCCTGATAAAAAAGTGACACACCCAGAAGACATTATTGCATATCAAATTAACTTCATATACGTACATAGCGTAGGTAGGTACGCAGATGATTGGAGTTGCATTTCTCTCTGACAGGTAGAAGGGCCACCAAAGTGTATTAGTGTGTTCGTGTTTATTGTTGTTATCAGGCCTGGTTGAGCACATAATGGGCGTGAACAGCTTCAAATGATGAGTGATCACTGTGAAGGATATGGAGATGCCGCCTACTCGAGGAAGACAGCGTTATCAGCACCTGGCAGTGAAAGAGGCCTCTCGTTGTGTGTCTCCATATGACAGTAGCCCTATATTGGATTGCATGCCAAATTGGGAGCAGGCACGCTCGTCGTCAAGGATCCGGTCGGCTATGTTTGACCACAAAAGGGAGGATCGCCGTACTTTGCACCAAGCACATCGTAACCCATTCACATCGCCACCTGCCATCAGAGGACATACTGTTTCATCCTCCGCCATTGGCGGAGATAAGTAGCAGCTGGACCAGGCTGCTATTAACAGCACAACACAAACAGCTGCGTATGCAGTGCCGCCGTGACCGGAAAGTTTGGATTGCTGATGAATGGCTTCGCATTCTGTTCAGCGACGAATTGCGGATCTGCACTGCGCCGGATGACCATCATCGGCGAGTATGGCTGCGACGTGGGGACAGATTCCATTCTTCCAGTGTTTTGGAGCGTTCTCTTACTCATTGCGTCACGGTCTAGGGAAACATCGGGTATGACTTCAGGTAACGGCTGGTAGTGAATCATGGAGCGCTGACGGCACAACGGTACGTTAGGAACACGCTACGTCCTCATATGTTATTTCTCATGCAACAGTACCGTGGTGCCATTTTTCAAGTGGACAACGCTCGTCCACACATGGCATTTGTCTGCATGACCCGTCTGCATGCTAATGAGATACTCCAGTGTCTAACGAGATCCCCAGATCTGTTCTCGACAGGACATGTGTGGGACCAGCTCGGAACTGAAGTCTGTCCCTGTGGCAGTACCCGTAATTTCAAGCATGAGTTCTAACATTTTCGAGACAGCCTGCGTCAGGAGAGGGCACAACGGCTTCATGACACCCTTCCCAGCCGAGTCATGCATCCAGACCAGAGGGGCTCCATTGTAATAATGAGAAGTGGCCTCGCGCTGCCAAATTCTTCGTAAATTTGACTCGAGTTTGTGATCACTGAAAAACATCACGTACCCTCTCATCCCGTAAAGTTTCATTTCATTTCCTCCTTCCCTTGCGGATGTTTAACATTTCTCGTCAGGAAGTGTAGTTGTACCGAAGGTAGGTGGCAGATTGAGATTCACTGCAAAAGCTCTTGGGATACGTAATTCTTCCATGAAAGAGGTAGCGTATAGAACGATCATTCGATGGATTCTCGCGTCTTGCTCTTCGGTCTTTTTTCTTTACCAGGTAGGACTGACAGAAAAGAATAATGGAAGAGTACAACTTATTGTCACGGGTTAGTTTTGTAACTACAGGGTGGTGCAAAACAGGTATCAGAAAGTTTTTGTCTTCTACAAAATGACATAGGGTGATAGATTCTTGTTATCATATTTACGCTATAGCAGAGAACCGGAAAATTAATGCAAAAGGTTTTCAGAGTGCTTTCCATTTGCAGTAAAGAGTGTGTAAAGCCTTGAACTGAATTCCGTGACGATTTTCTGAAGAATATTATTTTACACTTCACGCATCCCTATGGAAATTGCAATAGCAACATTCTGGAAGGTTGCAGATGAATCACTGTAGACTCTATTAGAAATAATCGCACGGGTTGAGATCGGGATTACAAGAGGGGTATTCCGTACTGTGTGGCGTCCCCGCACTCCAACAGCGTGCTGATATTATCGACGCCGTAGAGCTGCTACTGCCACAGCTCTCGCAGGGGAGTTGAGACACGATGCGCGATGACGTAGGTCCCCGTTGGTGAACGGGGGACAGAAATGCGAACTCTTACGATGGATGCTTCCTCTGATTTAAGATTTAATGATTCATTGCCCGGATATGCAGTAGTTGTTAAATCTTATCTCATCCGCATCGTACACACCACCAATTGCGAGGAAACATTGTAATTTTCAGTCTTCTCGTACGTTGCTGGCTCGTTGCTATGGGGTTGTTGAACCTGTATGAAGCGAGATCCACAGATACTCTTTGATAACGTCTGAGTGAACCTACGCCGTAATGTAAAAAAAATGTTCAAAAGTTCTCTTTTCAATTAATGGAGTAGGTATTTTGATATTCAGATTAAATTTTCCCTGGTGAACAGTCGTTGGTTAACTATCATTGATTAAATCACTTAATAATGTAGTCCACGCTTGATATTTCACTTCGAACGAACAGTTTATTGTTCCTTGGCCACTAAATACTTTATAACTTTCGCACCACACGCACACGCAGTTGGTTGGTAAAGTCAGTTCTATTAAAATTAAGTTTCTTGACAATTACGACAACTTGACTATTCAGCGTAATTGTATTATCTTCGTGAAGTCGTGTAATTGTGTCCTACTCGAGACTAATTGAGTGTAGTCCTTTGATATACTATCCACTCTTATTTTAGTTCCAACTATTTGAAAGTCAAGTCCAATATTCACTAGTTTCGTCAATAAAGTTCAATTAACCCGGTATGCAGGGTTAAACGCGTCTATCGGCTACTGTCTCTGCTTAGAAAATCAGTTTCCGAAGTTCGTGAATCACGTCACGCATGAAACACTTCTGAATGCAAAACAATCTCGTCGCGTTCCGTACTCTCAACAACTAAGACAAGAATTGTTCTCGCACATCTTTACAGGAAGAGAGCCAGCAAGCGACTTCTTCTGTGAAAGAGTATTGTAGGCGCATTGAATTTCTTCGTTGCGCTTACAACTCTCTTCCACATAAAAGTTATCTCTGACTAACATCACCTTGGACTTAGCTTTCAAGATATTAAGTGCAATTATCACTCGGATATTTGTCCATTAATTAAATCTGAGGTTTCTTCCTCCTCTTTTCATAACAAAAACTCTCAGTGATGTATAATGTTGTCGTTATCAAAACTTCTTGGTGTTAGCTTATCGGCAAAGATGTCGTATTTGCCAAGATAACTCTTCCCTACTTCATATTATGATATTCTGTCTTAATTGACTTTAAGGGGTCGTTGGGGTGTTATAGTACCATTTCCAGTGAATGCTAAGGTGTCCAGGGCAACGAACTGTTCTCGCAACAGCCTTTGAAAGAAACTGAAGACGTCCGCAGTAGTGTTTGGATGTATTCCGCTCTGCATGAACCAGCAGTTTCGGAGCATTCGGCTGCATCGTGCAACCGGTACAAATTCATGTTCCAGCAATTGTCCGTATTTGTCTCCTGTGACAAGTCCGTCCATAAAAATGGACCCAATAATGCTTGTTGCACATATTGCGCAACAAAAAAATGGTTCAAATGGCTCTGAGCACTATGGGACTTAACATCTATGGTCATCAGTCCCCTAGAACTTAGAACTACTTAAACCTAACTAACCTAAGGACATCACACAACACGAACCAGAGAAAATCCCTGACCCCGCCGGGAATCGAATCCGGGAACCCGGGCGTGGGAAGCGAGAACGCTACCGCACGACCACGAACTGCGGACGCGCAACAAACAGTGAGTTTTTGTTGAGAAGGTGGTGCAGCACCTTGAGTGTTTGGGTTCTCCGTAGCCCAGTAGCTCCAGTTCTGTTTGTTGACGAAGTCATGGGGAGGAAAGTTTGCGTCATCTTGACGAACTCATGAGGAGGGGAGTGTGACTCATCACTAAACCACATCTGATCAGTATCGAGTGCTCCAATTTCAAAGGCCTCAATCATCTCAATTCCAAAATAATATCGCAGCTCCAAGCCCCTGTTCTTCAAAGGTTGGCAGGGTTGTATTTTGTGATGGAAAAGTTAAAGCTTCTCTTCCATTATCCTCTGGAGAGACCATCGTGACATCCGAAGTTGCTACACTTGTTGATGTGCTGAGCTCCTCACGGAAAAAGGTTCGCACTCGTTCCATATTCTCCAGGGTTAAAACTGACACTAGTTTTCCTGACTAGCCTTTCTTGGAAAATGTAGGGATCCTATCTTTTCAAAACAACTCACGGACCCATTAAAAAACAGCGAAAACATTACATATAACCTGTATTAGCGGATTCTTGAATTTCATTATTACGATTTAACTGTACTTCTGCAGCAGCGTCCTCCTCCCCTCCCCCTCCATCCTCTCCCCCCCCCCCCCCCCCCACCGCCTTTATAAATGGTCATTCTGGACGGTATTGTTCTTGGACCAAACGTGCTTTGAATGCGCGTCCCGCTACAACGATACGTCCAGAATTTGCTTGAAAGGTCTTTCAACCAGAAAACGCTATTCCAATGGTAGAGCTTCCATTCTGAAATGTGCAGTGAGACATCAGTGAGTGAGGTATAAAATTTTGAGAGATGCAGCACCACGCCATTACCAGGAGAATCATATTATTCTTGAGGAATCAAGTTAGCCAAGTTCGCTAGTAATTATTTTAATTACTATGACCGGTTGCGACAGGTCCACGCAGTCGTCATCGGATCTTGTAACAATATTAACTGTACATACTTGTTACAGTACTGAAAATCACATAGCGATGTTGCGTCAGATAAAACGTGGCGGGGAACATCACAATGCACAAATAAAACAGCTCATAATTAAAACACACATGTTGTACTGATGTCCCACCATACACCAGTCGCTTGACACGACAATGTCGGATCATCACTATGTGACTTTCAGTACTAGTATTGGTTAAAAACAGTATTGGTTGCAATTTTAGTTTTTTATTTTTCAACGACGCGTTTCGCCTTATTTAGGCATCTGCAGGTTATCTTAATTTGGTATTTCGTAGAAGAATCCTTTAGTCAGTGTAGCCAAAGTACTGCAAGAAGCACGTACAATTAATAATGTTACAAGATCCGATGATGACATCGTAGATCTGTCGAAACCGACCATAGTAATTAAAATAATTACTAGCGACATTGGCTAACTTGACCGGCCGCTGTGACCGGGCGGTTGTAGGCGCTTCAGTCCGGAGCCGCGCTGCTGCTACGGTCGCAGGTTCGAATCCTGCCTCGGGCATGGATGTGTTTGATGTCCTTAGGTTAGTTACGTTTAAGTTGCTCTAAGTCTAGGAGACTGATGACCTCAGATGTTAAGTCCCGTAGTGCTTACAGTCATTTGAACGATTTTTGGCTAACTTGATTCTTCAAGAGCAATATAGTTTTCAAATGGCCCCAAATTGACGCAATGTCAGACGTAAAGAAGGAGAATCATTTACAGCGTACAAAAAAACCACAGAATACAAATACTTTCTAACAGCTATATTGCGCTACCCTGTACGAATGTAGTGGTAGACTTTATAGGAGAGGCGATGAGCATCTCTGTAAGGTTTACAGTTAAAATCCCCAGAGCATACATTCCAAGAAGAGCCAGGCAACAAATCACTTCCTCCCACGCACGAGAACATCCCATGAAATGACCACAACGGAAAAATTATAGAAATTTGAGCTCCTATGGCGGCTTACTGACACTCTTCACACTCATAGTTCGCGAATGGAACAGGAAATGAGGGAAATGATTGTGGTATCCGAAGTACTCTCCGTGACAGTTTTCTCTCTCCTCCCCCGCTCCCCTATCTCTTCTCCCCATACGCACGCACACGGACGCACACACAGCGTAAGGTTGTCTGAGGATACAAATGTGCATGAAGCTGTAAACAAATCCTTTTTTTTCTATCCAGGATCCACACTGGGAATTCCTCCTACACGCGAGTGTCACCAAAATACCGTGGTGTGACGTAGCGGTCCTGGAATCACAGGCGATCCCACACAGCGTTGTTCCGCTTCCATAAGTCGCTCTGCAGGTTTCGCAAGGAGTAGACCGACCGACCGACCGACCGACAAGCTCGCGCGCCAGAGAAAGTGCTTCAGCCTTTGTCCTCTCGTGTACGTTACCTTTACTAAGAACTCGACAACAGTCGCAGCTTGGGGGCTTTTTCATCTCCCTGCCACTCTGCATGCAAGGGTTCACCCACAGTCTATCGACTTACGAGCTTTCTCCGAATTTTTCCTCTGCAAATACAACAATTCACTTTGTTTTCCTACTTGCCACTACTTCACTTATAGTGTATATGGTTCTTGTTCATGTGGGCAGACGACCTTTATGATGTCAAAACGTTGTCTCAATCAAACTTGTGTACATTAACTGTCTTCCATTCGTCTGCATCAGATTCTGTATCTGTTTTATACAAACAATCTCATTCATCAAATCAGAAAATATCCCTTAAGAAATTGCGTAATTTTGATGGGGGATTCATACTTTCCTTGGGGCTGCTTGATTCAGGATTGTATACTTGACCCAGAGCCTAGTTCAGGTTTCCATGGTTTCCTCATACCTCCTCACGCGAACAACCAGGTCTTTCTTACCAGTTCGCCATAGCCGACGTCTTCCTCTATCCATCTCTACGACTAACATTTGTAAAATGACGTAAATCTTGTGCTGAATAATCATTATTATTTATGCGAATGAGCACACTTAGGTCTGCGCAAATTTGTTAGAAACATTGGTTGTCTTTCCTCTGTAACCATATTTCTTTCATTAAATTACAGTCGTCGTATTTCCTTGCTTCAGATCCAGTTTCTCCATTCTTCTTCAGTTTCTCATCCTAGTCAACTGGCTATTGTTGAAAATAAGACCGAAAAATTTTCCTGTACTCTGGGTATCTTATTGATTAAGTGCCGAAAATTTTACATCCTTTTTTATCCTCCCAAATCATTTCATGGTCTGTTATCGCTGTACGCCTATTTTCATGTCAGCTATTTATCTTATTAATCTGTCTGGGGTGGTACTCTAAATATGGCCAAAAAACTTTAATCTGCATATTCTAATGCCCCAATAAATTTTTGTGTATCATTTGATCTCTTCACTGCTTCTTGCAGATAGTCTGAACTGACTGCTAATGCATTTGGGTTCAAGGATCTTTCTCAGAGATTTTTGTACTATTTTCCACTGCTTTCGATATCAGCATTCCTGGCCAAAATTAGTATGACTGGTGCAAGGAGACAGTGTGGTTCAGTGATGGAATTGTGTTTTAGGTTGGTGCGTTTGGAGATGCACTTTTTGTTGTAGAATTTTGGGTGGTCAGGCGTCTGATTGCCATGCAGCGGACCAGAGTTCGATTCCCGGCGAGGTCGGAGGTTTTCTCCGTTCAGCTACTAGGTGTTGTCCTCATCGTCATTTCATCAGCGTCGACACGCAAGTTGCCCAGTGTGGCGTCAACTGAAAAGACTCGGCGGCCGAACTCCCCCACGTGGGAACTGCTCGCCAACGGCACCATACTATCTTTTTTTTCGACCAACTAACTTCATTAACGTCATTTCCAATCCGATATTCCTTAATTATCGCGTCGGCGTACTTAAAGCGTTGAACTCACCTGATTTCGGCCAATATGTTTCTGTGTATCTTTATGATTTCTTGTTGAAACTTATTTCGAGTGAAATCTACAGACCTATTTTTTCTGCAATTTGTTTTACGAGTTCAATCTGTCTATGGGTTGTTGTATTATAATATTATCTCTGAAAGCAAGGTTATTTAATTACTGGTTATCATTTCCATTCTAAATCTTCGTATTTCAAACGTTTACATTTATCATCCTTTTCTTCCAAAACGTAATTACTTCTTCCATAACTGACACACATGTAAAGTTAATAAAAAGTAAAGCAAATAAACATAAACAAATTCAGTCAGGTCCATGAGATATACTGCTCCGATGTAAACTATGCGACCACTTGTGTATTGAACATAACACTACTATTAAATCAACACTTCCGCCCTACCAGTTTAAAAACTCCTTCCTCCTGAACCCAGTACCTGAATAAAGGAACAGTAAGGTTTGAAGTTCCTTCAATAGCAATGTCAGTAGGTACAAGCTCAGACTGGACAAATATGTTGAAGGAAATTAAATGTAAGCCTCTCGGCATATATCTCAAACTTCCTACAAACCATAGTAAACCTAAATGTGGGCGACCAGATAGTGATTCGAATCCGGCTCCTGAATGTCAGTGCCTTAACTGCTCTGACAACAGCTGAGGGTATATCATTTCTAACTATTGTTCTAAAGAATATTCAGATCTTCAGAAAATCTAATGCCTGTGACAGATTACATTTAGCAACATTAAATATTCAACAATTAGCGTCCGAGCTACGTCCCCAAAAATACTGGACTGTATTTCCATCGACCATCTGAGCACCTTCTTTTCAAACGCCCCACTGCTTCCTTCTCCCCGGTTTCTTCATATCTATCAAGGACATGCCGCCCATTTGCGTAAGAAAATAGCTTTAAAGCGGTATCATATTATATCTTTCTTTTCTGTTTAAAGTAATACTTATTTAACGGAGATTAATAAAAAGACCATTTTAATACGAATACTTCGGCGACAGTTAATTATGCAGCCAAATGAATGATTAAACTCATTGCGGAAATGGACTGCTTTTTATACGAAAAAGAAATTATCTTCAAATTAACAAATAAAGTTATCAAACAGAACTTGATACACAGCGAACTGATATAATATGGCTGATCTGTTGCTAAAGTTTGATTAAAGTAGGGTGAGAAGTAGAAAATAAATGGCTACGTGCAAGTAGGACACGCGCTCTGGGGTTTCCGTACATACTTAAAGGATGTACATAGACAATTCATCCATTCCGGGAAGAGAAAATCTCGACGAATTTTATGTGTCATTGACATTGATACTGAAAGGATATCGGTGCCGGAAATTCGAAGTCATTAGAGAATGTTTTAATTTCAAGTTTGCTGTTGTATAACAAATTAAAAGAAAAATTTTTGTGTGATATAATCACAAATTAATAATTTTCTGATTTTTTTTTCCTGTACTTGTACCTTGAAATCTTATGTAGTGCCAAATTTTACGATTCTAGTCAGAGGGAAGCACACTATAGTGAGTATGCGTGTATCAAAATATGTGCCATACATGGCCTTATGTTTTGTTTACATTGACTTAGCATACTTTCACTACACCACTAAGGGACCATAGACCTTAGCATGTGACATAACATAGAAACTTTGTCGCTATTCCAGAGAAAAAGGGGCCTTAGTAGATGGACAGGCAGACAACAAACGATTAAAAATATTTTTTCATGTGACATAATTAAAAATGAGCACTTTTCGGATTTTTCCTGTACTTGTACAGTGAAACCTTGCTTCCTGCCAAATTTCATGGTTCTAGGTCAACAAGAAGCACCCTATAGCTCTTGATGAGTGAGCTTGCAAGGATCAAAATATGTGACGTAAATGGCCGTATATTTTGATTAGATGGACTTAGAAGCGTAAAATCCTTACGGCGCCAAGGGATCATACGTAGTATGTGACAAATTCCAATATGATATTTTCCTGAGGAAGAGGATTTTTAACAAGTCGACGGACAGAGAGACAGATAGACGGATGGAGTGATCATAAGTGTTCCGTTTTTACCGTCTGAGGTACGGAATCCTACAAAGAACTTTCTCCGTAACTTACGGTAGAGCAACAAAAAAATTTCAAATAACTAAGAATTCAGTTTTACCAAAGTTTGACTTCTTGAAGTGGAATCAAGAGAAACTCGAAGTAAGGGCATCCCTTACAACAATAAAGTAGTATTACTGCAGTTTCAATAACATTTGTATTTCTGTACAAAGAGAAACAGAAAGTAAAAACTATACCTTAAAAAGAATTTGATCTTTTGTACCAGTCTCATTAATTGTTATTTATTTTTGCATTTCAAGCGAAAATCGCCTACAAACTTCCTAAAAAAAACACAAGAACAGTTCAATTTTATTTTGTAAAGAAATCAGAGATCTTTCTCTGCTTCAGTCGCCTACAGCGAGTAGGGTGATGTGAATCTTCGGTCTTAAACAAGGCCGAAAACCAGGCAAAATCGCCGTGAGCGTTGAGGCAATTATGCCTTCGACGCACCAGGTAGATCTAGAACACCGTCTCGTACTGCATGAAGAAGTCCGTAACTGCCTGCTGCACATCCTCGTGTGACAGGAATCGTCAACGTTCAAAGCCTTTTTTGAGGGACAAAAGTCGTGATAAACGCATGGGGAGAGGTCAGGACTATAGGGAGGGTGTTCGAGTGTCTCCCATTTGAGGTGGCGTAACTACGGTGTTACATTTGTGATGTTAGGACGTGCATTAACTCTACCAGTATGGATCTTGTCGCATCATCCCACAACAGTGGTTTTTGACAGATAGGCCACCCAGGACTGCCAGCTACCCCGATTTGGGCGGGATTGTCTCGATTTTTCTGTTGAAAACCAGACTCCCGATTAAACCCTGTCGGGATACATAAAAACCCCGGTCAGATCGGAACGGATAATATTTCACACAATATAGTCTGTTCATTATACGAGTTAAGAGGCACTCTTGCAAGTTGTAACTGAACTTCAAAATAGAGCTCGTAGTCCTAAAAGACTAGAGCTCAACAACTGTTCTGAGTGCCAACTCAAGTTGTCTGATCAGCTCCCTAGGCCTGAATCGCTGTATGACGATGACTAAACACCAATTTAGGACAAAAAAGTCCTCAATCGGAAGAAGTTAAAAGGCTTTTGGTCGACAGTAATTTGTTTCTGGCTGCAGCCAACGTTACGTACAAGTGTCGCTCCAAAAGAAATGCACACTATTTTTGTAAAAATACAGTTTTCATTCTGCATGTGTGAAAGTTTTACAGTGTGTAGATACATCCTTTCTGCTTGTTTTCAAACTTAGTTCAACCTGTTCCCGTAGTGGCGCCGTCACAGCATGTCTTCAAGATGGCTGCTACACTTGACGTTCGTTAGAAGCAACGTGCTGTCATAGAATTCCTGTGTTGTGAAAACGAGACAGTGGGAAACATCCACAAGAGGTTGAAAAAGGTGTATGGAGATACTGCTGTCGATCGCAGTACAGTTAGTCAGTGGGCAAGCAGGTTACTTGATGAAAGCGGGAACGGCAATATTGAGGATTGTCCTCTCAGCGGCAGGCCTCGTACTGCAGACAATGTGCAGAGAGTTAACGAATTCGTGACTGCTGACAGACGCATCACAGTGAACGAATTGTCACTCTACGTTGGGACAGGGGAAGGAAGTGTTTGCAGAATACTGAAAGTGTTGGTGTCAAAAAAGGTTTGTGTCAGGTGGGTTCCCAGTATGTTGATAGTGGCTCACAAAGAAACAAGAAAAACGGTATGCAGCGAACTTTCGGAACAGTAAGAGAATGGTGGAGATGAATTTCTCGGAAGAATTGTGACAGGTGATGAGACATGGCTCCATCATTTTTCACCAGAGACGAAGAGGCAATCAAAGGAGTGGCATCATGCAAGTTCACCCAAGAAAAAAAATTCAAAACCACACCTTCTGCTGGAAAAGTTATGGCTACGGTGTTTTTCGATTCCGAAGGACTCTTGCTTGTGGACATCGTGCCAAGTGGAACCACCATAATTTCTGATGCATATGTGACGACACTGAAGAAACTTCAAGCTCGACTGAGTCGTGTTCGACTACATCGGCAAAAGCAGGATGTTTTGCTGTTGCACGACAATGCACGGCCACATGTCAATCAAAAAACCATGGAAGCGATCACAAAATTCGAATGGACAACCCGCCTTACAGTCCTGACCTGGCTCCATGTCACTACATCTCTTTGGGAAACCGACACACTCTCTTTGTGGAACAAGGTTTGAAGATGATGACTCCCTTGTGCACGCTGCCAAACAGTGGTTGCAACAGGTTGGTCCAGAGTTTTACCGTGCGGGTATATAGGCACTGTTTCCAAGATGGAGTAAGGCAGTTCAGAAGGATGGAAATTATGTGGAGAAATGAAAATATAGTTCCTAAAGGATGTATCTACACACTGTAAAACTTTCAAACATGTAGAATAAAAGATGGATTTAAAAAAAGAGTGTGCATATCTTTTGGAGTGACCCTCATACATAGCTGCAGAGTAGTGTGTGAGGTAGCCACTGTTGTCTCCTATGTTACTGTGTGTTGTACTTCACTCTGTTTCTAGTGTTTCTTCCCCTTGATAGGTATACGTAATTGTTTGCAGTTATTATCTTTATTAAAAAGATCAGTACATATGAAGATTTCAGTTTCGATAGCGAACACCATTTAATCGATTTTTATCTCTGATTGCAGAAGTAGCTGTGGGTTGTTCAGTCCGCTCGGTGGCCTTGAATGGGAGGGTAGGACTTGCAGTCGGCTAACTTCCATAGAATTCAGAAGTGAGTCAGAAATATCGATCGAAACAGTTTGTTATTGTTACTGATGGTGAACAACTTTTACAATTGGATGTTCCTCAGCGAAACTAATGATTTACCATTGCCAAAAAATAAGCAAAAAGTGAATTTGAATACCAGCTTTAATAGCGAATGGTGTAAGGTTTACTGATGGCTTCCAAAACGTAAAGATGATTAACTAGATCACTGTCTGCAATGTGCGGTCGTGTCTAGATAAGCAACCATCGAGGCGAACGGCTGTGGAGCCTGATAGTGAGCTCTCGTTGACCACAATATCCGCCTGATGCAAACCTGACGGAACGCATCTTAGACGCTATCGAGTGCTATTTGCGTACAAGTCTGTATAAACAGGAATTCCATGAACTTGGGCGTAATCTCATGCCACATACTTCTGGAAACATAGCATAGACTTGTCTAATCCATGACACGCCGAATCACTACTCTATTGCGTCGAATGGTGGAGGAACATGCCGTTGATCATATCGTCATAACGTTGCGGCCTTCGCGCCAAGCTAACTTAAAGGTCAGTCAGAGTTCTTTTGAATTAAAGTTGGTGAAAATGTAGATCACTTTTTGAACCTTGTCTACGTTCTTTTTTTTTAATTTTTTGTTAACCAGTTTACCTTTACAGTAGGGTTTTCTGACGCGTTTCAACCAATTTCTGTTAATTTTTCGTGCCTGTTTTAATGTTTAACCTATTCTTTTCCACCAGTGTGCTCATCCTTTCCCACCAAATGTTGCAGAGTTAGTTTTCCATCTTCCATTACTAAGTACAACATAGGTCAGGCTTTCCGGAAAACAGTGATTTTTCTCTCGTGTGTCGTGAAATTTTGTTCTGTAGAGATGTTTACAAGTTTACAATACAACGCATTTACTTTATAACATGATGTGTATAATTTGTCAGCGAATCAGGGTCTGACACAGCAGGCAGGTATCAGTATTACCTGTGGTAATTTGAGCGACTATAAAAAATTGAAGAAATTGTTGAGAGTTAGCCGACTCTCACCAAAAAAATTTTCGCACGTTTATTTAACACAATAATTCACATAAGGGACACTTGAGCACACATAATTATTCAGTCAAGCACTTATAGAATCGCTGTTCACCATTAAGTTCCGTGATGACTGCCACAACTGTCACACAGTAGATACTCCTTGGTGAATGACCCTCGTGTCAGACTGAAACCCTAGATTCACCGCATGCAAAGACTCAAAACCAACAGTGTCTGCTGTTTTTTTGCCCCTTCTGCTCCCTCTAGTGTCATGAAGGTTATCCCCAGATGTCTTATGAGATCTACTGTCCCTTCTTTGGCCGGCCGAAGTGGCCGTGCGGTTAAAGGCGCTGCAGTCTGGAACCGCAAGACCGCTACGGTCGCTGGTTCGAATCCTGCCTCGGGCATGGATGTTTGTGATGTCCTTAGGTTAGTTAGGTTTAACTAGTTCTAAGTTCTAGGGGACTAATGACCTCAGCAGTTGAGTCTCATAGTGCTCAGAGCCATTTTGTCCCTTCTTCGTTTTAATGTTTTCCTTATTTTCCTTCCTTCACCGATTCTGTGGAGAACCTCCTCATTCCTCATCTTACCAGTTCACTTAAATTTAAACATGCTCCTGTAACACCACATCTCAGACGCTTCGATTCTTTTCTGTTCCGGCTTTCCCATAGTCCACGTTTCACAGCCATACAATTTTGTGCTCCAAACGTACGTTGTCAGAACGTTCTTCCTCAAATTAAGGCCTATATTTGATACCACTAAGTTTCTCTTGGCCACAAATGTCCTATTTGCCTGTGCTAAACTGCTTTTTGTGTCTGTCTTGCTTCGTCCATCATGAGTATTTTGCTACCTAGGTAGCAGAATTCCTTAGCTTCATCTATTTCGTGCTCACCAATCCTTTGTTAAGTTTCTCGCTGTTCTCATTCCTACTGCTTCTCACTACTTTCCCTTTCCTCGACTTACTTTCAGTTCCAATTCTGTACTCATCAGAATGTTCATTCCATTCAGAGGATCCTGTAGTTCTTCTTCACCTTCACTGAGGCTAGCTATGTCATCAGCAATCTTACGATTGATAGTCTTTCATCTTGAATTTTAATCCCAGTCCTGCACCTTCCTTTGGTTTCCATCATCTCTTCTTCCATGTACAGATTGAACAGCAGGGGCGAAAGACTACTTCCCTGTCATACACCCTTTTCAATTCGAGCACATCGTACTTGATAATCCAATCTTACGTTTCCTTTTTGGTTCTTGTACGTATTGTACACTGAAGAGCCAAAGAAACTGGTCTATATGCTTAATATCGTGTAAGGCCCCCGCGACCACGCAGAAGGGCCGCAACACGACGTTGCATGGACTGGACTAATGTCTGAAGTAGTGCTGGAGGGAATTGACACCATGAATACTGCAGGGCTGTCCATAAATCCGTAAAAGTACGATGGGGTGCACATCTCTTCTGAACAGCGCACCCAGATATGCTCAATATTGTTCATGTCTGGGGAGTTTGGTGCCCAGACAAAGAACTCAGAAGAGTGTTCCTGGAGCCACTCTGTAGCAATTCTGGATGCGTGGGGTATCGCATTGTTCTCATTAAATTGCCCAAGTCCGTCGGAATGCACAATGGGCACGAAAGGATGCAGGTAATCAGACAGGATGCTTACGTACGTGTCGCCTGTTAAAGTCGTATCTAGACGTATCAGGGGTCCCATATCACTCCAACTGTACACGCCCCACACCATTACAGAGCCTCCACCAGTTTGAACAGTCCTCTGCTGACATGCAGGGTCCTTGAATTCATGAGGTTGTCTCCAAATCCGTGCACGTCCATCGGCTCGATATAATTTTAAACGAGACTCGTCCGGCCATGCAACATGTTTCCAGTTATGAACAGTCCAATGTCGGCGTTGACGGGCCCTGGCCAAGCGTAAAGCTTTGTGTGGTGCTGTCACCAACGGTAGATGAGTGGGCCTTCGGCTCTGTGATGTTTCGTTGAATAGTTCGCACGCTGACACTTGCTGATGGCCCAGCATTGAAATCTGCAGCAATTGGCGGTAGGGTTTCACTTCTGTCACCTTGAACGATTCTCTTCAGTCGTCGTTGGTCCCGTTCTTGCAGGACCTTTTCCGACCGCAGCGATGTCGGAGATACGATGTTTTACCAGATTCCTGAAATTTACAGTACACTCGTGAAATGGTCGTATGGGAAAACCCCCACTTCATCGCTACCTCGGAGATGCTGTGTCCCATCGCTCGTACGCCGACTATAACACCACCTTCAAACTCACTTAAATCTTGATAACCTGCCATTGTAGCAGCACTAACCGATCTGCGCCAGACACTTAACCGATCTAACAACTGCGCCAGACTCTTGTCTTATATAGACGTTGCCGACCGCATCGCCATATTATGCCTGTTTATGTATCTCTGTCTTTGAATAAGCATGCCTATACCAGTTTCTTTGGCACTTCAGTGTATATTAGTCGTTCTTTCCTGTAGCTAGCTCCAATGTTTTTCGGTATTTCGAACATCACATAGCCACCTCTAAGCAGCTACGGTACTGGGCAAGTTTGACGTGCTAGCCATTTCTAGCATGCTGCCTGTCCCATGTACTGCTCGCGCCCCTCACTCCGCACGCACCTGGTCTCAATACCAGCCGGTACATGCGATAGTCACGTCTTTTCGCGGTGTGCTAAAGAAACTCCAGACAACCGAACACCGCCGCTAGCTTACCAAAATATGGATTTACAGTACACTCGTTACCTTACTCTCCCCTCCCCCCCCCCTTGCCCCAAATGAAAAACAGATCAATAACATTCTGCTCAGTTGTTGGTCAGTGTCAGTGTATACATCGCCAAAACGAGTACTCGTCCTAAAATTATATTTCAGTTTTATGATGGAGACTTATTATTTGTAATTGGCGAGCTAGTGCTTAAAGTGATGAAAGGACATTTTACTAAACGTTATCGACAAATTTTATGTGAAAGTAAAATAACAGCTTTAGAAAAATTCAAGCACATGTCGCTGTGTAATTGTCCCTTCTACTATACGACATCTGCAAGAACCAAGAGGGGAGAATAAGACTGGAAGAGCAAGAACGAAATATTGGGATTAAACACGGGGCAGGACAGGCATTAGACTTTCGCCCCTACTGCTGACTCCATAATTCGAAGAAGAAATGACGGAAATAAAAGAAACGTTCAAGAGTAGGATCAAAATTCAAGGAAAAAGAATATCAGTGATCAGATTCGCTGATTATATTACTATCTTCAGCGAAAGTGAAGAATTACAGCATCTGTTGAACGGAATGAACATTCTATGAGTACAAAATATGGACTGACAGTAAATCCAAGAAAGATGAAGGCAGTGAAAAGTAGTAGAAATGGGAACAGCGAGGAACTTCACATCAGAATTGGGGATTAAGAAATGGATGAAGTTATGGAATTCTGCTGTCTACGCATCAAAATAACCCATGATAGACGCTATCAAACATAAACCTTAATTTGAGAAAGAAATTTTTGGGATTGTACTTTTAGAGCACAACATTATAGGGAAGTGAAACATGGACTGTGGAAAAAACCTGAACAGAAGAGAATCGAGCTATTTGAGATGTGGTGCTACTGAAGAATTTCGGAAAATGCTGACATGAAGGAGGGACAGAATGATAAGACATTTGTTAAGACATCAAAGAATAACCTCTATGGTACTAGAGGAAGCAGTAGAGGGCAAAAACTGTAGAGAAAGACAGATATCGGAATATATCCAGAAAATAGCTGAGGTCGTAGGTTGCAAGTGGTACTGCGAGGTTAAAAGATTGGCCCAAGAGAGGTATTCGTGGCTGCCGCATCAAAACCAGTCAGAAGACTGAGGACTCAAATAACAGAGTGAAAGGAGTCTACTGGGGTACACTTATATGTGGAACCCGAATATTGTCATGATATTAATGTAAACTAAAATGAAATTATATATTGTAAACGATGTGTGTCTCTGAAGGGCTCTATAAAGCGGATCGCTGACTCTGCATGACCGCAGAGCCAAAGATACTGCTTCTGGTCTTAGATTGCAGTGCTGGAGTAAGAGAGCGCTTGGCGCACAGTGGTGGGTGTGTATCAGTCGATGAACGATAGAGAATGCAGTAGGCAGTTTCTGTGGTGTGCACTGTAAAGCCACCAAATGTTCGGTTATAATGTAGCAATTTTCTCATACCAATATTTTGTGTTACAACGCACTTAAAATAGACAGTTAAAAAGATGATTGATTTTATAATGGGATGTAAGGTGAAATGATGAAATATAAATATAATTGTGACAAGGAAGGATTATTGAATTGATATTACAAAGAAGTTTTACGAGTATAGGTATTATTGAAAATATAAATGTGGAAGCAGAAGTGTTCTCGCAGTGAAGGTAAAGAAGTTAATTTTTTATTACTTTCCTATTGCTAGCGCATTAGTGTAAATGAATTGACTGATAATTTTAACAGTAACTTCTATTTTGGGTAACCCCAAAATGTACGTAAACAGATTTGATGTATAGGCTAGTTAGATACTTCCATTTTGTAATGTTTCTAAGATTTGTTAACGCAGGTATACCTAATTTGATGATTCGTCTTTATGCTTTTTAGTGATGTTAGATAATACATGCTGTACAAATCTGATTGTTTGTGACTACGTCAGGAAGAAAGGTTTTCATTTAGTAAAAACGATGTAATTTTTCTGAGTAATTTAATTTCAGTTGTCAGATGTTGAAAAGCCAAACTTAACTTCGAGTACAACATCAGTATTAACAAGATAGTGTTAGTAATTCACCCAGATCAGTACCGCTTCCCTGTTCCGGTCATATGTTTTTTGTTTTGTTTTTTTTTAATGATATTCAGTTTATCTTACATGTTTTCATTTATCAGCCAAAATAATTTCATGTGTATTTCAAAGTATTACGGCCAGCATTGCACACCGCTGAGCCTGTAGCTAGTATATTTTATTCTTCTTCATGAGAGATCAGAATATATCGCCTCCACAATTGCTGCTTTACAGGTAAGACAATTTTATTTATTTCTTATATTCACATGGACCGAAGTTATCAGTTATGAACAGGACCAGAGGATTCAGTATCTAAGGGGCTGAGGGTATTTTGCAGTGACTGTATTTATTTATTGGTATTGGGAGTTGCATTGCCCAACCAGTTCGTGTAAAGTTTTGCTAACAATAACACAGAATAAGCACACCACTTACAGTTACAACAGGCTAAGCGATAACTCGGGTTTTGTATGCATTCCCAGTTGTTGCATTCATTTAAGTATTACAATAATTTTAAACAACGTCGCATAATTTAAAAGAACGTTGCAAGAGGTCCCACATTTCATCAGTGGTACAGGTGACCCCGACGTTACTGTGGCCACAACCAGAGGGCTCCATTGTTACGAAGCTGGATATGCTCTAGCATCTCTACCAGCAGCTGATATTATCTTAGGTCGACTAGGGGTATTACGGAAACAATCCAGGCTTTCCGATCCGTGCTTTCATAGCCAAATAAGTTTATTTTGATCTGCTTGTAAGAATCCCCTCTAATGCGTGTCGGCAGCTCGCAATGCAAGCAGCTTTTTAAACTGTCGGGCTTGTGAGGTTAGATCGCAACAAAACAACTATGCAGTGACCATTCGTATCACTGATCGTGGTAAAACGCGTGTTCGTTCGGTGATGAAGTCTGTTTTGCAAGTGATGCGTGGAAACAAGAATTAGTGTCCTTTTTTCTGTTTGCACACGTGGGGTGCCATGCAGCTATTGTGAAACGGCCAAATTTAGTGCGAAAGAAACACTATGTACCTAACGAACAGTGATTATCAACATCACCGTGAATATTAACCGAAATAATAGAATTAATACGGGAATAAACTATAAATTTACAGAGAAGCGACTTTAATTGAATTAAATGTCGTATGGCATTCTTGGCTGGGATATCCCACGAGTTGGGCTCAGCCACGTTCATTGCTCCTTTTCCTTGCGTCCATTTGAGAGTTGTGTCGTATGTGTTTTCCTGGTGTGTAGATAAGTGTAATGGGTGGACGTATTGTGTGGTGTTACGTCTCTGTTGTATAACGATGGTGAAATTAGGGAGAGGGTGAAAGCTGGTGTGGGCACATTGTTAGACCGCACGTGGTAGCCGTGCGGTCTCAGGCGCCTTGCCACGGTTCACGAGGTTATACCCGTCGGAGGTTCGAGTCCTCCCTCGAGCGTGGGTGTGTGTGTTGTCTTTAGCGTAAGTTAGTTTAAGTTAGATTCAGTAGTGTGTAAGCCTAGGGACCGATGACCTTAGCAGTTTGATCCAATAGGAGCTTACCACAAATTTCCAATTTTTTGCAAATTGTCTACTCCTCTCGAATAGCTCCAAGGGGGCCGCCATGCTGACGTACAGACCACCACCAACAGTGCCACATGTCCTCATTTCATGAGGCACTGCGTTGCGGAGAAGCCTTGAATTTCATCCAGAACTCCGGCTCAATGGCTGGTGATCAGGAACTTTACGCCACCTACTCGAAAGATTGCTGTACCTGCCTTGGGATTAAACTGCACTCTGAAATCTGCTGATATTTACTGTATTTGTTGCCAGGACCGTCTGAGATCGGTCGCTTTGATTCTGTGTACGCCAAATTGACTTTCCAGACGTACCCTGCAGAGATTTTAGCTCAGAAACCTAAGGTTTGCCCCGAAAAATATGTGAAGAGGCCATTAATAAGTTATTTAATTGTGTAGCGGATAACTCGGGTGTTAATCTGCATGAATAATTACAAGTGTGTAAGGGTTGGCGGAAGTGACGTCATAGACATGCAAGCATCACTGTCTTCTAAATACAGGTAATCAGTCCTTTCTATCATCTCTACTACTGTACACTTTTGTCATAACAAACAGTGCACTGAAGTTGCTTGCAAGGACCACATGATGGGGAAAGAAGAGTTTCATTTAATTTCCACTGTTATATTATTCTAAGAAAGATCAAACTTGACTTGCCACGAGCTTACGTTCTCTTAATTAATTATTCGTTACAAAACCGATCCCTTCAGATGAATTTAAACACTCAAACTTCATTTATTTACCCTTCCTCACTGCTGGTCAGGGTGAGGAAGCGATAATTGTACATGGGTTCATAAAAACAGGAAACATTCATTTTCTCAAACATCCGCTTGCAGGATCCCACTAAGTTACCGAACTTAACCATGCACCAGACGCTGGGACACAAAACCTGAGGCGGCCGTCTGGAACCGCGCGACTGCTACGGTCGCAGGTTCGAATCCTGCCTCGGGCATGGATGTGTGTGCTGTCCTTAGGTTAGTTAGGTTTAAGTAGTTCTAAGTTATGGGGGACTGATGACCTTAGATGTTAAGTCCCATAGTGCTCAGTCATTTGAACCATTGAACAAAAGCTGATAGCTTTTGTAAACATAAGCTTGATACCGAGTGTAGAAAAGAAAATATGAATAAAGCGGTTACTAAAAAAGAACTGATGTACTGGTGAAACGAAATCGTAGCAATTATCTGCTCAAGCTCCAAAACAAAGAACTACGAAGTAAACAGTATGTGGTTGGATCAGTGGCCAAAGTTAAAGTATCGTTCAGAAAGAAAACTATCAAAAGCGAAATGCTTCACACGCCAACTGCATAACGCTACGCTTATTACGGTACACGCAGTCATTTCAGAATTGTTAAGAGACAGAGCAAACAACCACTTTCCTGGATGAAGACAATAGCAAAGACATACTTCACAAAGGAAACTAGTTAAAATTACATGATTTCGCACGGAAACTGTAAATTACTATGGTTAATATAATACGTACGATCATTTTATGATAGTTCTACAGTGGTAAGAGACAGAGTAACGACCACGTGGTTGTCTGAAGGCCGCAATAGCAAAGATGCAGTTCACAAAGAAAATAGTTAAAGTTACAATATTTCACACGAAAATTTTATATCAGGCTTATTATACCACTAAAAATAAACGCAAAATATATGTAAATAAAACAGCAGATAAAAATTTGCTTGATGCCTCCCTAAGAGAGTCTCCATTCCCTCCAAGCTAATTACCAGATATGGCTCAAATTCAAAGATACAGTATCGATAGCAATAGACAGATTTATACCGCATAAGTTAATAAGAGACGGGACTGATCCACCATGGTACATAAAACACGTCAGAACAATGTTGCAGCAGCAACGAAAAAAATATGCAAATTCATAAGAAAGCAAAGTCCACAAGACTGGCTAAGTTTCACGGCAGCTCGAAATGTAGTGCGGACGTCAGTGCGAGATGCTTTTAATAGTTTCCACAATGAAACATTGTCTCAAAATATGGTAGAAAACCCATAGAGATTCTGGTCGTATGTAAAGTACATCAGTGGCAACAAACAGTCAATACCGTCACTGCGCGATAGCGATGAAAGTGTTAAATGGTTCAAATGGCTCTGAGCACTATGGGACTCAACTGCTGCTCGGTCATTAGTCCCCTAGAACTTAGAACTACTTAAACCTAACTAACCTAAGGACATCACACACATCCATGCCCGAGGCAGGATTCGAACCTGCGACCGTACCAGTCGCACGGTTCCGGACTGCGCGCCTAGAACCGCGAGACCACCGCGGCCGGCATGATGAAAGTGTTACCGATGATGGTGCCACTATAGCGGAGTTACTAAATACAGCTTTCCGTAATTCCTTCACGAAAGAAGACGAAGTAAATATTCCAGAATTCGAAACCAGAACAGCTGTTAGAATGAGTGACATAAAAGTAGATATCTTATGTGTTGCGAAACAACTCAAATCACTTAAGAAAGGCAAGTCTTCCGCTCCAGATGGTATACCAATCAGGTTCCTTTCAGAGTATGCAGACACAATAGCGCCTTCCTTAGCAATCATATACAACCGCTCACTTGACGAAAGGTCTGTTCCTAAAGACTGGAAAGTAGCACAGGTCACACCAATATTCAAGAAAGAAATAGCAGTAACCCATTGAATTACAGAACCATATCACTGATCTCAATTTGCAGTAGGATTTTGGAGCATATACTGTACTCGAACATTATGAATCACCTTGAAGAAAACGACTTATTGATACATAACCAACACGGATTCAGAAAATATCGTCCTTGTGCAACACAGCTGGCTCTTTATCCCCATGAAGTAATGAGTGCTGTCGACGAGGGAGCTCAGATCCATTCCACGTTCCTCGATTTCCAGAAGGCTTTTGATACCGTTCCTCGCAATCGACTATTAATCATATTGCGTGCATATGGAGTATCGTCTCAGCTGTGTGACTGGATTCGTGATTTCCTCTCAGGGAGGTCACAGTTCGTAGTGATAGACAGTAAATCATCGAGCAGAACACAAGTGATATTTGGCGTTCCGCAAGGTAGTGTCATAGGTCCCCTGCTGTTCCTGATTTACATAAATGACCTAGGTGATAATCTGAGCAGCCCGCTTAGATTTCTTGCAGATGACGCTGTAATTTACCGTCTACTAAAATCATCAGACGATCAATTTCAATTACAAAATGATCTGGAGACAATTTCTGTTTGGTGCGAAAAGTGGCAACTGGCACTAAACAAAGAAAAGTGTGAGGTCATCCACATGGGTACTAAAAGAAATTTTGGGTATACGATAAATCGCACAAATCTAAGGGCTGTCAATTCGACTAAATACCTATGAATTACAACTACGAGCAACTTAAATTGGAAAGACCACATAGATAATATTGTGGGGAAGGTGAAACAAAGACGGCGCTTTGTTGGCAGTACGCTTAGAAGATGCGACAATCCCACTAAAGAGACAGCCTACTTACACTTGTCCGTCCTCTGCTGGAATACTGCTGCGCGGTGTGGGATCCTTGCCAGGTGGGATTGACGGAGGACATCGAAAAAGTGCAGAGAAGGGCAGCTCGTTTCGTGTTATTGCGCAATAGGGGTGAGAGTGTCACTGATATGATACGCGAGTTGGGATCGCAGTCACTGAAACAAAGGCGATTTTCTTTGCGGCGAGATGTGTTTACGAAATTTCTCTTCCGAATGCGAAAATATTTTGTTGACACCCACCTACGTAAGGAGAAATGATCATCATAATAAAATAAATCAGAGCTCGAACGGAAATATTTAGGTGTTCCTTTTTCCCACGCGCCATTCGAAAGTGGAATGGTAGAGAATTAGTACGAAAATGGTTCGATGAACCCTCTGCCAGGCACTTAAGTGTAAATTGCAGAGTAACCATGTAGACGTAGACGAAGATCATTTGAAAAATGTTCAACAATGGTAGGAGACAAAGTAACGACCACATGGTTGGCTGAAGGCCATAACAGGAAAGACGTGGATCACTAAAGAGACTACTTAAAATTACGAGATTTCAAACACATTTCTATATGAAATATAACCTACTCGGTCTTCGAAAAGCTAACATGAACCCTAACTCAGTTCTCAATTCGTAATTTGAAACTGAAAAAAAGACTATCTCACGGCAATGGACTTTCGGCCGAAAAAATTCAGAGAATGTCCCACGCACCTCTCTCTGTGTTAACGTTCGGACCAGACTCTGAGTGGAGGAAACAGGTACCAACTGCCCTCCACCCTCCACAATGCATGCAAAACCGGTGGTTCCATGACACCATAAGGTTAAACCCTTTGGACCCAGTTTCGTCTACCCAGTAGTTTGAGCTGGCAATACTACGGCAAAGCGCATAAGATTACCAAACACTCTGCGATGAATCGAGTTTTGAACTGCTCTCTTTTGCTTTTTTCTCATTCATACATGATGGATGAAAGGAAGAGGGGCTGTGCAAGGACAGAATACTAACAAAAGTGTAGAGAGAGGCACTCATTCTCCTCCAGAGGCGCTGTGTGGGACTGGCAGTGCACCGACTCGAAAAAACACAAAGCCAGCCTGCTAAGGCGAAAGTCACACTTAGCAGTAATCGAAGAGTTTCAAAACATAGCTCTTTCAACCTCTTCTCTCCTTGACAGACAAATACTGGCATTGAATATTTCAAACCTGCTTACCTCCGAGACGAGTGCCACGGTATATGTATGCGTTACAGACCTCGGCTACGGTCCAGTGTAGTTAATCTAATCGTGTTCAGCGACTATTTATTTATTATTATTTATTTTATGGCCTTCATTGGACCACTCTAGTCAAAAATACAAAGTCGTAAACAAGTTGTTACACAGGGATACAATTTGGTTCAACAATAACTTAATATGATATTTAGGTAATATTATTATTAGAGTCTATTTTTATATGAAAGGTGTTTTGCTCTTCTGTCTGCCCAATATTTCTTCATTCTTTCAGATATTTTCTTCCTTTCTTCATCTGAGACCACTCTTCCTGTACTCCTTTTATTGATTTTCATTTGTAGTCTTGTTTGCGGGTCTGCATTATTCTGGTTTTCTCTGTCTTGTTTTTTAGGTCATCTAGTGTAATTTGAAGTTCTTTTATATCTTCCTTAATTTCTGTGATCCATTTAATGTCGCTCTTGCTATTCCACAATTTTTGTATTATTTTTTTTACTAATTCTGTTTCCTGGAGTTCTCATCAAATGTCAGTATATATTTTCTTATATACTGTTTCATTTGATGCTATTCTCCAATGTCCATTTATTTTATACTGTTTATTTATACATGTCCTAATTATTCTTCTTTCTATTTTTAGTATTCTGTCGATTTCTGCTATATTAGTTGTTTTGAAGATAGTTTCAACTGCATACATTATTTCTGGTTGTGTAACTGTTTTACAGTGTTTTAATTTTGCATTTTACAGTGTCTTAATTTTGCGTTTTACAGTGTTTTAATTTTGCATCTATAGATAGGCTTTTTTTGTTGTATGTAGCTTTGGTAATGTAATTTGCGTAGTTCAGTTTTTTTATTCTATTCTGCCATGATGGCTTCTCATTTAGATTGTATGTTATTATTTCGCCTAAATATTTAAATTTATCAACAATTTGGATTTCCTGTTCTCCTATTGCAATTTTGTTTGCAAGTGGTGGATCAGTTAGCATAATCTCCGTTTTTTCAAATGATATTCTAAGGCCTACTTTCTCTGCTATTTCTTGTAGTGATTTCACTTGTTGCCTGGCTTCTTGAACGGTGTTGGCTAGGAGAGCAAGATCATCAGCGAATCCCAAGTAGTTTAAGTTAATATCATCTTTTGCACTTCCAATTCTTATCATCTTTGGATTGTCCTTGTACCATTCTCTCATTATGTATTCCAGTGCACAGTTGAACAGTAATGGCGGTAGGCAGTCACCTTCTCTTAAGCCTGTTTTTGTGATGAATGGTTCCTAAATTTCTCCTCTAAACTTCACTTTTGATTTGGTGTTGGTTAGAGTGAGTCGTATTATTTTAATTAGTTTTGGATGGTGTCCTAGATTTCTTAAAATTTTTAATACTGAAGGTCTGTGAAGACAGTCATATGCCTTCTTAAAGTCTACAAATGTTATTGCCAGAGGTTTGTTCCGTTTCTTGTAGTATGCCATAATCAATTTTAAGGGGCTCCGGAAAGGCTCAAAATCATGAAAAGTTCAATTTTTACTTTTTTGCGTTTTCTGAATCTGCAGACTATTACCTTTTAATAGATATATAATTTATTCAATTCCGAAGACTACAACTATTTTTAAATTTTTTTTGAAATGTGTTCTACGTGGGTGTGACCCACTGTGGCGCTGTTAAACTGCTGTCAAATGGTGTTATTATTAACGTCCGTGTTCATCAGGTACATTTTAGTGATGTTAGATAAAGTATGTGTTGTGGCTACCCTGTGATGGTTCAATATATATCGCTGGTGTGATTGTAGATTGTTTCATGTTTATTTACTCTGTCGTTATCTCGAAAATATTCGTAATTAATTCTGTTTCTTGAGTCTCTGTTTTGTTGAAGTATAATAATGAGTAAAAGTAAAGTTATTAGAAATCCTCTGAAGGCTTTTAAGAAAAGGAGAAATGTTGGAAAGCCAAAGGTATGTGTTATTACTGTAAACAATAAAGACGATAACCAAGTGAGTGAACCTAACCTCTCAAGTACACCTGCCCATAGCAGTCAAAGTGGGAAAGAAAATACTTCACAGAAGAAGCTTGGTTCAATGAGTGAAAACTATGAATGTTTTATGGGCGAATCGGATGTGAATGAAATATTTGATATGTCGGTTCTCAAAGGAATTTTTTCAAACTGTGTAAGATGTATTCATTGTAGTGAAGTTGGTCTGGAACTCTCCATAATAAAGCACGTAGGACTTGCTAGTGAAATACAACTGAAATGTGATAAGTGTTCATACATGACCACCTTTTGGAACAGTGTTGCAGTAACTGCAACTGAAGAAAATGGTAGCAAAATCTACGAACACAACAACGAGCGATGCTTGCTTTAGACAAGGAACGCCTTCGGGCTGCAGACAGGGCTGTAAAGAGTCTAGAAACACAAGCAAGAGTAAACAGGAGGAGGAACAAGAGGAAGCTGGAGGAGGAGTTTGCAGAGGATGAAGATAATCCATCCTATGGACCTGGAATGCACTAAAAAGTTAATCCAATCTTTGTCGCTCGATTCCCAAAACTTTTATTTTCTCATACTAATTACATGTTTTCTAAGGATCTTCCAAACATATTTGTTTCAAACTTTCAGTAAATGTTACACAGTACCTTCTGCATAATTTAACACAGCCTTTTTCCAAAAAACTGTATATTTTTGAATATATAAATAAAAAATTGCAAAAAATGTTGTGAATTTTCATTACAATTGAAAAAAAATCATCTTTAATAACTGAACTAAAATTTTGTAAAATCCCTGTGTTAAGTTGTAGCCCATATTCCAATAAATAATCTGTAAAAAGTTCAACTTCCTACCTCAAATACTTTGTGAGGAAAGATGTAATTTATAAGCGTTATTTTAACATTGCAAGTATAGGGCGCTCTGGAGCCCCTTAAACTAATTATCTGCTCTGCACAGCTTCTCCATGGTCTGAAACCTCCCTGATATTCCCCTAACTCCTGTTCTAATTGCTCCTTGATTCTTTCATATGGGATCTTGGATAGAATTTTGTATGTGCAATCTAGGAGAGAGATTGCTCTGTAGTTGTCTGGGTTGCTCTTATCTCCCTTTTTGTGTAGTGGGTGGATGATAGCTGTGGTCCAAT